>NC_045732.1:45230285-45345879 GCF_009834535.1 Camelus ferus | reverse complement strand
TGGCCAGTTCCCCCCGCCCCCGAGCTTTTACCCACCTGGCTTGTTTTCATCTCTATCCCCTTGTATGCTTTTCATCTCTATCCCCTTTCCCATTATCAGGTCTACCAAAGTAGGTTTAACTGGGCCCCAGAGTCCCCGGAGGCAGAGACTTAAGGGGTATCTGCACTCGGATCTGCCACAAGCCCTGCGAATCTGCTGGTGGCCCCAAACCAGTGTTTCTCCTCTCATGGATGGACACGGTCACCCACCCAAATCCCTAAACCAAACTCCCAGGATGCTGCTGGGTGTGATCGGCATCAGGCCACGACTGCCGTGGGCCGGCTCTGGAAAAGGCTAAACCACGATCTTCACGTTGCCACGGATGGGGGTGAGTTTCCTTGTGAGGCCTTGTTTTTGGAAGACACACTGAATGAGCCCTGAGCACCGGCCCAGGCCCTGCTTTGGGTGCGCGCCTCAACAGGCTCTCTGAGGAGGGGAACCTGGGCTTGTAACATGCCCGAGAGAGTGAAAGCCTTGCGCTTTGCAAGAACTCGACACACAATGTGTAACCCCGGTGAGTCAGGACGCAGCAGTGTAAGCCCACCATCTGGGAACGTGCAGATGAGGATGCGGAAGAGACCCCTGAGAGAGAGAGTTTGGGCAGGTGGGTGTCCGTGGGTGTGCACGAAACAAGGGATTGCGCGATTTTATTTTTCACAAGAAATATGCTGGTGCTGTTTGGCCTTATCTGAGCACGGGAGTTAATTCGATGACATAAATTATACCAAAAAGTAAAGAAATGCAACTCAGCACACTCAGCAGATGAGCCGACAGCTGATCCTTCTACAGCAACGGTAAGATTCTTGCTCATCTTTCATTTTAAAGGAACCAGTCTGCTCTGTCCCGTGCTGTTACCTCTACCACGTTTTACGAATGTTTTGAAGTAACGAAGCACAAGGGATCCTGACAAGAACTCAAAGTACTAAGTTTGATGAGCAAATGCAGGGCTTTAAGTGCAAAATTTTGCTTTCAGGAACATGGAGAAGAGTAAGTCCAGGGTCAGGTGTAAGGTACCCATTTACTGGACATGTTCTCCCTTTCCTCAGCCCAAGATATCTGCCAAGCATAGCGGATCATGATGAAAACTTGCTTCCCTTATAAACAGGAGCCTCAAAGTCTGATTTCAGAATTCCTCCTGTAAGGATGGTTCTGTTTCCACAGCCGCAATCCCGGCTTTCATCAGGGAAGTTTTCAAATCATGCTCACGTCTGGGCCGCATTCCAGACCTGCTCCTTCAGACTCCCTGGGGATGGTGCGCCAGCCCCTGTTCTTCTAAGGTGTCCCCAGGGGAGATCTGAGGCCCAGCTGAGGTGGAGAAGCATCATCACATGCTGCTTCGTCGTCCTGCCTTTAAAGAGAATCTTGGACTTCCAAGCCATTGTTGTTAGTCATGAAAATTTTTGAAATTTCATTGTGTCTTCTCATTCCAGAGCCGTTTTTGACATATTTAGACAATTTCAGGGACTCAGGAGGGTGTCAATGCCCCCGAGTCTCCTTTTTTTTAACCACACAGCCAGGCAGGTGAAGGGGAGGGAACGGGCCTCGGTCCTGGGGGAAGAAGGAGGCTGGAGTTCCGTTGTCTTGGTTACCGCTCTGCTGAGCATCCTCCCTGGTCGCTGAGCTCACGCAGGGGGCCGTGTGTGTGGACGGGGGCGAGGGGGAACAAGCCTCTCCCCGCGCTACAAGTATTTCTGCAACCAGGTACTGGAGCTGACGGCTGAGATCGGTTACCAGGGAAACAGAAGCCTGGTCCCTGGGATCTGAGAAGAATGGAAAATCACCTCAGTATACGATGTCAAACGCAGGGTGGATTACAGGAGGCTGTCCGGAGCCACTGAATTGTGCTCGCACAGAGGGCACCTGTGCGTGAAGACACACAGACACACAATTCTGTCCTACGTGCACAGTGACCCTGTCTGGCGGGAGCATCTTGGACCCATGGAGGACGCAGGACCCCAGGACATGGAAATAGAGGGGCGGGGTCCTTATGTTACAACAGCAACAGCATATCCTTCCCTGCATGACTTACCAGGGCGTTTGCATTATCTTTTCTAAACTGCTTCACTGAGGTATAATTTATACACCAGAAGATTCGCCCATATAATGGGGCCAATGCAGTGACTTTTAGTAAATTTACACAGCTGTGCAACCGTCACCACAATCCAGTTCTGGAACGCTGCCAGCACCCCAGTAAGGTTCCTTGTTCCCACCGGCTGTCTATCCCCATTAGTACCCACAGGCCCAGGCGTCCTCTAATCTCATGTCTGTGTCTGTAGATCTGCCCTTTCTGGGCATTTCATATAAACTGACTCAGGTACTAAGGGGCATTCTGCCTGGGTCCTGTTACTCATCAGAATGCTTCCGAGGCTCGCCCATGTCTTAGCAGAAATCAGAAGTCCGTCCCGTTCCATCCATCACTGGCATTCTACCGTATGAGTATTGCACCTTCTGTTTATCCGTCACCAGCTGACAGACTTTTAGACCGTTCCCACTTTTCTGAGATTACGAATAATGCTGCCGTGAACACCAAAGCACGGGTCCTTGCGTGGACACAGGTTTCATTTCCAGTGTCTCCATATTTCATTTCTTGCCCTGAATGATGCACAGACTAGGACCTTCAGTCCGTGCTGGACACCCGTGGCTGGAGCAGGCATCCCTGTCTTGGTCTGGAGCCCCAGGGGACAGCCTTCATTCTCACCCTCTGAAATATGACGTGACGGGAGCTGGATATTTCCCGGGAGAGATTTTCATCAGAATGAGGCTGCTCCCTCCTATCTCGAGTTGGCTGAGCATCTTTATCATCAGCAGCTCTTGAATTTTGTCCAATGCTTCTTCGTTGTCTTTCTAGATGACAGGTGGTTTCCGTCCTTTCTTACATCAAGGTGGTGGTTACCTTAACGGAAGTTGAACGTTAAACCAATATTGCAATCCTGGGATAGAGCTCGACTGATTATGTTGCATAGCCCTTTGTAAATGTTGCTGGATTTGGTTTGCTAACCTTTCGTTGAGGATTTATCTCTCGCTATCCATGACCAATACTGGTCTGTTCTTTCTTTGTGATGTCACGTCTGGCATTGGCAGCAGGGTAATGTTGTTCTAGGACGAGTTAGGAAACGGTCCCTCCTCTAGTCTGGAAGAGTCTGTGGAGGATGCGTATTGTTTCTTCCTTAACCATTTGACAGAGCTCACCAACGAAGCCAGGGCTTCCTTTTGTGGGGAGGTTCTGAGTTGAACGATTGGATCTCTTTTCTTGCTACAGGTACATTCAGATTTGCTATTTGGCCCTTGTACTTTACGCTGACTCCATACCAATATTTCTTGTCTCTCGGTGCCTGTGGCTCGGTCTCTGGCCTAGAATTTGACACGGGGCACGTCTCTGGACCTCACTGGATTCCGGCTCCTACTCTGTAAACTGGGATAGTGTGCTGCCTCAGACGTGACCCTCAGATCTCCTACACCTCACACACGGGCATGGGGACAAAGACCTTGAGGTGGGGATGGGGTGGTACCGCTGAGTCCCTCAGACACCTGCCCACGCATTCTCCCTGCGCCCTCCTGTAGGCCGTGGGGAATCCTGCAGTTAGGACCGGCCTCCGCAAATAACCCCCCTACCCTGGTGTTGTCCACTTCCTCCCACCCTGATCCTCTCACTCGTCTCGTCTGCTGGCAACCCAGCCTCACAGGGGCTCGATGACATGCTCTCCACCACATCTACGGGTGTCACATCTCTCTCTGATTAAAGACTCGACTCCCGAGGGCAGGGACTGGTTCTGCAACTCCTCCTCACGTTCCCACCTCAACGGCCAGCCTAGCACAGAGTACGGGGTGTCAAGGATACAGTGGAACCTTCACGACTGGCTGAAGGGTTAGCTGTGGTTGGCAGGATTGCCCCGGGTTGGCTGTTGGAGGGAGCCCACCACGTCACCACCCGGGAGAACCCGTGCCAGGCGGGGAGGGTCATCCCTGCCCCAGTGCACTGTGGGCAGGGCTGATGATGTATCTCACCCAGACTTGGTGCCACCAGCTCTGAACACACAGCGATGTCACCGGCTCGTTGCATGTCACCCCAGCCTGTACGGAGGTTACAGTTGGTGACGGCTAACGCTGTGGGCTCTGACAAATCAGTCTGCACTTATGTGGTCAACTGATCTACAACAAAGGAGCCGAGAATATACAGTAGGGAAAAGACAGTCTCTTCAAACAATGGTGCAGAGATAACTCTGAAAACAGTATGGGGTTTCCTCAAAAACTTAAAACTAGAACTATCACATGAAGCAGCAATTCCAGTCCTGGGCTTTTGTCTGAAGGAAAGCAGCACACAAATCAGGAAAGATGCATGCCCCCCAATGCTCAGTGCAGCGTTATTTACCATAACCAAGGTACAGAAGCAACCTAGGTCCCCATCGACAGATGAATGCATAAAGGAGTGGTGTAGACATACAATGGAACACTACTCAGCCTTAGAGAAGAATGAAATCTTGTCATTTGCGACAAGATTGAGGGATCAAGAGGGCGTTACGCTAGCTGAAATACGTCAAAGACAAATGCAGTATGATTTCACTTATACGCGGAACCTAGAAAGAAAAGAAGCGCACACAGAAACAGACCCAGAGATACAGCGAGCAGCCTGGTCGTCGGCAGAGGGGAAGAGGGTGGGAGGAGGAGAGAAATAAATAGGTGAAAGGCATTAAGAGGTACAAACTTCCAGTTTTACGACAAATAAGCCCCGGGGGTGTAACGTACACACACGGAAAATAGTCAATAATACTGCAAGAAGTCTGCATGGCGACAAGATGGTAACCAAACTTATCGTGGTATTCATTTCCTAACGTGTAAACATATCACATCACTTTGTTGTGCAACTGAAACGAATATACTATCGTAGGTCAATTTTAATTTAAAAAAAAAGAAAGCGTGTAGGTCTGAGTCCAGGATGCCTAGGTCGTGTGTCACTCCTCCACTCATGGCCCGTGTGACCTTGAGCAAGTCTCCTTACATCTCTGTTCTCTGCTTTCCCACGTCATCAGGTGGGATTGAAATCTTGCTAAGTGATGGGCCGGCAGGAGGGGATTAAAGAAGGTGATATGTACAAATGACAGAATATTGCCTGATACCTACTATGATCAGGATCGATGAAAGGGAAATGCCACGTTACCCCTGCTAAACACACCCCAAATGACCGTCTGAATTCAGGCCTTGGAGGTTCTGGAAGAAAAGCCCTACTTGCCTTACCTTCTCCCCTCGAGCTGGGAGGAAAGCCTGGCCGGTCGCTTGAGCTCCCAAGCTCTCTGATGAGATCACAAGTTCAGAGTCCAATACAGGTACCTGTCTTCCGCCACTTCAGTCAGGGAAAGTCTCCTAGGTTTCAGCAGTAATACAGCTCTGGGGATACCTAGAAGCACAGTGACGGAGAGTAGAACTTATTTTCAGGTCAGAAGAATTGCATGGGCACTTGCCAGGTACACATCCTTGGCATCTGAGTGTGGGAAGCAAGTCGATTTCATTATTCCTGCCTCCTGAAATGAAGGGGCACATGTCTAACTCCCAAGACGACCCTTGAATCACTCAGTGACGAGCTCTCTGGTTCTCACACAGCAGGCAGGAAACGGCTACGCACACGCTCTGACTCAGGGTCGCCAGGCCCAGGCGCCGAGGACTGTCCCGTGGAGCCCCTAAGCCACGGCCCCCAGCAGCTCCTGCAGGACCACCTGCTGTGGACAGCGGGCCCTGCTTCCAAGACTCCGCGGGCCGGAGGACTCCGTCCGTCCTCTCCATCTGGATGATGTGAAGGCTGGTCCTGCTGCAGGGCCACAAACTGACTGGATTGTGTTCTCTGGAGCCCCCTGCCCTCCCGTTCCATATCTGCACAGTGAGAGCGCCTCATGATTAACTCAGATCGGATGCTCTGGGATTTACAGGTACTGATCTCAGAGCTGACAGAGAACAAAACAATCTGGATGAACAAACCTGAATTCTGAAGCTAGTTTCCTTCTATACGCATATTTACTTGCTGTGGACAATGATGCAACCCGTCAGAACTTCTTTCAAGGGGCAATACTCAATGTTTGGGAGCAGGAGAGCATTTACCTACATGTAGCTCATCAGGTCACAGTAGCCGACACAAAAAATACAATACAATCGTGATTCCCAGAGTTCCAGGTCTGCATCACTTCTCCACACTGTGTGTGGCCTCAGATCCTCAAAGCAGGGCCTCAGTTTAGCACGCATGCATTCCACCAGACCCGGTGCTCTTCCCGGGGGCAGCCAGCCAATAACATGGCACAGAAGCACATGGACACCAACAAGGCATTCACGCTACAGAGACACTGCATATCTCACCAATAACAAGGTAGGGAGAAGAGACAGACATCAGGGTGTGAGAGTAACCACATGCATCACGGGAGCCGTTACACAGGAGATAAGGACAGCGATCCACTGTCTCCCTGGCCATGGAATGCCCAGGAACGATGCAGAGATTCCAGGCAGGAAAGATTAGGAGAGAAGTCCCGATGTCCCTCACCTCTGTTCTTGAAGGAACAGAAATTTAAGCAGAGGCTTTTCGGTGTCTGCTCACTGACAATATATGTTTTCCGTTGAGAAACAGCTGCTATAACAGCCGTGTGCTCTGCTAAGGGGGACCAGGGGCTGTTGCACTGGTACGAGAAGCTTCTTCACAGTGTGGAGACAAAGGAAACCACCCGCCTGGATCAACAGAAATTGAAGCCGAGAGATGTGTTCTAGCCACTCATTTCCAATATTTCGTTTCCAACAAACATATTGGTGGCATCACGGCAGATACGCTACTCTGTGCGAGCACCTCGCCCCATCATCACTCACAGGATTTATCGGGTTCTGAGCGCCTGCGGGGCACCAGGCTCCAGGACCTGGGCTTTGGCAGACTTTGTGCACACAGGAATGTTCCCTGCAGGAAAACGGTCCTCAGAGAGCTCGCAGTCCAGTGGGCAGGGAGCCCTCCTGAAGACAGTGGTGACACAAGCGTGAGGAGAGTTGTGGCGGGCGTGAGCCAGGGGATGCTGGGACACAGAGCAGAGCCCGGAGCGCAGCTGGTCAGGAACAGCTTCGCCTGGGGCTGGAATATTATCTAGTATTATTGTCCCCATTAGCAGATGAGATAACTGAGGATCAGAGAGGGTAAGCAAGTCACTCAAGGTGACACAGCCAGGTGGTGGTGGTGACCATTTTTTACATACGTCTGCTAAAACACAAAGTTCTCTGCACTATTCATTACGCCAATCTCCCCCTCTTAATGTTGTCACACTTTAAAAAGAATTGTTTCATCTATTGTCCTGGGGGAGGGGGAGGTATTTAAGTTTGCATATTTGGTTTTCGAGGGGATACTGTGGATTGAACCCAGGACCTTGTATATGCTAAGCAGGCACTCTAGCTCTTGAGCTACTCCCTCCCTCCTTGTTGTCACCCCTTTTTATCTGCATTCATCACCTTATACATGACCTTGGCTTGCCTTCCTCCTTAAATTCATAAATAATCTGCTGACCAAAGGATAGATTACCTTTTAGCACATCAGACCTCTCCGCTGTATAAACAGAGCTTTTCCTTGCCATGCACATGGGCCCTGCCCAAACTGAACATTTACCTTGAGTTAGTATTGCACCCACGTGCTGGGTACAGGAAATGGATCTCTCCAGTCTCCAGTTTTACTTATGTATTTCACGCAATCTCAAGTACAGTTTTAAGTGCAGCCAATATCCAACTAAAAACAGTAGAACCGTTGCTTCCCTAAAACAACCATTCATAAAACACGTCACTGAGTGACAAGACCTTCTAGGTAGGAGACACGGCCCCTTTGGTAGGGAGTTGTTGACGCCGTGCTCCTTAAATTGTGGAAATCCTTTCTTTTAATCCTTTTTCTCTATTGCTGGTGCCCTAAGAGACTCAGGCAAGCAAAGCCCTTCCTTCTCTATTTTTGAAAAAAAAAAAAAAATTAGCAACACATCCACCCCCAAAACACATATCTAATACACCCAATAGGGGTATGTCCATATAAGCAAGTCTTATTGGAAATGCAAATGGAAACCCCTAACTAACTAATCACGAACCCAAATTTCTGATCACAGCAGATGTCTGCTTTCTAGGGCCGGCTGTACTCCTGCAAACTGGACAGGCAAACATGCCTTCCTTTTCTAATTATTCTTCACTGCTGCTGTTCGGCTATGTGATACAAGTTGTCAAAACAATTGCACACCAGAGCAGGAACCACGGAGCCTCTTACAAGCAAGTCTATTCCTACGACACAGCAAGACCTCTCCCTCACACGTTCTCTAGAAAGAATTTCTCGTGCGATTTCAATACAGGAAACAGTTTTCCTTGAAAACACTTCAATTATGTCGTCTAATGTCCTGAGGTGGGAGATGAGGTGGGGAGGGAGGGGGTGCCAAGGAAACAGACTATTTTTGAACCCGCTGAACACTGATTCTAGTCCAGTTATCTTGGGGGTCGACCAAGGTCCACAGGAAGTTTCAATATCATCACTCTCGGCTTAAAAATGGGAACCCCTAACCGAGAGATAACACTGTACACAGACTGTCAGAGAACAATTCTGATGCTGAAGAGAATAACAGCGGCTCTCAGCTAGAGTGCAGCACGGATCACCCCTGACCGGAGGATTTTGGTCCTGTGACATTAAGGCGCACTTGCCCTGTCCTAGGGAGACCTCTCTCTCTCTCGGTGTGTGCGTTGGTGTCTCTCTCTGTCCCTGGAACGTTCTTTCTCAGGTTCAGGTTCCTGACATCCCTCCGCCAGTTCATGGCCTCCCATCCTTAGCGTTGGCAGTAAAGTGTAGTTTCCGGGAATAGAAGGGCTAAGACCACTGAGAGGAGTGTCCTCCGGGGTCCTAGAGAGGTTACCCACCCCCTCACCCCCACCCCCCCATCCCCTCCAGGCCTCAGGGTAGGAGGAGTCTGCGGGCCTGCACCCCTTGTCACAGGAATAGACACCTCCTATAGAGGCAGGTTCTTCTCTGGCAGCCCCTGGGCTGCAGTGGACAGCAAGGAAGCCTGGAGGGGCCTGACGGGGAGTGGCTTACTCCCCAGGGGCAGGGGTAGCTGGGTTGCAGGTGCTGGGTTGGAATCCTCTCCAAGAAGCCTTCCCCTCAAGGCCTTGCACCAGGGCGTGGCTCCCAGAACCTCAGGACTGGAAGACAGGATCCCTTCTGGAGTCACAGGGAGTTTCTGGGTGGCCGAAGTGACCGTCAAAGAAGGTGCACATGGGCGCGGGGTACAGGGATGGAAAAGAGAGGCTCCTCCCTGACTGCCTGACCATTTGCGTGTTACTGCCTGCCCACGTGAGCAGCAGGTACTTTACTGGACTTTTTCCTGACAGGTCCAGGTACTTTACTGGACTTTTTCCTGACATCACAGTCGGAAAGACAAAAGACAAGAAACAAACCAATAAAGAGGCTGACTATAGTTCCTGGTGCAATCCAGAGAGCACCCCAGATCTGAACAGCGGACGGTGGCAGCAGGGCGGTTTTGCCTTGTACTGCACCGGGAGCAGCAGACAAGGTACACCGGGGGCATCTGTAGGTGGGGACGCGTCAGGGGAAGTCTCAGTCAGCTGAACAGGACACGTTTATCTTTGTGTCTGGCTAGTTTCAGGAGGACTGACTTTTCCTGTCACTTACCGTTCATGAGACAAAAAACAGGGAGCTGCAGGGTCTGTGTCCAACCTTTCAGGAAAAGGAGAAAGTCCTTGCCCCACAGCTGGTAAGCTCAGGAGTCACCCGCCTGACTGTTGGGAAGCCTTATCTAAATCATGAGGAGAAGGGTGGTCCTTTGCGGTAAGCCATTTCGGGAACACATCAACAGACGTTTCTTTACTGTGGCTTTTTTAGGGCTCAGGTGAAGTTCAACCTTGTTAGCGTTGTAAAAATGAGCCAGGCATCATTCATGCCTGTCCAAGCAGGGGAGTCTATGAGCAGAGATTCCCTTCTGGACCTGGATGACTATGTGGAGCTGGCTGGAGCTCTCTAAAGTCACACTGAAGACCATAAAACACCCTCACTCCTGGGCTCTCTGAATGCCTGGAGCTGACTGGCATCCTTAACCCCCACTCCCCACTTCAGGACCCTCTGCGTACCTGCACTTGCATAAGATAAAAACATCTTCCTTGATGCGTGTTTGCCCTAACTAAACTAACGGCTGCCAGGAAATGGCTAATCTCCCAGTACCTTAGCTGGACAGGCCTCACTGCAGAGTCCTAAATCCCGTTATTCAGATTTGCCCATGGCAAGTCTCACCTCACTGACAACCAGTCGGGTACCTGTGCATGAACTGATCGTACAGCCCTCTACCCTTTGTGTTCACAGCCCCTTGCCCCCAGTAAAAGATCCTGCACGTTCACCCTGGGCGCTCCCCAAGGCACCTCTCATCTGTGTGGCCCACTGTTGTTACAGCAGCGAATCTACTCAACTTTCCTTGTCTTGGAAACTTTTCTTTGTCTTTGGTGAATTCTTTTGCCACCTGCCACACTGGCCCGCCTTTCCCCCCAACCTGTTGACACTTGAGCAGCACTTCCTAGGTATAAAAAGGCAATATTTTCATGATCTAAATGAAGGAGGCAAAAATGAGTCATTCACCCAGAATAGGATCATCATTCGCATCTTACAGTTGAGGAAACTGAGCTGCAGAGAGGTTAAGTAACCTGCCCAGAGTCACAGATGGAATGAGCGGTGGGGCCTTGATGCAAATCTAGGAATCTGTGCCCTCATCCCCTCCCTGCTAGGCAGCTACACTGATGGTTTCCAGAAACACATATCCACCCCAATCCCCTCCTGAAATACAGCCTTCCCCAGTCGCATGACAGGCCCGCAGGGAGACTGCACTCATCAAGTGCTGGACAACCTCTGGGACACCAGAGATGACTTCACAAGGAAGACAAGTGTTAGAAAACCTTGCTCCCCAGGGCCCGATGCCTACACCCTGCAGGGAGTGAGGGGCTACAGGAGAGAGCCTGGGGGGTCTGAAGGGGGCTGTTTCTCTGGTAGCCACGCTGATGGATTGCCATACTGCATGCACGTGATAATAAACACTTGCTATTTGAATTTATTTATGGTTCCTTTAGTGTTGGCGATACACGCAGCAAGGTGAAAAGACACAAAGCAGATACGTAAAACCAGGCAGTCATGTGGAGAAGTGGAGAAGTCTGCTTTTGCCGAGGGAGTGCCTGACAGTAAAACGGCACTCTGCTGTGGGAAAGGAGAACATTCTCCAAGACTAAAGAAATGAAACAGAAAGTAGTCATTTTCCTTAATGATCGGTATCATTCCCCCATCACTGAGGAGGTGTTTTGGGCACAGAGAGGATAGGTCAGGTCCTCTAGGTCATTCAGCTAATACGCGTTTCAGTCCCACAGAAAGAAATTCTCACCATGTCCAAAGTAACTCATTCCCCCCAATTGCTCCCTCCCCCCATCTGCACCTCCTCTACTGTTGCCTAAGTCAGTGAAAGGCAGCCTTCTCCCCAGCTGCTTAGGCTAGAGATCCTTAAAGCCATCCTTGATCACTGCCTCTGTCTCACCAGCTGCTCAATCACGGAGCCCCTCCTTTCCGCCTCCTAGGTCTTCCTATGGAAGATCTTGACACTTCTCTCTGTCACAACAGTGAATGCCCTGGTCCAGCTGACCCTCCTCTCCCTCCTAGGGGAGCACCAGCAATCCGGGTCCTTTGTCGCCCATTCTCTAGCCCACAGCGTGAGGAACGTTTCTTAAGTCCCAACCTGGGGAGGCCACCCCTGCTCAAAACTCGGTGGGGGCTGCCTGCTGCTCTTAGGAAGACTTGCAGCCTCCCAGACTGGGCACAGCAAGCCTTGCCTGTCCCCAAAGGCCTGATCTTCACCAGACTCCCTCCTTCTGCTCCAACTCCTACCTGATACTCCCGCCACCCAGAATCTCTGTGCTCATCATGTGGCCGGGGTGTTCACACTCGCCCTCCCTCCCCCAGCCACCCCACGCCCAGCTGCAGATTTCACAACCTCGCACGTGGTCTTCCCTCCATCTGGCATGCCCTTCCTCCCTCCTCATCTGCGTGGTTCCTTCTTGGGTTCCACTGTCCGGTTAGGTAGAGAATTTCCGTTTTACCTGGGGAGGCCGTGGAGGAAAAGCCACAGTTAACAGATTTATACTTTTACCGAGTGGAACGTGATGGAGATTTCATTATTCATTTCCCAGATGGACACTCGTTTTACTCCGGTTCACAATGAGCTGGTTTGAAATGCAATCTGATGGCCGAGTGTTTCTGGGAAAGGCTTCCTTGCTAAGAACAGGCAGATACAGACAGCAAAGCTCTCCCCTCATTTTAGATGGGCCCACCGTTGCATTTGAATATGGAGTTTGGAACTGGGCTGCAGTTTTCAAAAAAAAAACTGCATAAAGGGATCCAGGGAGACCACCTGCTTCACAGTGAGGAGGGAATCAGCCCAAAGCTGGGGAAAAGTCTGTAACTTTATGGTGTCTGTGACTCTGTAAATGGAACAGGCCTTCAACTGCCCTACCCATGGGACTGTCATTATTCTCCACTATAGTTGATAGCCTGAGTATTCTGTTAGGACAATATATTAAATGCTTGTCCCTTTGCAAGGGTTTTTTGTTTTTCTGTTTTTGGACAGGGAGAGGTAATTAGGTTTATTTATTTTTAGAGGAGGCACTGGGGATTGAACTCAGGACCTCGTGCAACGCTAAGCACATGCTCTTACCATTTGAGCTGTACCCTCCTCCCCCGCAAGGGATCTGATGTCCTGGTCCCTGTGGTCATCAAAGAGACAAGGCTCAGCTGCCTCTTCAGTATGGGGGACCCTCTAAGGGAATGGGACAGTGCCTTCGGGCTACTCCTTAGATGTCCCCGCCAGGGGCCGTCAACCCCTGGAGGAAACAGCCCGCTCCTATCAGATCCGGTGGAGAGAGTGCACCCACAGCTGGCTGTACCCGCTACAGACTCAACAGTGATGATTCACTTCGTTCACTACGACTCCTCTGAGCAGAGCACATCCAAGTATGAAATGAAGTCTGTGCCTTTGGGCTGTAAAGACAACAAAAAGGATGGGAACGGCACCAGCTCCACCAGCACTACCCCACCTGCCTACCCCAGGCAGAGGGCGGAGTAGACTCCCAGGGCCCCTGGCATGCTTCCCTCCCTCCACACTACTGTGTCCCTAACACGGGTCACAGGGTCAACGGCTCTGCCTGGAGCCTAGGTATTGAGCTCATGTCAGCTGGGCATATATGGCTTCATTTCCCCAAATCCCAGACAGGTAAGTGTCAGCGCCCAGTTTCTGTGGACAAGGGAAGAAGCTGAAAGAGGTTAGGTCGCTGGTGCAGTAAAGGGTGGATCTGGGAGTCACGCCTCGGTTCTGCCTGACTCCAAAGCCAGGCTTCTTTGCTGTCACAACACACTTGGCTTGTGTTTCAGTTGCCGAGATGCAGATACTGTTCCAGGACGGGAGGGTCATCGCTGTCCCAATACCACATCCACCTGTGAAATGCAGGCACCCAGCAGGGTAAAGCCACCCTGAAAGGTTCTAAGACCATCTGTATCTGCCTTCAGAGGAGCTGCCCTGAAGCCAAAAACCGGAGACCACTGGCAGGAAAGCCTTGCCTCAGAGCCAACAGCCAGGCAGGACTTGAACTTCCCCTGCGGGAGGCACTTTGCCATATGGAATAGGCTTTTGCAATCACCCCCGACCCCTGGGTATGTCGCCCCCAGTCTCGGCCTGTTTCCCAGATATTAGGGGTCCAGAGGCGAGCAGGAGCAGAGGAAGTGCTTTGGGGCGGCAATGAGAACTCTGGACATGACCCAGCTGCCGGGTGGTCTGCAGCCCCACAGACTGGGAACAGAAGTCTGCCTCTACCCGTCTTCGTGTCTGCGTCCTGCAGCTTGTGTGCCTGTAAAATGCGGACAAACGTCCTACCTCAAGAACCTCCCCATCCCTGAGAAGGGTGTCCTGACCAAACCTCCACACTTCCTCCCCCGCGAGTCCCCATCACACTTTGGGAGGAGTCACCTGCGCTCTGCTGTGCTCCTAGGGTCTATGACTTAAATCCTGCCATAGCTCTCCTCACACAGCAGGTGGCGTCCCGCTGCTTGCGGGTTCCAGCCCACATCATCCCTGCATCCCCAGGCTGGCCACAGTACCTGAGTACGTGTAGTGTCCGGGTGGAGCTTAAAACATGTTTCTTCAATGATCTGAGGACCTTGACCCTAGGTATTTGGTCAATAAACGGTTGCTCTTCTTGGAACAGTTATCTCTGTGTTAAAAACGACAGAGGACAGCGGCATAAATAAGACATCTGGGGAGTAAGATTCTCTACCCTCAGAGGGGTGGAGGGCTGCATCTTTCATACCGTCCCTAATTCCGGAAAGTCCTAATAAAAGAGGCGGCAACGTTCATCACACACACGTGGGTCACTCCGTTGCCCCATCAGCCGCAGTTCTGGCCTCACAGTGCACCTTGGGCCCAGACACCTGGAGCACCAGTCAGTACACCGAACATTTACCAAGTACCAAGTGGCCGGAGTCCAATCGATGGACTGTTGAATGAACTCAGCCTGCTACTGAGGTGTGTGATGCTGTGCTCAGGGCACAGGTGTCCATGGAGACGGGGCCGTGAATGCACGTAGGGAGGGCATGTGGCGTCCAGGTGAGGCCGTCAGCCTCACTCGTAGCTGCCCCTCTGCTGCCCTCCGAGCTCCTCGCTTACCCTGCCTCAACGCTGCCTGCTCTTCCCCGTGTCCCTCCTCTGCCTCCCTCCGCAGCCTGGCACAGGCCTGTCCTTCAGCATCTGTGACCCCTGGTGGTCCTTTCCGGTCAGCCGACCAAGCAGATGCAGGATCTCATCCCCGCATTCCGTTTGCCTCTCACTCCCTGTCTTCAGCTGCCCGGCCTCCTGGTGGAGTCTGCACTGTCTGGCAGCCTCTGCCTGTGGCACTTTCCCCAACTGTCC
The DNA here is from genome assembly GCF_009834535.1 of Camelus ferus. Lineage (NCBI taxonomy): Eukaryota > Metazoa > Chordata > Mammalia > Artiodactyla > Camelidae > Camelus > Camelus ferus. The sequence continues at coordinate 45,330,868 of NC_045732.1, read as the reverse complement.
CCTCTGTCTGCAACGTCCTGACCTCAGCCGTCTGCTTTGCTCACTCCTTTCCCCTTCACATCTTTGTCAAAATGTCACCTCCTCCATGAAGCCTACCCTGGTGGCTCTGGTCAGCGGTCTAACCTGCAGCTCTCCCGCTAGCTCCTCACATTACCAGGCCCCGTCCCAGGGTTTACATTGTTTTCTGGTCACAGCAGCATCACCTTCTAAGGCACTGTACAACTTCCTCAGTTGTTACGATGAGGGTTTACGCCTGCCGCCTACCCCTTCCCCTTCAGGGACCGTAAAGTCCGGGGCGGGGATTTCTGTTGTTTGGGTCCCACGTGGGGAGCAGTGCTTGGCACGCAGAAAGCCCTCGATGAATATTTGCTGCCTGCAGCAACAGGGGTGCCTCCCCCACTAGGCTGTGAGTCCCGTGCGGGTCGGGTCGTGTCTCCTCTCCCTTGGGACAGGGCCTCACACTGGGCCCGCGTCCATCTCCACCACGCCTCCTGCCCGGCAGCTCCGTGATCTGGGACTCAGGAGTCACCTGGCTTTATTTCAACTTTCAAACACCGAACTTGAAAGGAAGTTAGACATTTTCAACGTTGAGGCTTTACTTTAGACCTGAATTTGATTCTCGACATGCTAATGAAAAATAAATCATTGCTGTTTATGAAACACTTACAAGTTCACAATTTTCGATTAATTTGGGTGTGCTAGTGTGAAAGGCTTCGGTTTCAGCAGCTGCAGTACTTCTTTCTCCTCTTACTTTCACTTGTCAGGCTTTTCTTTATGTTTGCAAAGCAAGGGGAAGTTTTACATCCCTTCCCCCAACATTCAGGTGACTTGCCCCAGGTGTGTTCCATGTCCTCCTGATGGGAGTGGCAGTGGACGAATCCACAGTCAACTCAACTCAGATCAATCAACCTCTCCCTTTCCTTCTGGGAAACTGTCGCACTGAAACATCAGGAAGAGGTCGCAACACCTCACGTCGGAACTCTGGCAAATGACAGTCTCTCAATCGGCATAAAACACCCCAGGGACTCAGAGGTTTCAACCTCTGGAACATAGAACCAAAGACAGAGCAGACCTCACTCTGGGACCCCAGTCTCCCGCCAGCTCTGCAGCATCATACTCTGAATACAGACACACAAATACCCCAGGGGCTGCACACTATGAGTCACAAAACCCCAAAGACATCAATGACATGCTAAACTCAGTTACAGACCCACAAAACAGCAGCGAGGGGACCTCACTCCATTGGACACACACCACCAAACAATCCAGTGAACTGAAACTCCTACGGGCTCGATCGATGAGGCCAGAGACACAAAATCAGCTCAGACATGACAGGTCTACATGCATTTTAGCAACTTCATAACCTGCAATGCAGAAACCCAATAGCTCCCAGGCCTCACAGCCTGGACACAGAAGCCACACAATCACAGAGCTCACACCCCCGGGCACAGACACACACAAACAGCTCAGAGCACTGGCGCCGTGGAGGTGGAGAGCTCGCTCACAACGTTACGTGCAGCCAGCATCGAAGAGACCTCAGACTGTGGTACCCCAAATCCCACCAAGCCCAGCGTTCACAGCCTGAGACACCATAAACTCCCAAAGTTCCAGCAGCCTCAATCCCTGGCACACAGACTTATAGCCAGGTCAGAGATGACACACTCGGTAGGCAGAGCCACCAAAGGGTCAGACACCTGCCATCCTGTGTCAAATAAACTTTGTCATCTCACAACTGAGGGTGTGAGATGCCGTGGAGAAGCTCACTTCCTCGCATGCCCATCATTCCAGCTGCAGACCTGAAGCTCTTTAGAGTCCAGCCACCTGCCTAGAGCCGTCACCACACGAATGGCACTGGGTGCCAGCAAAGGGACATTCATTCCCCTGCCCCACTGAGGCAAGTGTGAGTTCGGAAAGCACCTTTGCACGGCTCTGTGGCAGCATCCATCAAAATTTAAACTCCATCCTGCACCCACCCTCAGCTTCATGAAGAGGGACACGTGTCAGTCGTATTCTGCAATGTCCCTCCACATTTAGAATAGTGTGAGGCACACAGTCGGGACTCGAGAGATGTCTGTTTAGCCAAAGGATTTTTTGGACCAGCAGTTCCACTGCTATAGTGTCTTAAAGAAATATTCACACCTGCAGAGAGCTGTGTGTACAGTGACAGCAGCAAATTTCTGGGGGTGGGGGGAGTGCTAAATGTCCAGTAATAGGCACTGACCAGTGGAAGGGTAAGTGAGAGATGAAGTGTTCGTATTATACCACGGAGCACCACTAGCTGTGAAAGACAACGAGGGGAACCACTCTGACTGGCCAGAGAAGTTTTTAAATGAGAAGCGAGAAGTACTCCTACTCACCAGCGTCTGGGTGCGTGTGTCTACGTGATGTTTTTCCATGCAGAAAACACAGAATAGAGGGAAACACCTAAACTGACTCCAGTGGTCGCATCTGGTGATCAAACTGATGGAGGCAAGATCTGGAGTGCTTACTGCTCCTTCTGGTGTGGCTGACTCTATTTCCCACAATGGCCCAAAGCATATCCCAAGGTACATCCCTTTCTTTAAAAAAAATTTTTATTCAACTGTCATGCAAGTAGCATACTCACCCTCTGAATGGTTTTTACCATATTGACCATGCTGTGCAACCAACCCCAATACATAATCGCAGAACGTGAGCAGTCTCTCCGCAACGTCCCCTCCCACCGGCCCCTGGCACTCACTAACCTGCTTTCGTCTTTATGGAGATGCCTACTCTGGACATGTCATAAAAACAGAATCTTGCACTAGGCGGCCTTGTGTGTCTGCCTTCTTTCACTTTGCTTCATGTGTTCAAGATTCATCCATGTTGTAGCATGTATCAGTCCTCTGTTCTTTTTGATGGCTGAATAATATTCTATTATACGGATATACCACTGTATTTCAAACTGTATTCATTAGTTGGTTGGCGTTTGGGCTGCTTGCACTCTTTGATTGTTGATTGATGCTGCCAGGAACATCTGTATGCAAAAGTTTTTATGTGAATTTATGTTTTCACACAATTTGGGACATACTTAGGCATAGAATGGCTGAGTCACATGGCAACTCTGTGTGTAACTTTGAGGAACTGTCAACCTGTTTTCCACAGCAGCTGCAACATTCTGCATTCCCACCAGCAGTGTCTAAGAATTAAAAAAATTTTTATGGCACTTCTGGCAATTGAATCCAGAACCTCGTCCATGCTAAGTAAGCATGCACTCTACCACTGAGCTATACACCCTGCCACTGAGGATTTAGACTTTCCCACATCTTCCCAGACACTTGTTACTTACATTTTAAAAATTATATCCTTACTAGCGGGTATCATGTTGTAATTCATTGTTTTCCATCTTGGCTTCCCTATGACTAATATTTTCAAGCATCTTTTCATGTCCTTACTGAACATCTGTGTATGTTTTATAGAAACGTCTATTCAGCTGCTGAGTGCATTGTTAATTGGGTTCTTGGTCTTTTATTATTAGCTTCTAAGAGTCCTTTATACTTTCTGGGTCGTGGTTCCTACCAGAAATATGAATTACGAATATTTTCCCGCATTCTCTGAGTTGTGTTTTCACTTTAGGATGGTACCCTGTAAAGCACATTTCTTGCTGAAGTCTCTTTTACCTAAGTTTTCCTTTATTACCTGTGCTTTTAGTGTCACATCAAAATCCACTGCCTAAACCAAAGTCATAAAGATTGACTCCTATACTCTCTTCCAGGAGCTTTATTGTGTTAGCACTTCCATTTGGATTCTGATCCACTTTGACTAATTGTGTCTGCAGTATGAGGCTGGAAGGCAAATTCAGTCTCTTGCATGTGGATATCCAGTTGTCCTGGTACCATTTGCTAAAAAGACTGTTTTATTTTTTTAAGTTGAGTTATAGTCAGTTTACACTGTTGTGTCAATTTCCAGTATAGACTGCAAGTTTTCAGTTATACATGTACATACATATATTCATTGTCACATTCTTTTTCGCCATGAGCTACCACAAGATCTTGTATACATTTCCCTGTGCTATACAGTACAGTCTTGTTTATCTATTCTACATGTGCCTGTCAGTATCTACAAATTTCAAACTCCCAGTCTATCCCTTCCCACGCCACTCCGACATGGCAACCACAAGTTTGTATTCTATGTGCATGAATCTGTTTCTGGTTTGTATTTATGTTCTTTTTTTTTTTTTTTTTTTTTTAAGATTCCAGATATGAGCAATCTCATATGGTATTTTTCTTTCTCTTTCTGGCTTACTAAAGACTGTTCTTTCCCATTCAGTTCTTTTGGCACTGTTGTCAAAAAGTCACTCATCACAGATACATGGATTGAGTCCTTGACTCTCGATTCTATTCCACTGATCTACATGTCTACCTTCACGCCAGTACCACACTGTCTTGTTAAGCAGAGCTTTGCTATACGTTTTGAGATTGGACTGTATGAGTCCTGCAACTTTGGTTTTCATTTGTAAGATTGTTTAAGCTATTCTGGGTCCCTGGAATTTCTATATGAACTTCAGGATCAGCCTCTCAACGTCTAAAAAAAGGCAGGTAGAATATTAATAGGGATTGTGCTGAATGTCTGGATCAGTTTGGGGAACACTGCCATCTTAACAGTTCATGAACACAGAATGTCTTCTCATTTACTTCTGCTTTAATTTCTACTAACTGTGTTTTGTAATTTTCAGTGTACAACTCCTACACCTCTTTGGTTCAATTAACTCCTAAGTATATGTTCTTTCGATCATATTACAACTGGAATTGTTTTCTTCATCACTGATTTGGAGTGTTCACTGCTAGCGTACAGAAAATACAACGCAGTTTCGTCTATTAATGGTGGTGACGATTTCACAGGTGTATACATATTCCCAAACTCATGGAGAAGTACCTATGCAATATGTACGGCTTTTTACGTGTCAAGCATACCACAAGTAAGTGGTTTAAAGGAACAGAAATGAAAGCAAAATAAAGGCATTCCCAGAAAAACAAAAAGTGAGGAATTATGTTCCTAGCAGAACTGGCTCACAAGGAGAACTCAAGAAGTTCCTCAGGCTGCAGTAAGTGACTCCAGATGTTAATTCACATCCCCATGAAAAACCAAAGAGCACAGGTGAAGGTAATTATACAAGTGCAAATGACTTTATGAATACACATTTTTACTCTTTTCGTCCCGTATGTAAAAAGCAGTTGTACATCACCAATTGTCAGAGAAATGCAAATCAAAACTACAGTGAGATACTACCTCACACCAGTCAGAATGGCCATTATTAAAATGTCCACAAGTGATAAATGCTGGAGAGGCTGTGGAGAAAAGGGAACCCTCCTACACTGTTGGTGGGAATGCAGTCTGGTGCAGCCATTGTGGAAAACAGTGTGGAGATTTCCTTTAAAAACTAAAATTAGACTTACCGCATGATCCAGCAATCCCACTCCTGGGCATATATCCAGAAGAAAACATAATTTGAAAAGACACATGCATCCTGATATTCACAGCACCACGATTTACAATAGCCAAGACATGGAAATAACCTAAAACTCCATGGACAGATGACTGGATAAAGAAGTTGTGGTGTATTTATACAATGGAATACTACTCAGCCATGAAAAAGAATAAAATAATGCCATTTGCAGCAACATGGATGGACCTGGAGAATGTCATACTAAGTGAAGACAGAAAGAGAAATAAGAATACCATGTAATATGGCTTATATGTGGAATCTAAAAAAAAAAAAAAGGACACAAATGAACTTACGTACAAAACCGAAACAGACTCACAAACATAGAGAACAAACTTATGGTCACCAGAGGGTAAAGGGTGTGGGAAGTGATAAATGGAGAATTTGAAATTTTCACTTGTTGGGGAGTGATGGCAGTGTTCGCTATCTTGGCTGTGATGGTGGGTTCTTTGGTTTATACATCTATCAAACTTCATCACATTGTATATCTGAAGTATGTGTACTTTACTCTACAGGAACCATACCACAAGAACGGCGTTAAAAAGTGAAATAAAAAGTAAATAATAAAATAAGGAAAATAAAAAGCACTTGTATAAAACAACATCATATAATTGACTGTTGTCACAATACCATATATAATGTAATATATTTGCCAATAACGGCACAGAGGCGGTGGTTGGGAGCAAAACTGTATGAGGTAAGGAAACAAATCTGGATGGTGACTCAAATCCACAAGAACAAACGAAAAGAAGCTGAAATAGTGACAAAGAAGGTTAATATAACAGAAGTTAGAAATATACTTGATATTCTGTCTTATACCAGCTTTCTAAAGATGTAACATTCGGTATAATGTAATAATGATAAGAATATTAATGGGATGTACCCGTTATAGATGTACTATATGTAACAATACGAGGAAAAGAGGGAAATGGGAAGAGACCAACATAGGAGTAATGTTTCTCTATCTCATTAGAATTCGTATACATCTGAAGCTGACTGTGATCAATTAAAATGCTTATGGTAGCCCTGGAACAGCTAAGGCAATAACCTAAAAAACAGTGAAAAAATCAGTAAAGAAGTTAAAATGCTACATTAGAAACTATCCATCTAATGCAAAAGAAAGCAGTAAATGAACCAGAGAACAAAAACACACGAGACACACGGGGAAAGATGTGTAACAGCAGGCTTCAGCCTGCATCAACATGAAACGTGAACAGATAAAAGAACCCAATCACAAGGCAGACGTTGACATCCTGGATGAAAGAAAAAAAAAAAGATCCAACTGTCTGTTGTCTCCAGAGGACACAGTTTAGATTCAAAGATACGTAAATTTACCATACAACCTAGGAATTCTATTCCTAGACAATTCTACCCAAGAGGGATGAAAGCAAGTCAAAATACCCATACTCAAACACTCCGCACTTTTATTCATATGAAGCAAACCTAGACACAACCCAAATACTCAACAACTGGTAAATGGATGAAAGAAAAACAGGGACACCCACACATAGCAATACTACACGGTAATAAAAAAGGAAGTACTGATGCATGCAGCAGCATGGATGCATGCCGAGCATGCCAAGCCAGAACAGCCGGTTTAGAAGCCTACCGCATTATATGACTTCACGTGAATGGAATTCTAGAAAAGACAGAACTTCAGGCACAGAAATCTATCAGTGGTTTCCAGGCTATGGGAGTGGAGGAAGGAGTCTGATGGCACATGGCACAAGGGAATATTCTTCTGTATTTTTATTGTGGAGGTGGTTACAAAACTGTATATGCTTGTCAAAACTCTACAAACTGTCCTTTAAAAGGTTCACTTTTATTGTATGAAATTTTATCTCAATACCTCTGACTTTTTTTTAAAAAGGAAAAGGAACTTTTAGGTAAAATATTTAAATATTGGTTACCATATCCACCTACACCGTGATTTCATAAATACATCTTATTTCGGAATGCTTTACAGACTGGGCCGTCTGCTAGTATTCCCCATGTCAATGGACAACTCCATCGTACTCCTATGAGTAAACACAGAAACTTAGTCATAACCATTTTTGCAACTCCCTCTCCTTCACCTCAAGTCCAAATCCTTGCTGAGTTCTGCCCATTTTACTTCCCAAATACTTGATGTTTCCACTTTTTCCTGTGCCCACCCCATCAGCTCTAGTCCAAAGCCTCCCTCCTTCTGACTGTGAAACCTCCCTTCTAAGTCGCCTCTCACATCCGCTCAGTGTGTCGGTCTCTGTCGCCCTCTCCCCTCCCTCTCTTCCTGTTGCAGAGCTGTCCCTGACTTTACATAAAGACTACACTCCTACACAAGGACGCCGAGGCGTGGTCTAGCCCCTGCCCACCTCTTTAGCCATATGGAAAGCAGAGCTTCCTCTTGTCTCTCTTATTGGGCTTCTTTCACACCCTCCAATTTTCCAAACTTCACTTAGACTGTCCCCTCTTCCTGAAGCCTCTTGATTAGTTAACTCCTGGGCATCATTCACATTTCAACACAAGTCATGTCTCTTCAGGGAAGACTTCCGTAAAGATCTGGCTAAGGGCATTTCCTCCGAAGCCCTGGGGTGTGCCTGTCTGCTCTCACCAATCACAGCAGCAGTTTTCACGTTTATTTGCGTGATTGTTAGATTCACTATTGTCTCACGATTTCACATAAACTCCATGAAGGCACTGATGTGTCTTTTTCTTTTTTTTGTATCCCCCAGACACCCAGCATAGTGCCCTGACCACAGCTGGAGCTTGGTGAACCATTAAATAAACAGAGAGATCATATTCATTACACACACACACACACACACACACACACACACACACACACCCCGCTACCACCAGGCACATCCAGATCAGTATGTAGTGTCTGGGCAGCCTCCCTGAGCTGGTTCAGGAGGCTGAGGAAGCACTGGTGGTTTTGCTACAGGGCACCTTTGAGCTTCCCTGAGGTGCCACAGCAGTACCTTCAGCAGGCCTAAGAAGCTCTCTGTGTCTGTCGGTGGTAAAGGCTGACTCCTTCCTGGCTTCACATGCTCAGCACCCCCTAGTTAGGGCTGATGGCGGGTCCTCAGAATGCTCATCACCAAGTGCAGTGAGGCCCTGCCAGCGCTCAGAGCAGGGAGCCCTCTCCCAACAATAATGGAGCACCCTATCCTCGTACTAGAAATGGGAACTGTAGCTGTTCACCCCTCTTAACGTGTTTTCTCCCCTTTGCATTCACTTCCACGTTTCCTCCTTGAGTCACCCAATCCAGCTCTGCTCCTTCCCAACTGATGACTGCACCTGCATCTCACTCTCTGCGTATGGATTTACTGGGGGAGGGCTGGACCTACCTACCGCACTATGAATCTTCTTCCTCTCTTCCCTTCTGAATCTGCAGGCTCCCAGACATCAAGAAAAGTGCTCCGGATGGCCCACAAATGGGGCGGTGCTGCAGGGGAGGGTGCGACCCTCACCCACAGCCTGGCTCAAAGCAGGACTTCCTTGTAAGTATTGCGTGTTGCCCCACCGAGCCACGGGAGCCAAAAAAGAGCGAAGGCCTAAGAAGTCCTAATATGGATACTTATGCGGATAGAACACCACTCTCTCTGTAGGGAAGTGCCACGTGTGATTTGGGTTTGGCCTCTATCCTGTGTGGCCTCGTTTACACTTGCAGACTTACCTAACCTTCTATCAGGACCTCTCTGCTCCCCTCCCCGCCGCTCCCCACCTACTGTACAAAAGATCATTCTCCCGCTTTCAATGCGCTGTCTGGTTTTTCACCTGGCAAAGATATAAAAACATTTTTTTTTAATTAAATCCTGAAACGTCAAGATACCTAAGAGAATGGGTCTTCAGAAGGACTACTTTTAAATTAGAATAGAAAAGTTGGCTATGGAATAATGAAGTACAGAAAATAAAAAGTGAATAATACATGTTATTTGGAAATTTCCTAGAACTTCACATTTAAGAGAAAAACACTTAATATGTGGTCTCTTGTCTTCCAGGTTTCTTTCTATGCATTTTTAAAAATGATGAGGTGGGTGGGGAGGTAATGCCTTCATAATGTTGTATCTACTGCTCCGTTTATCATTATACTATGGATACGCTACTTTCCATAAGGATGAGGATGTTGACTGACATCAGCAGGAGCAAAGATAAGGATAGACCTTCACACCTACGGGGAACCGTCCTCTGTGACGTGTGCATATGGAGATGACACCCCAGTCTTTCATGCACTGAACAGACGTCACCTTCAATCCATACAGAGACCCAGCGTGATCTGATTCACGCTGCTGGACACAGTCACCTGCCTTTTGATCCAGGGGACACCGGACGCTGCAGTGTGTTCCAGAGTTTGGTGCCGGACACCACGTCTCTGTTTCTCTCTGGCCTGGGTACCAATGTGACTCAGCCCTTGCTGGCTGGGTGACTCTGGGTAAGTTCCTTCACCTGTAAACCTCTACGTGTCTCAGCCTCGTCATCTGTAAAAAGGGACGATAACATGGAAAACGCTTACCTCACAGTGTTGCTGTGGGTAACCGATGACCCTCATATTACACATGTGCATAAAGACATGGCTAAACACAGTCCAGGAGCCCGAGCTTTTCCTCTTGTGTCTCTTCGCTTCTGTTTCTGCTTCTACCGTATCCTTCCCCAGCCCCACACTCTCACCTTCCCCACCCCCACTCCACCCTCTCTCCCTTCTGCCCCTTTCCTCAGACTCTCCATCTGAAAACACTATTGGCCATCTCCTCACGATTCGGCTCAGAAAATATTACTACCGTCAGCCTTTTGTTAGGTCAATCACAGACATTAGCGGTAGAAACACTGAACACAATAAAACTGGCAGTGTGAAAACTACACGAGAAATAAAGTGTTACTAGGAAAGCTGGACTATTAACACTTCTCGCATCTTCATCAGATTCAGATCTTCAGAATTTAATGAAGGAGAATTACTTCACCTGACAAAACTAATAGCAGAAAGAAAAAAAGCCATATGATGAGGTTCTTAGGCATTTAAATTTCACCTGAAATGTTTTTAAACATTTATATACTCATCACCTCACACCAGTCAGAATAGCCATCATACAAAAGTTCACAGATGATAAATGCTGGAGAGGGTGTGGAGAAAAGGGAACCCTCCTACACTGTTGGTGGCAATGCAGTTTGGTGCAGCCATTGTGGAAAACAGTATGGAGATTCCTCAAAAGACTAGGAATAGACTTACCATAGGACCCAGTAATCCTACTCCTGGGCATACATCCAGAGGGAACCCTAATTCAAAAAGACACCTGCACCCCAATGTTCACAGCAGCACTATTTACAACAGACAAGACATGGAAACAGCCTAAATGTCCATCGACAGATGACTGGATAAAGAAGTGGTGGTATATTTATACCGTGGAATACTATTCAGCCATAAAAATGACAACATAATGCCATTTGCAGCAACATGGATGTCCCTGGAGAAGTGAAGTAAGGCAGAAAGAGAAAGAAAAATACCATATGATATCACTTATAGGCGGAATCTAAAAAAAAAGAAAGAGCAATGAACTTAAATATAAAACAGAAACTGACTCACAGACAAAGAATACAAACTTGTGGTTGCCAGCGGGGAGGTGGGTGGGAAGGGATAGACTGGGAGTTTGAGATTGGTAGATACTGACAGGCATATATAGAATAGATAAACAAGTTTAGACTGTATAACACAGGGAAATAGATAGAAGATCTTGCGGTACCTCACGGGGAACAAGAATATGAAAATGAAGACATGTATATTCATGTATGACTGAAAAATAGTGCTGTATGCCAGAAACTGACACAGCCTTGTAAAGCGACTATCACTCAATAAAAAATTATATACTCATGTTCTATAATCATCCAGTGACAACTTAATTTCCCATCATTATACAAATCCTACGAAGAGGTCATTAGAGCTCTAATTTCCCAGAGAAATCTGCACCAAGTCAGACAGAGCTGAAAGAGCTGAAACAAGTCTACAAACAGTAGCTGGACTCTCTCAGTAATATACTGAACATAGCAATATACTGAACATATACTGAAAACAGAAAGCAAATTCGAATGCATAAATGAACTGAATGACCATGAACTAACTGGATGTTCTGACAAGCACAGAACCCTCCACATAACAAGGCAGACTATACTACATTCTTTTCAATGCCATGTGGAAGTTTACCCAAAGTACACTATATCCTGGGTCATAAAACAAATCTTATCAAATGCAAAATAGTTGAAATCATATAAAGAATGTTGTCTGACCAAAAGAGAAAAACTACCAATAAGTAAGAAAAAATTAAGAAGAAAATCTCCAAACACAAGAAAAATTAAACCGTACACTTCTAAATAGTCCATGGACCAAAGGGCAAGTATCAAGGGAAGTTAGAAACGATCTTGAACAAAATGAAAATGAGAAAACAACCTACCAAAATCTGCAGGATGCAGCTGCAGCAGTGCCAGCATTAAATGTACAGCAGCAAATGCTTGTAGTAGAAAGACTACAGAACCCAAATCAGTAATGAAAGCTTCTACTTGAGAAACTAGAAAAAAAACCCAAAAAACTCAAAATCAATTGAAACCAAGGAGAATAAGAGAAATAGAGGTTGGAACAGAAATGAGAAAAAGAATAGAGATAATGAAACCCAAAGCTGATTGTTTGAAAAGGTCGATAACATTACATCAACTTCTACACAGACAGACCAAAAAAAAAAAAAAAAAAAAAAAAGACAAGTAAAGACACAGCTTACCAACATCAGGCATGAAACAGGCTACATACAGACCCCACAGAAATGACAAGAATCCTATGAATGACTCTATATACCTACATTTGGCAATTTAGGTGAAATGGAACAAATTATCAAAGCTCATTCAAAACTAAACAGATCATTTGAATAGACGTGAATCTACCTAAAAATCAAATTTGTAGTTGAAAAACTTACAGGAAAGAAATCTCCAGGCCCAGATGGTATCCCTGGAAAATCCTACCAAACGTGTAAGAAGAAACACCAGCAACCCTACACGGTCTCTTCAAGGAAGTAGAAGAGAAGGAACACTTGTTGAATCAGTTTATCAGATTAGCATTACCTTGATACCAGAATCAAACAGAGACAGTAATAGCAAATCAAATTCAATATATTAAAAGAATAATACATCATGATCTACTGGGGTTTATCCCAGAAATGCAAAGCTGGTGCAGCATTCAAAAATCCATCAATCAATCCACCATATCAGCATACCAAAGAAAAAGAACTCCATGATCATATCAACTGATGCAGAGAAAGCATCCGACAAAATTCAACAGCCATTCATGAAGAAAACACTCAGCCAACCAGGAGTAGAAGGGAGCTTTTAAAACCTGATATAGAGCACCTACAACAATACCTGCACCTTCCGTCCTACTTCATGGAGAAAGACTAAATGTTTTCTCCCTAAGATCAGGAACAAGGCCAGGAGGATAGCCACTCTTACCTCGGCTAGAATTCAACATTGTACTAGAAGTCTTAGCCACTCTAGTAAGGAAAGAAAGGAAAGGAAGTGGTTTAGACTGGGAAGGAGGACATCAAACTGCTGCAATTCACAGATGACAAGATTCCCTACATAGAAAATCCCATGAAATCTATTAACAAAAACTCCTGTAACTAATAAGCAACTTTAACAATGTTGCAGGATACAAGCTCAACACACACACACACAAAATCAGGTGTATTTCTCTGTACCAGCAATAAACAATTACAAAACAAAACTTCTTAAAAAGACTCACACGTACCATTTATAATAGCTTCTTCCCCCCTCCCGAAACCTAGACAAACAGAAGCAAGACCTCTATGTTCAAAATTACAAAATGCTGAAGAAATATAAGACTTATCAAAATGGAGACACATACTGTGTTCATGGGTTGATAAATTCAATATAATTAGGATGTCACTACACCCCAAATAGATCCATCAATTTCATACAATTCCAATAAAAATCCCAGCAGGATTTTTTGGTACATACAGACTAACTTATTATAAAATTGCTGTGGAAAGGCAAAGGAACTACAATAGCCAAGTAATTCTGAAAAACAAAACTGGAGGAGTAACAGCAACTTTTAAGATTTACTATGCAGCTTCAACCAACATATATAAACAATCTAAGTGTCCCCAGAGGGATGAATGGATAAAGAAAATGTGGTGACATATACAATGGAATATTATTCAGCCATAAGACAGAAATTCTGCCTTTTGCAACAACATGAATGGACCTTGAGGGCTTTATGCTAAGTGAAATAAGCCAGAGAGAGAAAGACAAATATTCTATGTTCTCCCCTATAAGCGAAATCTAAAAAAGTCAAACTCACAGGAATAGTTTAGAAGGGTGGTTGCCAGGGGCTGGGGGAAATGCTGGTCAAAGGGTACAAACTTCCAGCTACAAGATGCATAAGATATGAGGATCCAGTGTACAGCATGGTGACTGTAATTACTAATACTGTGTTACCTATTGAAAGGTAAGAGGGTAGATCTGAAATGCTATCAAAATAAAAAAATTTTTTTCAGGTAATGATGTGAGGGGATAATGTTAACAAACCTTAATCTGGTAATCATTTTGCAACATATACGTGTATCAAATCATCACAGTTGTATACCTTAAACTTACATGTAACATGTCAATAACAGCTCAATAAAGCTAGAGATATAAAAGAGTCCCCAGTTTTTCCACTGGGAGTGCCTTCAAGCTGGATCTGTGTCCCTCTGACACCTTCCCATCATTCCTTGAACTTTCCCTTATTACTACATGACAAGTTGAGGCAGGCTCATCTATCCTTACCCTCCTCCAGCTTGGGAACCCATCATTTTGTGGAGAATGGTATTTAGAAGCTAGGGGGAGGTATACTTATTGACACTGGGATGTTGCTGTTTCCAGAAATTTAGGGATATATGTGTGTACACATACACGCATACATCTGTATCTATCAATCGACCCACATATGCACACATCTTGATTGAAACCCAAGAATTCTCATGGAGAACTTTAATTTCAGTACCGTAACAGCTCGGGATTTGTTCTTGTTTACTTCCTTTCCGTATTTGAAATTCCCTTTTCCAAAAGTGACAGGCGTGGCCCCCACCATCCTTATACATTTACTGAGTTGATGAATCCCGATGCATACAAGCCATCCCTCCTCCACATAGAGGCCCTCCTCACACGCTGGGCTGAACCATCCCCCGCCCTTGACTTCCACACTCCGCTCCAGCTTGAGTCCCTGGGCCAGTCAGCCCTTTCCCCACCCAACCTCCAGGGATATCCTCCTTCCGCTCTGACTCCCCAAGCTGGGAGGCCTCTACATGCATACACTTGCCTTGCCTTGCCTTGCAGCACCTAGTCGCTTTAGGACTGAACTGCTCAAGCAGAAACCAAAAGGGAAAAGGTGAATATATCTTAATATAATCAGTTTATGAAGGTGAAGTGGGCCAAATCCAAGCAATATGATGAAGCCAGAGTGTTTTTGCTCACAGTCCTACAGATCCGCAAACAGCTCAGATACTTTACACCTTAACACAAACATCCCCCTGCACCCCGCCCAAAAGAAGCTGAGAGACATCACAACTTGGGATCCAGAATCACAAACAGCTCAGAGACCTCATACTCTGGACTGCAGATACCTAGAGATCTCACAACCAGGGACGCAAATTTCCAAAAGCTCAGAAGATGCACACCCAGGCATACACGCACACAATGCCTAAGAGGCTTTCTACCGTGGCTCACAAAATCCACACAGATAAAATATCCCATTCACCCACAATCTCTGCAAAGGCTGAGAGATCAGAGAGCTGAAAGGCACCCAAACAGCATCTGTGATGTCATACCTAGCGGTACACACCCCCAAATGGCATGACATACTTTACTTCCCCGGGAGAGACACTAAGAAAGCTCAGAGACCTCGACCCCGACATTAACCGCACGCATCTGTCCGACTGACAGTGCGCTGCCACACGCGCCCAGGGAGACTCGTGACTGAGCCAGGGCTCAACAAGGCTGAGAGAGCTCACAGGAAGACAGCGCCGTCACCCTGCACGGCAGCCACTGCGCCCAGCCTCGCCACTGACCCGGACAGCCATTCAGCCCCCACGGAAGGGTTAGCTGTGGAGTCGTCGAACTCCGAATAATCTACACTCCCAAAAGGCCCGCGCGCGGTCGCACGCACGCACACGCACACGCACACGCACACGCACGCGACCTCTCACCCTAAGCTCCCGCTTGGCGACCACAGCGTCCATCCCAGAGGCGGCCAATGGGAACTGGGCAAGCGAGGAGAGAGGGCGGGAGTAGCGGGACTTCCGGCGCCGCTAGAACGTCCGAAAGAGCTTATTCCGGCAATCTCGCCGTGACCAATCACCGCCCTGAACAGTCCTTGACTGCGTCCCCCGCACCCGGCAGCCAATCTCTCGCCTCGTTTCCACCCCGAGCTGGATGTGACCATGTGAAAACGTAGGGATGGAGTTGGAGAAGTAACAAAGAAGGCTGCCACCTCAGACCCGGGATCCGCCCGGGCTCGAATGCGCCGGGAAGATGGAGTGGTGCCAATGGAGATGGACCCGGCGGTGCCATGAGTGCCTCCTCTGGGAAATGTGGTTGATGCGTGACGCGGTGAACGGGGACCCTCAATGTTGTCACACACGCGATGGATTATTCCAGTACCGATGCCCCCTTCCCAGTGGTACCTTCCCGAGTGGACGGTGCTCCCTCTGCGCCCCGCAGTGGTACGTCCCAGAACAGAACTATGCCATCTCGTGCGCCCCTTGGTGGTAGGCTTGGGGAACGGCAGATGGAGATGCCAGGGTTGTTCCCCAAAGGGAGGGGAGGGCAAAGGCAGGATGAAAACCCCACAGATCGCTGCAGTCTTGGATTCGGGAAAAAGTCTTCGTATACTGAAGACTACTTCCCTGTCGTGGCCACCACTATAACAAGGAGCATTACAAAGCGTTGTCTCTGTGCTGGGCATTGTGCTTGCTCGTGCCTCCTTGCGTAATACAGAAGAGGTCTAGTGAGAGAAGGGAGCCAAAGTCCCCCAGGAGGCAGGAGGGTTAAAACTCCCAACTGGGGCCAGAAAGCCTAATGTGGGGCAGGTCTCTGTCACTGACTGTGAGTAATAGGTGGAAAGGACAGCAGGGCCTTCGGTTGTTTTAGGAAAGGGGCCATCTCCCAGGAGCCCCAAGGACACTGAGTCGGTGAGATAGAGACCACGGGCTTCATCACTATCCTGTCATCTCTGTACATGTTCCCTAGCAGAATCCTCGGCCTGTCTGGCTATGCCTCTCTCCACAACTTTGCACTTGCTTATTCATTCTGTCATTCACTCATTCATTCATTCATTCTCTCCAAAGCATGTGTCAGGCACAATTATGGGTGTTAGGAAAGAGAAAAAAAAAAAAAAAAAAAAAAACCCTTACCCTGATGGAGCTTACCTTCTGTTGGGATCATACAGCCTCCAAAATGTAAGTAATTTGTCACGTGTTGGTAACTTCTATGATTAAAATAAAATTGCAATAAAGAAATAGAGGGGGAGCATATCCACAAAGAGTGGTCAGGGAAGGCCTTTCTAAGATTGTGACATGTGAGCAGAAACGAGAGGAGAAGAATATCTGCGAGAAAAGCATCCCAGAGAGAGTTAAGGGCCAGTGCAAAAGTGCAGGAATGGAACTCAGTCCGGCGTGCATGGGCACAGTGTGGAGGCCAATGTGTGGCTGGCACAGCAGATGACAGGAGAGGTAGGGGATCCCCTGAGAGAGGTAATGAGGACCAGGTCATGTAGGGCCTTCTGGGCCATGGTGAGGACTTCAACTTGAACTATGGGAGGGTTTTTGGCAGGAAGCCCCCATGCCTCTTTCAGAGGCCATAAGCCCAGGTCACCCAGTATATGCGGAGGAGCTCCCAGTTTGCTCCCAGGGAGTACCCCTCCCCCACCCCTCTGCAGCTAATTTACCTTTCCTGAACAATCTCTTAGATCACGGGGAGTCCCCCCAGCTGCTCCCCATGAACGTCATGTCCCCGTGTCAAAGGATGATACCTTCAGAAGAGGCTGAGCAAGGGCCCTCATGGTGTGAGTGAGGTCACACCCAGTCCCGTACAGGGCACATGAGGGACAGTGTCAGAGGCACAGAGAAGACAGAGAGAAAGAGCATTAGAGAGACAGGGGCAGAGAGACCATTTCTGGCAACACAGTGTCCCCACTTGATTAGCACCCACCTATGGGCCCCGATTTCTGCTGTGCACGACGTGCCTGTCTCTGCAGGGGCCAAGAAACCCTCCCCAGGGACGGTCTCTAGGTAATGACTCAGCTGCCCGAGGCCTGGGCCGCAGTCACACTGCCTTGACACCCATCGGGGCCCTCTGCCCATCAGGACGAGGGCACGTTCCCGTTATGGGGAGGCTCCTGCTGTACAGTGTCCCCCACAGCCCCTCCAGCCCTTGTCAGCCCTCCTGCTGACCTCAGTGCCAAAAAAAATGCTTTAGGCAGGGGAGGGGAAGCCGGTATCTCTATATTTGTGGTGGGGGTTTGTGCAAATTGATCAACTGAGGCATTTCCTCTGCCGCTTGGAGGCTCACCTCTGTACCTGCCACCAGCACCTGCAGAGGGAATGTGGGCATTACATCCCGTACATCGAGTACCAAGCAGGTGTGTGATGGAGGGACACGGAGACAAATCCTGACGATGAGTCAGTCACAGGGTCCTTATGGACCTCCCCGCAACCTGGCCTGAATGGTGCTTGAGGAGGCTTCCTTGCCTCCCCCAAGGAGCCCAAATTTACATCTACTTCCTCCCCTCCTCCTGAGCCTAGAAGTCCCATCCACACTGCATCTCAGCCCCCCCCCCCCATCTGCAAAAGGTGCCCTTCTCGTTGGGGGTTGGTCAGATAGCTGAGTGAATATGTATACGTGGGTTTTATCACAGGACACCTAGCAAGGTTAGTGGTGATGTCAGGAAACATTGTTCGTGTCCATATTATTGCCATGGGCTTCCATAACCTGTACACGACACAGGACTTATCCTCCCTGAGAATGGGGACCCTAAGCTTTCATCTCCATGGTACCAGGGCAGGCATGGGAGAAATCACAGCAAAAGTGAAATCACACGCCTACTTCTAAGGCCTGTGAGAGTAAGGTCCAGCCTGCCTTCCTCTCAGGAACATTCTCACATGCAGATACGTGAACAGCTCAGAGACCCAACCCTCTGGACAAACACCATCCCCCAAATACTTTAGAGACCTCGTGCCCTGGGGCAGAGACCTACAAACAGTTCAGAGACCTCTCATCCTAAACATTAACCACAAACAGCTCAAACATGTCACACCTGAGACACAGACCCCAGCCAGCTCAGATAATTCCTACTGGAGATGCAGAAAATTTCGGATCATTATTGCTGGCCACCCAGTTCTACAAAAGTTGAGTGGTTACCACCGAGGTTGCTGACCGCCAGTGCACTCTGAAGGAATTCAGGATGAAAAACACGATGAGACCTTCTGTGCTTTGGACAAACAGGCCCTTATTTAGTTAGATGCATACCTCATGAAGAAGTTCAATGACCCGAGCTCCTTGCATCTTTCCGTACACAGAAAAGCATGGAAATCATTAACTTGAGCTATCTGATCTTTGTGGTTAACACTAATCTTGTACCAATATGTATGCTTGACCGCATGGATGTCCTAGGCAAAAATCTCTAAGCTGGCTTCTCCCCTGCCTCTTCAGGGCCGTTTCCTCAGAGCTGAGTGGCTGTCTCCCCGGCTACAGTCCTCAGCAAGACCCTGAATAAAAGCTAAACTCACAATTCTTAAGTTGTGTGCTTTTCTTTAAGTTGACACTACTCAGGCCACAGCTGCCCTTCAGCTCAGAGGCCTCACACACCTCCCAATAGAGCCTAGAGTGTGCACCCTGGAACACAGAGCCACACATCTTCAGCTCTGGGCTGCTGTGTGGGCAGTGACGGTGACTCTCTGGTCCAGCAACCCCCAGGGCGAGAGGCCTCAGGTGTGCCGATCCTTGTTGTGTGCAGTCACCACCATGTCATCGTGAGGAAGGCAGGTTCACTCCAGGGATGGGGAGCACCCTGGAGCAGAGGGGTCCTGAGAGTGACCTCTCATGTGTGGGTCCTGGGAATGGCCACCATCTGGCCAACCCTGGTCACCTCTGTACATGGTGACTTTTGCATCCTGCCCCACGGGGAGTTTAGGGTGAATCCCACATCCCCCGGAGGAGGAATGTGGACCCGGTCATCTCTGGGGTCTCTCAGGACCCACTGTGGGGTACTGGATCCTGGAGCTATGAGAGGTCTTCACAGTGCCCTTGGCAACTATGTTAAATCCATCTGATCGCCCCTGTCATTTCCCAAACTCCCTCTCCTAGTGACAGCTGCCACCACTCCTCTCTCTCCCCCGTCTGCCCCCTTAGCCCACTACCAGGCCTCCCCTTCCACCCCTGGGGCCTCTTTAGCCCCTCCCCCAGCCCTAGTCACAGGGCCTCAGTTACACCCCCATCCCAGTTCCCTTCCTCTCACCCAGCACCCAGCGCTGCCTCAGAGCATCCCCTCAGGACCCTCCCTGCTCCCTGCAAGGACAGAACATTCTGCGGGACACCTGTCTCCTGCCCACACACAGGGGTCGCGCATAAGGTCCCCGTTGGGGCACATCTGGAAATCTCTACAGGATCCAGATGAAACTCCAGACCCAGACCAGGAGTCCAGGGCAGTTCCCCCAGGGCTGCGGGGATGGGAGATGGCTTCTGAGGGGAGGAGCTGCGGTGAGTGTCCCCCAAGAGTTGGGATGACGGTGCAGGGCTGGGTCTGTGAGGACAGGGAGCGGACCCTGAGGGGCCTGGGGCTGTGTGAACGCCAGGACTGCCCCAGCTCCTGTCCTTACGTTCGACCCAGCCAGTTGCCTGCCTTCTCTGGGCCCGAGTGTCCATACCGGTGACAGGGGCAACAGGGTTTTCTCCCAAGGGGTCTAGTGAGATTTAAGTGAGAAGGCACCTAACCAGTGCTAAGGACACTGCAGATCAGATCAGGGGTTCCCTAAAACGCAGAGCCCCGCAGGAGAGCGCCAGCGGACTCCCTCAGTGACCTCACTCAACTGGCCACTGACCAGGTAAGTGTCTCCAGCCTATCAAGAGGACAGGGGCCCCTCCTGGAGGCTGGGTTCTCCAGGTCCTCCAGCGCTTAGGGCCGAGCCCACCATTTGCGAATCCCAGTCGCAACCTCAGGGCCCGTGTGTGCAAGTGCGAGTGTGGGGACGGACTTTCGGGGTCGGCCCTTGTCCCGCAGAGGACCCAGAGCCGACGGCCTCTGGGTGGGCGGCTAAGAGAGGTCCTGGTTCCTTGCCTCCAACGCCCCACAACCAATCAGGGGCCCCAACGCTGGCTCCTGGTTTCTTCGAAACTGCTGGAGATGGTCGTGGTCAAAATGGGGCTGGAGCAGCCTCCCGGACTGAGAAAGGGGGTCCCTCCAAGCCAGATTGGGGTTTGGGTGCCAAGACAGCATCCTCGCCTTCTCTATCCAAAGCTGGGGCTTTCTCCCTGGGGTGCGGCGGACTTTTTATCTTCCCTGCATACATGGAATTTGCATTGTTATCCTGTAGACCCCCCTCCCATGTGGTACCTCCTGTAGTGGTGCCTCCCATCTCTGCACCCACAATGGTACGTTCCAGTAGCAGAAGGTTCCATCCTCTTACCTCCTCCCCAGACACCTCCAGGACGTGAGACCCCAGTGGGGGCTGCTTCTGACTTCAGTCCTGTGAGTTATTCTGGTGGATCTAACGCGAGTGTGAAACTTAGTGTGCATCCGAGTCACCTGGAGGGCTTGTTAAAATGCTGATTGCTGCCCCTCGCTGTTTCTGATTCGATGGGGCCCAGGTGGGGCCCGAGAATTTGCATTTCTGACCAGGCTCAGCCTCTCTCCCACACAACGAAGTGGACTCTTTGATTCCTACCTCCCTCCACCAGGTTGCTAGTGAGCGGTTCCTTCTCTTTCTCCCTCCCTCCTCGCCCCCCAACACACCCAAATGAACAGTCTTGTCACCAGACCCTGAAGATCTTGAAGGGAACAAAAGTCTAAGCTCCCTGTTCACTGCAGCAAACCGTCTGCCCCAAAAATGGTGTGAGGGTGTCAGCAAAAGTGATTTTTCTCTCTTGCATCACTGATGGACAGCACTGTGGTAGCATCTATCAAAGTGAAAAATCCTTCCACTGCTAGGTCGGTGAGGGCAGGGATGCGGTGTTTAGGTCCAGTGTGGTCACTGTCTCCAGTGCCCAGTACATAGTAGGTGCTCACTGGATGATCGGTGAATGACTGCGTTTGACCCAGCAATTCCGCTTTAAATATGTATAATAAGCACACACATTCACAGCGCTGTGTGTACAGGGAAGGTAGCAGCCAACGACCATGAACCACCTCTAGATGTCCGTTAATAGTCAATGATCATTAGATGGTAAATGAACGGTGATGGGTTCGTATGACACCAGGGAGCACACACTGGCCATGGAACAGAATGAGGGGACCAGTCTGTACTGATCCGAGAGAACTTCTTCAGGACATGCTGTTTATGTGGGGAAGGGGAAGCAAATGGGAGATGCTCATAGTTGGACCTGGTGTGTGTGCGTGTTGTTTAAATACAGAGAAATATGTTTGAAAGGAACAAGGAAACACTCATAACTAACCCCACCGGTAGGCCCAGAGTAGAGAACGTGGAGGAATGATCTGACCTGTGTGGTCCGTGTACTGATGTAGTAATGGAATCTTTTACACCAGCCCCATGTTCACGGATTATTTGAGTAACCGTTTATAAACAAAGTCATGGAATGAAAACAATACCTGCAGCCCAGAGCATTTGTAAGTGAGAGCGTCTGGAGGGTGTCCAGGAACAGAGTTCTGAAACGTACATGCCCCAGGGCCAGGCAGTTAACATGCATAAGTGAACCAGCTCCTGTGAGGGTAAGGAAGAGAAGCAGATGGCTGTGTAAACGTTGCCCGCCTGTACCCACCTCCCAGGGTGTGTACAATAGAGGTGATGGGGCTGGTGCAGACCCCGGACCCACCCAACTTCCTCATCATCACACAGAGTGGTAATTGTCAGCATAGCAACAGCCGTTACATCTTCACACTGACAGAAACTCGGGAGTTTCCCTCAACGTCTTCATTACAGGACACACACACACACACACCTGTCATATGAGAAGGCTAACCGATCCTCTTAACCCAGCATACAGGGACTAATTCAGACTGACTTAGGAATAGGTTCTGCCTGTGATGAATTAACAGTTATCCTCCCACTTTAAATAACTAAAAAAATTGGAAATGACCTTTTGGGTATGGTACAACAGGCATGCAGGAAGTTGATACCTGAGAGAAGGGGGAAAATGAGGCAAGCACTACAGTTTCTGTCAGGTTACTTCCTGGAGAGGGTTTGCAGGCTTCAGTGCAGGTAGAGGGAACCCAAACAGAGGCCAGCATTCTCCCAGAGTTGAGGAAACAGCATTCAGCATGCAGGGAGATCATGGCATCCAGAATTCCCTAGAGCCGAGAAATAGAGAAAAAGGTGTTTCCTGGAGTTGGGAAGGAGAGAGAGAGAGAGAGAGGGAGAGAGAGAGGGAGAAAGAGTGTGAGAGATTTGAAGAGGGCTCCCTGGAGTCTCCTGCTGAATTCTGATCAGAGCATGTATGTGAGGAAACTACCCAAGGCCGGTAAAAGAACTACCAAAGAGGAGTGGGTGGAGCAACTTCAGAGCTCTCAGAAGGATGGAAATATTTCATCTTCTCACACCAGTAGTGAGAAAACTCTCATAACATGCAGATATCTTGTTGATTACTAAGGAAGATATTAACTCAGTAGTGGGTCAGATTAGACTTAGACTAATGCCTGGTCTTGTCCCATTTAACAGTGATCAAAAGCAAGCCTGAGAAGGATAAAATTATTTTCAGGTATCTGAAATGCATTACAAGGCAGAGCTGAATATCACTTAAAGGGATGATTAGTATTGCCACTACTATTATTATAAAATCCGGAACCCAAGAAGGTAAAATTCCCACTTGTCTGGTGTCCAATATAAAGTTGTTTGGTATTGAAAATAGCTATAGTTAGGAAACAAATGAAGATCAAGTACTTAACAGATTGACTCAAACATCAGCAGGAACTCTGACAGAAACAGAGAAGAAAAAAGAACACCTTGTATACAGAGGAACAAAGGTAAGAATAACAACAGAATTTTCATCAGAATCTATCCACCCAGCATTCTCTAATCAGTGCAAATGCTTTTTACAAAATGAACATGAAGTGAGAACGTTTAAACAAATGATTAAACAAAGTAAAAAAATCTGAGCAAAGTCATTGCCAGCAGGTCTGTCTTACAAAGCCTGTTCATGAACTATTTCAGATAGAGAGAAAATGATATTAGAAGGAAATTTGGATCTACACAAGCAATTGAATAGTGATGGAAATGGTAAAATTTTTATAGATACAGATATTTTCTTATTTAATCTCTATTAATGATAATTGTCTAAAGCAAAAATAGTAACAGTGTATTCTGTTTGCTACATATGTAGAGAAAAAATGTAGGAGAGAAATAGCACAAAAGATAGCAGGAAGGAAAGGGAAATATACTGTTGTAAGGTTCTTATAGTATATATGGAGTGGTATAATGTTAATTGAAGGCATAATGTAAGAAGTTAAAAATACATATTGTAAACTCTAATGCTATCTCTAGAAAGATTTTTGAAAAGATGTAAGCCAGTAGTGGAGATAAAATGGAATAATGAAAAACACTCAACTAATCCAAAAGAAAAGAAGAAATGAAAAACTGGCTACTAAGAAACAGATATGATAAATAGAAAAGCATAGCTAGATTGTAGGTTTTAAACTAAACTGTTTACACACTAAGTGTAAATTGCTTAAACACATCTATTAAAAGACCTGGTTTTACTGATTTGAAAAGATACATGCATCCCTACATTCACAGGATCATTATTTACAATAGCAAAGATGTGGAAGCATCATAAATGTCCATCAAGAAACAAATGGATAAAGAAGATGTGACACACACACACACACACACACACACACACACACACACACACACACACAGGAATACTACTCAGCCATAAAAAAGAATGGATTTTTGCCATTTGCAACAACATGGATGAACTTGGAGGATATTATGCTAAGTGAAATAAATCAGACAGAGAAAGACAAGTACTGTATGATAGCACTTACATGTGTAACCTAAAAAATATAACAAACTAGTAAATATAACAGCAAAGAAGCAGAATCACAGTTGTAGAGAACAAACTAGTGGTAACCAGTGGGGAGAGGAAAGGGGGGAGGTGCAAAATAGGGGTAGGGGATTAAGAGGTGAAACTACTGTGTACAAAATAAGCTTCAAGGATATATTGTACAACACATGAAATATAGCCAATATTTTATAATAACTATAAATTCAGTATAATCTTTGAAAATTGTGAATCACTATATCGCACACATGTAACTTATATAATATTGTATCAACTATATCTCAATTTAAAATTTTAAAAAATATTAATTAATATAAATTAATTACTATTAATTTAATTCCTTTACCTAATATTATGAGACCACTGTTACCCTGATATCACAAGAAAGGAAAACTACAGACCCGTATTTTTATGAATATAGATACAGAAATCCTCAGTAAAATACTAGCAATAACAAGCAATAATTATTATAAAAGTTACATGTGTACAATATACATCAACTATACTCCAATAAAACATAATGGAAAAAAAGACCTAGTTTGTCAAATCACGTTATATATGGTAAAAAATCTCATGTTAAATATAAATAAATTAATAATTTAAAATTAAATGGACAGAAAAATATATACCCAGAAATCCTGAAAGAAATGAAAGATGGAGAGGCTAAAATAATATCATACAAAGTATACTTCAGAATGAGGATTTTTACCAAGGATAAAGAGGGATAGTACATAATTATAGAGAATTCCATTCATTGAGAAGACATAAGAATCATGAATGTGTATACTATTTCAAAAATACAAGTGCCAAAAGTTGATAGAACAGAAAGGAGAAACAGGAGAAATAGACAAATCCACATTGTAGGTGGAGACTTTAACCTTTCTTTCTCAGCAATTAATAGAACAAGTGAGTGAAAAAATCAGAAAATATATAGAAGACTCGAATAACACTGTCAACCAACTTGATATAATTGATATTTATAGAATAACAGCAGCAAAATACACATTCTTCTAAAGCATATATGGAATGATCACCAAGATATGCCATTTAAAAAACTCAATAAGTTCATAACATCTGAAATCATACAAAGTATATTCTCAGACCACAAAGGAATTGAAATAGAAATGAGCTGTGGAAAGATATCTGGAAATCACAAACTATTTGTAAACTATAAAATACTTCAAATTAATGCAAAGCTCAAAGAAGAAATAAAAATAGAACATCAATACAATATCAAAATTTATGAGGTGATGCTAGAGGTTCATATAGGGAAATTTATAGTGTTAAGTGCTTATTAATAAGGAAAAAGGCCACTGATCATTCAAAGATCAATAATCTTCTTCCTTAAGAAACTAGAAAAATAAAATTTAACCCAGCAGAGGAAAAGAATAACAAACATCTGAGCAGAAATCATTTAAATAGAAACCAGTACCAAAAAAATCAGTGAAACCAGTGGTTGGTACATTGAAAAGATCAATTAAATAATAAACCTTTAGCTTGACTGATTAAAAAAAGAGAGAAAGAAGGAGGAGTGACACAAATTACCAATTTCAATAATGCCATAGGGTACATCAATACAGGGCTTTCAGATACTAAGTGCGGGATTTCTAGTCAAGATGGTAGAGTAGTAGGACCATGAGTTTGCCTCTCCTTGTGGCTACAACGAAACCACAACTGACTGTTAGCAACCATCGAAAAAAAAGACTGGAACCTAGCAAAGAAGATTGCGTTCAACTGGAAACATAAAGAGGGAACCATAGCAGGACGGTAGGAGGGGTGTGCTCTCGATATAATTGGGCCCCATATCCCCCAGCTTGGCAACCCACAAGCTGAAGAATAATTAAGTCGCAGAGGCTCTCCCACAAGAGTGAGAGTTCTAAGCCCCATGTCAGGCTCCCCAGCCCAGGGTTCTGGCATTAGGAGGAAGAGGAGACCCCAGGACATCTTGTTTTGAAGGCCAGTGGGACTTAGTGCCAGGAGCCCCCTGGGACCGGGGGAAACAGAGACTTCGCTCTCTTGGGAAGCCTACACAGAATCTTGTGTGCACCAGGTCCAAAGGCAGAGGCAGTGATTTCATAGGAACCTGGGCCAGTCCTGCCTGCTGGTTTTGGAAGGTCTCCTGGATAGGTAGGGGACAGCTGTGGCTCACCCAGGGGACATAAAAGCTGGTGGCGGGCATTCTGGGAGTGTTCATCTACAAGAGCTTTCCTGGAGGCTGACAACTTGATTGGATCATTAGCACCAAGACCTAGCCCTACCCAACAGCCTGCAGGCTTAAGTGCTGGGAAGCTTCAGGACAAATAACATACCGGGTGGGAACACAGCCCCACCCACCAGCAGACTTCCTGAGCCACAAATGCCTCTAAAGAGGCCCTACCCACCAGAGGTCCAGGACCAAACTTCACCCAGCAGTGTGCAGGTACTGGCTCCTCCTGCCAGGAAACCTGCATAAGCCTCTAATTCAGCTTCATCCAGAGGGGGCAATAAGAAATAAGAAAACAACAATCCCAAAGCCTGTGGAAGGAATCCAAAAACACAGGCCAGACTCTACATTAGGACCAGCTGGACCATGGCCCTTGGGTGACCAGAGAGGAGTGTACTGCTGGGACACACAGGATGTCTCCCATAGAGGGTCACCTCTCCAAGGTTGAGAAATGTAACTAACCTACCTAAAAGTACAAACAGAAAGATAAACAATATGAAGTGGCAGAGGAATATCTCCCAGTCCGAGGCACAAGATAAAATCCCAGAAGAAGAAATAAGTGATGAGATAGGCAATTTATCTGAGAGAGAGTTTAAAGTAATGTTGGTGAAGGTGTTCAGAGAACTCAAGAGGAGTATAGATGCACAGAGTGAAGCTTTTAGCAAAGAGTTGGAAAATATAAAGAATACCCAAACAGAGTTGAAGAATAAAACCACTGAAATGAATAACACATTAGAAGGAACCAAGAATAGACTAAATGAGGCAGAAGAATGGATCAATGAGCTAGAAGAAAGATTAGTGGAAATCACTACTGTAGGACAGAAAAAAGAATGAAAAGAAATAGGATAGTTTAAGAGAATTCTGGGCCAACATGAAGCACACTAATATTCACATCATAGGGGTCCCAGAAAGAGAAGAGAGAGAGAAAGGATCTGAGAAAATATTTGAAGAGATAGAACTTTCTAAACTTGGGAAACAGTCACTCAAGTCCAGGAAGCTCAGAGAGTTTCACACAGGATCAACCCAAAGAGGAACACACCAAGGCACACAGTAATCAAATAGACAAAAATTAAGGATAAGGAGAAAATATTAAAATTAGCAGGAGAAAAGCAACAAAAAATATACAAGGTAACTCCCATAAGGTTATCAGCTGATTTTTCAGCAGAAACTCTACCGGCCAGAAGGGAGTGACAGGATATATTTAAAGTGACGAAAGCGAAAGACCTAAAAGCAAGAATACTCTATCCAGCAAGGCTCTCATTCAGATCTGACGGAGAAATCAAAAGCTTCACAGATAAACAAAAGCTAAAAGAATTCAGCACCACCAAACCAGCTTTACAACAACTGTTAAAGGAACTTCTCTAGTCATCAAACCAGAGAACAAAAAATCAGTCATCAAACCAGTCATCAAAAAAGAGAACAAAAAGAAGAGAGAGAGAGAAAGAAAGACCTACAAAAAACTGATTTGGCAGTCTGGGGTCTTTTATGGTTCCATATAAATTTTGGAATTGTTTGTTCTAGTTCCGTGAAAAATGTCATGAGTATTTTGACAGGGGTTGCGTTGGATCTGTAGATTGCTTTGGGTAGTGTGGCCATTTTGGTAGTGTTGATTCTTCCAATCCAAGAGCACAAGATATCTTTCCATTTCTTTGTATCATCTTCGATTTCCTTCATCAGTGTTTTACAGTTTTTCAGAGTATAGGTAATTGCCTTGGTTAAGTTTATTTCCAGGTATTTTGTAGTTTTTGATGCAATGGAAATGTTTATGCCAGTTATAAAATTCTAGTTTTTGAAGTGAAAAGGAAAAAAGTTAATGAAGGGCCACAAATGGCAAAATATCCTTCCTTATGGGTGAGTTGTATTGAATTACGTATATATGTTTCATCTTCATTATCCATTCATCTATTGATGTGCACTTAGGATGCTTCCATATCTTGGCAACTACAAATAATTTGCCGTTAATAGTAGGGTGTATGTATCTTTTTAAATTAATTCTTATTTTGTGGTTGGCTTTATTCCTTTGATAACTATGTAAGTTTAAAAATCTAAAACTCTAAACATTCTTAGAAACAATGAACAGTTCATATATGTAAATTAAAAAATACATGCAGTATATTGTGTATATGTATTTACATGCAATACATTGTATATGTGCAGTCAAATTGTAGCAATTCTACCTAATAAAACTGAAAGCAAAAAAACCACACTATATTATAGAAAATATTATTCAAAATTTGTTGAGAGTGTATCTAATGTTGTGTTCATATTACATACACACAACCTAACAAAAAACAAAAATAAAAGGACACAGCGAAATTTTCGGAGGTGTTGCGTATGTCTGTTTCCTTGACTGTGGTGATGGTGTCATGAGTGTTTGCATATGTCCAAACATATAAAATTGTACACATTAAACATATACAAAAAATATACACATTAAATATATACCTTAATAAAGCTGTTTTAAAAAAAGATACCTGAAAAAACATTATCCTCCAAAATTTGACACAGATGAAATGAGAACATTCCTTGAAAACGTTGACTAGCAAAGCTCACTCAAAAATAAAGAGATGAATAACCTTATATCTATTAAGTAATTTAATTCCTTTACCTAATTTTATGAGGCCTCTTTTACCCTGATATCACGAGAAAAGAAAACTACAGACTGATATTTTTATCAATATAGACACATAAATCCTCAGTAAAATACTAGTAAATCAAATTATATAGTATGAGCAAGTGGGATTTATCCCAGGAATGCAAGATTGATTTAATGTTAAGAATCAATTAAGTTAATACACTTTATCAATAGAATAAAGGACAAAGAAAACATAATCATCTCAATAGCTTCATAAACATCACTGGGGATTGCACTGAATCAGTATATGATTCAATATAGTATATTGAACTATATTCACTATCTTGTAGTAACCTATGATGAAAAAGAACATGAAAATGAATATATGTATGTATATGTGTGACTGAACTATTATGCTGTACACCAAAATTTGACACACCACTGTAAACTTACTATACTTCAATAAAAAAATGAAAAGAAAAAAAAAAGCATTGGGCAAAATTCTGTGTCCCTTCATGATAAAAACACTCAAACTAGAAATAGAAGAGAATATCTTTAACCTGGTATGAAGCAGAAAACCCTACAGCTAATGCTGTACTTAATGGTGTAAGACAGAAATACTTCCCACTAAAATCAGGAACAATGCAAGGATGTCACCTCTCACCACTTCTATTCCACATTGTTTGGGAGGTCCCAGCTAGGGCAACTAGGCAAGAGAAAGAAATAAAAGGAATCTAGATTGGAAAAGAAGAATAAAACTTTTATATTTGTAGATGACATAATCCTATGTATAGAAAAATCCTAAAGAACCCCCACACGAAAAAACCCTATGAGATCTAATAAAGGAGTTCAACAAGGTTACAGAATACAAAATCATATACAAAAATCAATTATATTTCTATATACTTGCAATGAAAAATTCAAAAATGAAATTAAGAAAACAGTTCCACTTACAATAGCATCAAAAGGTTAATATACTTAGGAAGAAATTAAACAAATGACATACAAGACTTGTACACTGAAATATATAAAACATTGTTGAGTGAAATTAAAGACGACCTAAATAAATGGAAAGGCATCTCACACTCATGTATTGGAAGACTTACTTTTAGCGTTAAGATGGCAATACTCCCCGAGTAGATCTACTGATTCAATGCAATCCCTATCAAAATTTGAACTACTCTTTTCCCCCAAAATTAGTGAGCTGATTCTAGAATTCTAACAGAATTAAAAGGGTCCTGGAATAGCCAAAACAGTCTTTTAAAAGAAGAACAAAGTTGAAGTACTTACACTTTCCAATTTCAAAACCTAATACAAAGCTAATATAAGCAAGACAGTATGGTACTGACATAAGGATAATATATAGACAGATAGTGGAATAAAATTGAGAGTCCAGAGACAAATTCATATCTCTATGGTCAGTTGATTATTGTCAGGGGTGCCAAGGCCATTCAATACAAAGAATAAGTTACAACAAATGGTCTTGGGATAATTGGATGTTCACATGAAAAAAAAATGAATTGAGACCTATATCTCACACTATATATAATAATTAACTTAAAATTGATCAAAGACCTAAATGTAAGATCTAAACCTATAAAACTCTCAGAAGAAAACATAGATGTAAATGTTAATAATCTTGGATTAGGCAATTATTTCCTAGATATGATACCAAAAGAACAAGCAACAAAAGAAACAAAAATAGGTAATTTGGAATCATCAAAATTAAAGCTTTTATGCTTCAAAGGACACCATCAAGAAAGTAAAAAGACAACCCCCAGTATGGAAGAAAATTTAATCATATGTATAATAAGGGACTTGCATCCAGAATATATAAAAAACTCTTACAATTCAATACAAAAGACAAACAACATAATTTTAAAATGGACAAAGGATTTGAATAGAAATTTTGCCAAAGAAGATATATAAATAGCCAATGTGTGTTTGAAAAGATGCTCAACATCATTAGCTTCAGGGAAATGAAAATCAAAATCACAATGAGATACCACTTCACACCCACAAGGATGGCTACAATACAGACAGATAATAACAAGTATGGAGAAATTGTAACCCTCATACAATGCCGGTTGGAATGTAAAATGGTACAGTTGCTTTGGAAAACAATCTGGCAGGTCCTCAAAAGTTAAATATAGAGTTACCATATGACCCAGAAATTCCACTCCTAGGTATATACTTCAAGAAGTAAAAATTTATGTAGACACAAAAACTTGTATATGATGATCATAATAGCATTATTCATAGTTGCCAAAAAGTACAAACAATATCCATGAACTGACAAGTGGATAAATAAATACGGTACATTCATACAATAGAATGTTATTCAAAAATAATGAGAAATAAAGTATATAATGGATGAGCCTTAAAAACAGGTTTGTTAAATCAAAGAAGCCAGAAGTAAAGAACAACACATTGTATGATTCAATTTATGTAAAATGTTCAGAATAAACAGACAGATAGGAAGTACATTGGTAGATACCTAGGATTAGGGTTTCTTTTTCGGGTGATTGATTAAAATGTTCTTAAGTAGTCTTAAGTTGTGGTGATGTGTTGACTGAAATAAAATGCACAATCCAAAAGTTGAGAGTTATGTTTTATTTGGTGGATTTTCTTACGACTCGAGCATGAGACACAGCATCTCAGATTGCTCTAAAAAGCTGTTCCAAAGTGGCAAAGTAGAAGCCAGGATATATGAGTTTTTTCAATAAAGACCAGGTAATTGGAACATCAAAAGATTACCATTAATAAAAGTAAACCCGATACCTCAAGTTAAGGAATTTAGCACTTCTCTATGGATGGGATGGTGCAAAGGTCTGGGCTCAGTGAAATCATTCCTATGCACTTAGCTGTCTAAGGCCAGTATCATATTCTTCCACATGCTGAGTTCTGAGTTACCCCAGGGTGCATGGTTGGGGGTGGCAGCAGAGACTATGCTGCCCTCCTGTCTGCATTCTGAGTTCCCTCTGCTCATTGTCGCGGAGGGGGTGGTGGTAGCAGCTAACGACTTGATGGCCACAGCATCCTTTGTTTACTGATATGGCTGGCAATATTCACAGATGGTTGCACAATTTTGTGAACATACTAAATATCACTGACTTGTCACATTAAATGAGTCAACTGTATGATATGTGAATTATATTCCAATAAAGCTGTTAAAAAATCAATATAATTAAATAACACTTCAGTCCATGTTAGATATTCCAATAATCCCAAAGTTTCTCTGGAAATGACTGAGTTCTGTAAATGCTGGCATGTCATGCTATGGGATGATAACTGTATTACTTGCTGTGTGATAACAAAGGAAAGCAAGTCAAAGTTCTGTTCCTGCAACAACACACAGCTTAGTACAAGCAGTTGTCCAACCTGGTGCACATAAGTTATAAACTGGTGCCTCCTCTATACTGACTCAAGAATTGAGGGAGTGTTCTCGAATCAGAATATAAAATAGCTTATTCAAACCAATGAATATTCAGTAAGCTCACAACATTCCAGGCAGTATCTTGAATCAGCATCCTACACTCTGTGTTCCAGCCAATTTGAACCTCTTTCTGTTCATCACATGGTCCATGTTCTCTCTGATTTCCACAGTCTCAAACATGCTGTTTTACACAACCTCATACACCCCCTGTCAGGGGTGCATTCCCTAGATCTTCACTGGCCAATTGCCGCTTACCTTCAGCTCTCAGGTTCCACTTATCTTTCTCTGGGAGGCTTTCTCTGTCACTCTGAAATTAGGTTATTTCCTGCTATGTGCAAACAAGTCCATGCAATTACCTTTCTCTCTGATAGAAAGCACTTATCACAGTTCATTGTCAGTGCTTATTTTACTGAATGTCTCCCAGCAGACTAGGAGTCCTTGAGGGTAGAGACTGTGTGTGTCTTTTCCTCCCTTGAACCCCAGAAATAATCTGTTTTACATATCCAGTGTCATGGTTAAATATAAGATGTCAGAATAGGGGAAATAATCAAATATGAAATCATACATCAAATTCCCATTCATCCAGCAAAAGTTAACTCTGAATGAACGAATGCAGTTAATAAATGTGACATTTCTACTAGATGGAACATGATGGACATTCATTATAAAATCCACAAATATATCAACATTTATTCAGGTTCAGAATGAGTTAAGTGGAAATGCAGTCTGAGACCTGGATGTCTTTGCTCAGAACCGGATACACACAGCAAGGATCAGGGTCTTGTATTCCACTGAACGTTGTTGTGTCTGGATATGGTGCCTGGAACTGTGGCCACAATTTTGGTACCACAAGGGGATCTGGGCCTAGGAGAAGCCCATCCAGTGAAGATAGAAGCCCGGAAATAGGAAGTTTGTTACTTTATGGCATCATTGAGGTACTAAGCTGACCATGCCTGGAATCACTCGGCCCATGGACTTTTTCTCATAGGAGATAATTTTTCATCATAAGTTAAACCAATTTAATCATGTTTTCTGCCATCCTAAGACTGTATCTTAACTAATATTCTAGCTCTGCCTAGCAGTTCACTCCTGGTCCCTCTGTCACCAGAGAGTCAAGGATGAGTCCTCTGCTGACTCCTGGGGACACTCTCAGGGACATTGACAAACCTCATGCATCCCCTTTGACATTGACAAACCTCATGCATCCCCTTTGACTCCCCCAACAGTTTCCTTAAACCCACCCAGGCTTTGCCAGTTCCTACAATGGCCGCTTAGAGGCTGGGACCACACTGCTGGTACAGTTGGTGACAGAAAAAACTGTGAGAGCTAGCTCTTTATCTCCAAGTCACCCGAGGATAAAATGAAACTGAGCAGGACTATGTGGTCCTTCCTAGGGACAGACCTCCCCTCTCTCCCGCCCACCCAGTGTCCCTTGCCTCTTGTTTGTAGAAAAGCTTTAGCCTACTAGGCTATCCCTGACTTTGAAAGAGCAAATTTAATCAGAGAAGTGATAAAACGAAGAAAAAAGGAATACAGTCAAAGCAAGACAAAATAATAAGAGTTTAGGCATCAAAGTCAAGGACCTTTAGTTCCTCCTCAAGGGTTATAATAATATTCTGAGCCATATCCCTGAGTTGTTTTGCAGATACTAAAAGCCCCACTAGGTGGAAGAAATTAACTATATGCTGACCATCAGCACACAGACCTCAAACAGGTTGGAATCTGAAGGCTGATGATTGAGGTTCCCAAAACATCACCTTGTTACTTCACCATCAACCAATCAGAGAATTGAGCATGAGCTGATCACCCAGCCTTTGATCCTCTCCTTGACTTTGCCTTTAAAAACCCTTCCCTGAAAACCTTCAGGGAGTTCCGGTCTTTTGAGCATGAGCTGCCCATCCTCCTTGCTTTGTCCCCTGTTGGACGTCATGCACCCATGTTGGGTGTACTTTCCTTCACCACAACCTGGCGTCAGTGGATGGGCTTTACTGTGAGTGGGCGAGTGGACCCAAGTTTGATTAAGTAACATTTGAAAAACAGTGGCAAAATAAAGTCTTTTTTCAGATACACTAAATCTAAGAGGATTCATCACCAGCAGACCCACCCTACAAGAAATGTTAAAGCAAGTCCTTCAGGAAGAAGGAAAATGATAGCAAATGGAAATGTAGATCTATGAAAAGGAATGGAGAGCCCCTAGGAGAGTAACAGCATGGGCAAAATTTTTCTTACTATTTAAATTTTCTGAAAGATAGTTGACTGCCTGAGGAAAAACCCCCCCAATGCGGTGTAGGGATTTAAACATAGTATGTGACAGTGAAAACCCCCCCAAAGGTTGAGTGGATAGAAATGAAATATTACTGTAATATTCTCATAGTAAAATGAAGCTAAATAAAAATACTTTTATGTTATCACAGTAGATTTTTAAGTAATAAAAGTATTATATGTGGTAAGTTCAAACACGAACAAAATGAAATTTATTGCTAATAAGCCTACAAAGGGGAAAAATGAGCCGCACACAAAGTACCAAAAAAGAAGAAAAAAGCCAAAAGGGAACAAAGGGCAGATGGAACAGGAACAAAATCAGCCTCCCAGAAACAGTCCTGTTTTAACTATTCCTACCACACTCAGTCATAGCCTGAGAGCAGCTGGTGCCCTCAGATCATTAAATTCCCTGCCATCAGATTCCTGAGATGCATTCCTAATGGCAGTCACCCTGCTGCACCTGTCTAGGAAACTCTACCCCCCATCCTGGTTATCTTCTCCTCTTCCTTCTGCTCTGAGATTCTTGGCACTTCATCAGGCAAGCTCATCTGACTTCCCTAAAAAGGCAAATGCTGACAAAGTCCCCCTCATTCCCTCAAACTAGATAGTGCTGGCAAGGCTGTTGTGATTGCTGGTAGAACTGCCCATCTCTCCCAAGCCCAGTGGAGTGTGATCTCAGCGTTGTAAGTCCAGTGCCCAGCTCAGTGTTCTGGAGGTCACAGCACACCCACCCCCTCTTCAGGGGAGTGCAGGGCTGCTTCCAATGCCTGTAGCTTTGTTCCTCTGGATATCCCTGTGCCTTGATCCCTCACTGCCTTCCAGTATCTGCTCAAATGTCTCCTTCTCAATGCGGCTGACCCTGACACCTTGTTTAAACCTTCATACCTACTGATCAGCACTGCCAGACCCCTTTTCCTTCACTAGTTTTCTAGTAACACATACTGTACTGCATCATGTGTTGATTTATTAAACTCATTGCTTATTGCTGTCTCCCCCACTGGAATATAAAGTCAACAAGGGCAGGCATTTTAGATTGCTTAGTTCACTGGTGCGTCTTCAGCTCCTACTCCACTGCCTGGCACATAGATGATCCTCTACAAACGTTAGTCTCTGGAATGAATGAAGTGCCTGGTGCAGAGCTCAGTGAATGACAGCCTTTATTACTGCTGCTTTCCTGGTTGAGGGATGCTGGAGGGGAGACAGTCAATGAGGAAGAGTGCCCGTGGCTGGACACAAGGGATGTGGTCACCTCCTTCCACCTAGTTGCCCTGACCAGAGCCCTGGCAGTTGTTACCCACTGAGTAGGTGCTTCTCACTCCACCAGAGTAGGGGCCATCCTTATTAGTCAGCCTATCCACACCCAGCACGGAGAGGGGCATTGAGGCAGAAAGTGGGAGTTGGATTTCTTTGTATCTTCCTCTGACATCTCCTCAAACCTCATGTTTACTATTTTAAGTGCTTCAGATTCCCAGTTACCCTATGTTCAATTGTATAGATTAAAGACGGATATCTTACCAAGAAAATATAAAAATTTCACCGCAATCTGATCTCTTCCTCCTGCTAAAGAACAATCAAGAGTAATAGCAATGATTATTGTTGCCAATCACCATGTGCTGAGCACATACAATTATAACAAGTATGATTAGGCCCATTTAAGTGAGGAGGACACTGAGCTTCAGCAGAGGAAAATAACCGGACTAAGGTTAACAGAATCATAAGAGGTGAAGCTCTGATTTAGCACCTCAACCTATGAACTTTCTCTCACACTGTCAAGGAAAATATTCACAGTTCTGAGAAAACCTGTATTATAACTCAAGCTCAAATAATGGGACTGGCTCATAGGCAGATAGGAATAACTGTCCAGTTTCCTGTACAACAAACAGAGGTTAAAACTGCTTAAGCATTCACAAGTGAAATAATAAAGCTTTATTGGATAGACTATGATGAAGCCTCATTAAAACACCCTGAATGAAGAAAGATTTAATTTTGTCTCATATAAATATAATTAGAAGTATAATTTTTAAATGAAAGAACACATGCTCCACTGTTTTGTCTAACAGTATATATTGCGCTATATAAAGCTCTGTTTTGCTTGAACAGTCTTTTAATATTATTTTCTTGGCCATTTTGTGGGGCAGGTATAAAGGTAAATATTTAGGGAGTTATAAAAATTAAAGAAATAGAAAAAGAAATAAAAACTCAAACACAATAACATTTTT
The DNA here is from genome assembly GCF_009834535.1 of Camelus ferus. Taxonomy (NCBI): domain Eukaryota; kingdom Metazoa; phylum Chordata; class Mammalia; order Artiodactyla; family Camelidae; genus Camelus; species Camelus ferus. The sequence continues at coordinate 45,293,467 of NC_045732.1, read as the reverse complement.
GTCATATCTCTGTTCATCTCTTTGTTTCTGTGTTGAATGTGGGGATATATATATATATTCTACAATATTGAAGCCATACTTTATATACAACTTTTCCCAGCATGTTTTGAATTATTTTATTATTATTTTCCTTTTAAATGCAATAATTTTAAAACTAAAAAAATTTGGACAAAGGCTTGAAAAAGACAGAAGAAAGAGAAAAATCTGAACTAATATTAACTCCCAAATTAATATCTATGTAAAATAAAACCTGAGTCACTGACTGTGTGAAAAGTCATGATTTTTGTTTAGTTGGTATTATTATTTGCTTAGAAAAGCAAGAGAATCAGTTGTGAAATATCTTACAATAAAACATTGAGAAAATCTAAAGTGAAATCTGTTGTGCTTCATAGAATAAAAAGATAAAACTTTACTTAATGCTAACAGAGAATTTAAATGAATTAAGAGCTATTTCAGGATAGCTTGCTGATTTGAGTGTGGTGGTTGGCTAGGGTGTTGTTGCAAGGTGACAGTCACCTTTGCCTTTCTACGTTATGATTCTCCCCAGGACCCACCGATATCCTGAGTCCTTCACAACTACAATTACAAGGCTGTGTTGCTATGGTACACCAAGGGTGCCATTTGGTGTAATAATTCATTACAACCACATCAGATTATGCCTCTTCAAACCTAATGCCTCTGCTTAGCCTATTTCAGGGGGTGAAGAATAAAAAATTATAGTATGTGCGAAGGAGTTGTAGGGTATTCCAATCCCCAAAGACTACTGGCAGAAAGAAAACACAGGTTTGAATGAGACAATCCATAAATTACTAATTTATTTTTTCACTCATTACAGTTCCTGAGAGAATGTAAGCTCCCTGGGGACAGGGATCTTTGCACTGCTGTATCTCAAACATCTAGAATATTGTCTGGCACATAGTAGCACTCAATGAGTCCATATTTTCCTCAAGTGCACATGGGATATCTTCCTGGATAGACCACATGTTAGGCTACAAAACAAGTCTCAGTAAATTAAAAAAATTTCATACAAAGCATATTTCTAGCCACAATGGAGTGAAACTAGAAATAGCATAAGGAAAACTGGCAAATTCATAAACATGTGGTAATTAAACAACATGCTATGTGTTGTCTTGGTTTTTGAGGGCTGCCATAACAAAATTCCATAAACTGAGTGGCCTAAATAACAGAAATTTATTTTCTCAGAATTCTGGAGGCTAGAAATCTAAAATCAAGGTGTCATCAGGGTTGCTTATATCTTAAGTATGAGAAGAAGAATCTGTTCCATGCCTTTTTCTTGGCTTCTGGTGGTTTGCTGGAAATCTTTGGCATTCCTTGGCTCTTAGATGCATTACCTTGATCTCTAATTTCATGTTCACATGGTGTTCTTCCTGTGTATGCGTGTCCAACTTTCCCTCTTTTATAAAGACATCAGTAATATTGTATTGTGGCCCATCCTACTCCAGTATGATCTAATCTTACTTTCACTAATTACATCTTCAATGACTCTGTTTCCACATTCTCAGGTTAGGACTTTAACATATGAGTTTTTGGGGAGGATGTAATTTAACCCATTAAAGGCCTCCCTCTTGTCTTCGAACAGGTGAAATACATTCACTCCATCCCAACATTCCCCAAAGTTTTAACTAATTCCAGCATCAATTCTAAATCCAAAATCTCATTTAAATATCATCTACATCAGGAATGGGTGAGACGTAGAGTATGATTCATCCTGGGGCAAAATTCTTCTCCATCTCTAAACTTGTGAAACCAGACAATGAATGATCAACTTCCAAAATACAGTGAGAGAACAAACTTAGGATAGACATTCCCATTCCAAACTAAAGAAATTGGATGGAGAAAAGGGATCACAGTTCCTAAACAAGTATGAAAGCTAGCAGAATAAATTCCATTTGATTTTAAGTCTTGAGAATAATCCTTCTGGCTTCATGCTCTGGCCTCTGAGCCCCACAGGGTGGCAGCCCACCCTTGGGTTGCCTTCTGGTCCCTCAGTGGCAGTGATAACCTCCATCAGCCTCTGCATCTGGGGGGTCTTTCCTCAATGTCATTCTTCCTTTATTTTGTCCCATCTCTGTCCCTTTCATTTCAGGCAGGCAGTGTTTTTAAAAATCTTGTTGGCCTCTCGTGCAATTCACGGATCTAAGCCAAAAGACAATGGGTCCTCCACAAATCTTTCCTGGATAATCATATCTTTATTCTTGGCTTCTGCTAATGTGATATGATTGGATCAAAGACATGCACACCTAATATCTTTAGCAAACAGTTGTCTAACTACACCCCTTGCCCTATTTCCAGAGCATGCTATCTAGATAGGCTGAGAATCTTCAAAATCATCAAGTGCTCATTTCCTTTTGCTTAGTAGTTCCTTCATCAATTCCTTTCTCTCCATTCACATTTTGCTATAAGCAGCAAGGAGAAATCAGCCACACCTTCAACCATTTGCTTAGAAATCCCGTTAGGTAAATATCCAAGTTCATCACTTACAAGTTCTACTTTGCATTCAACAGAACACAATTCAGGCAGATTCTCTGACAATTTATAGTAAGAATTGTTTTCCTCCAGTTTTCAATAGCATGTTTCTTATTTCCGACTGAGACCCCACTCCCAGAAGCACCTGTAACATTCATGTTACTAGCAACATTCTGTTCATGATATATGTAATCTCTAAGATGATAGAAATTTTCTCTACAGCTCACTTCTTAAATTTCTGAGCTCTCACCAAAATTTCCTTAAGTGCCTCTATTTCTACCAACAGCCTCTTCAAGAAAATGTAGGCTTTTCCTACCATGCCTTCAGAACTCTCTTAGCCTCTCTCTATCACTGATTCCAAAGCTACTTTCACATTCTTAGGTACTTATTATAGCGGCACCCCATTTCCAGGTGCCAGAATCTGTATTAGTTTGCTACAGTTGCCATAACACAAAGTACCACAAACTGGGTGGTTTAAGTAACAGATATCTATTTCTGGTGACTAGAAGTCTGAAATAAAGGTGTTGGAAGGGTTGTTTCCTTCTGAGTGCTGTGAGGACAAATCTCTTCCATGTTTTTTTCCCTAACTTCTGTTGGTTTGCTTGCAATCTTTGGTATTCCTTCGCTAGTAGATGCATTACTTCCAAATTTCTCCTTTTATAAAAATAGCAGTCATACTCGATTAGGGACCCATCTAACTCCATTAGGAAGTTATCTTGGCTTAACTAACTACATCTGCAATGATCTTATTTCCAAACGAGTTCACATTCTGAAGTATTTGGAGTTAGGACATAAACAGGATTTTTTTTGGGGGGGTGGGAAACACAATTTAACACATAACATACATTTTTTGTCATAATAGAAATTTAAAAAATCTCCCATACAATATATCACTTCAAAGGGACCCATAGAACAACAAATATACTCGAACCTCATTGTTCAGGAAGCTTCTATTAAAAAGAACATAGATCAATTCTTGACAGGTAGAATCTCCACAAGCATTCAAACAACAATCATCCCATCTCTTTCTTTGCTCTCTCCTGTGTTTCTGGTGCTAGAATCTCAATAGCTAAATGTCCCAGGGTTCTTTGCAGCTGGTGGTGCTCTACAATTTTTTAGGTGCTGCTAATGCTATGCCTTTCTGTAAGATTTGGGAAGTAGAAGCCATTTTTTATTCCTCCCAGAAGTGGTCACTGATGCATCGGTTTGGGCAGGTGTGAAGGTGTGAATGTTTTCAGTAGCCTCAGGATTCCTCTGCTAATAACTGACTCAAGACTGCAGGGGGCAGGAAACTTTGGGAGTGGTTTCCTGCAGTTGCCTGATCAAGTGTATCTCATTGGCCTCCAAATCTAGTATGATTTCCACTATGTCAGTGGATTCATAAGACTTGATTGTCCTTTATTATTTTTTCTTTACTGATGCTGAACATTTATAGTTTAATGATAACAAATGAATTAGTGCTAACATATAAGTTGGGTTTATATGTCAGCTACACCACACTCAAAAACACATGAGCTTTGTCTGTCTGACTGTAAGTACGTCTCTTCCTGGGTAGGTTTGGCAAGAGATGTAACTCCTGAGCTTAAGTGACTACTTCTTATCTTGTAAGGTCATTACAAGAATGAAATGAACTATATTAGTAATAGTAGTAAAGATGGTATTAAAATAAGACTAATAATAATACTGTTATTTGCTGGGTTGCACCACCTCAAAATTCATATGTTGAAGTCCTAACCCCTGGCAAAGCTTTTAGCAAAGAGTTGGAAAATACAAAAAATACCCAAACTGAGTTGAAGAATAAAACCACTGAAATGAATAACACGCTAGAAGGAACCAAGAATAGAATAAATGAAGTAGAAGAACGGATCAGTGAGCTAGAAGACAAATTAGTGGAAATCACTACTGCAAAACAGAAAAAAGAATGAAAAGAAATGAGGATAGTTAAAGAGAACTCTGGTACAAAATGAAGCACACGAGGTTGTTACTCATGCATCCCTGATTTCAACTGAGTATAGGACAGTCCTCCTTGTCCTTCGCTCTGTGTATCTATACTATTCTTGAGTTCCCTGAACACCTTCACCATCATTACTTTAAACTCTTTCTCAGATAAATTGCCTATCTCCTCATCGCTTATTTTTTCTTCTGGGATTTTGTCTTGTGCCTTAGCCTGGGAGATATCCCTGCCGCCTGAGAGTACAGCTGCGGACTACAGAACTGCTCACTGCTTTAGGGTACAGCTGTGGGCTCCTCACAGGCAGAGACCCACCACCTTGGTGTCTGTCACTGAGCACCTCTGATTCAATGTCAAACTGTGTGTGGGACTAGGGATGCAGGGAGCTGACATCAAGCTGAACTTGCTTTTGCTCTGTTAAGTAATAAACTGTTTGAATACATTTGGGCTCATTGTCTCCTTACTGGAAATATCTTGGAAGGATGACAAGCCAACCTAACAGCTGCAGTAGTGCACCGTGTGGCCCTGTAGTCCCTGCAGTGCTACTTAAGGACTGCCTGCCTGACCACTTGACAGACTCTGGTGTTGAGTTGTGTGGTGTTGCATGACCAGAATGCTGGCTTATTTTCTTTGGTATCATGCACAGCAAGGAGCAGTTTTCAGCTCATACCATGACATAGGGTAGTCTTGTCAGACCTCAGTTATTTACAAACCAACTTTAGAATGGATGCCATGTCTGACACCAGCTACACTGCTACTTAATATATTTATTTAAATATAATACATTTTTGAACTCAAATTCATTTAGAAAGTTAGCCTTATATCCCTACTTGAAATTCAAAATCAATATCACTTGTTAGAGATGTAATTGTAAAGGTAAATGAAAATAAAAACATTTGAGTTCAAATGAAAGAATGGAATATAAGCCAAATCCATTTGCAATGTAATGCCTACTTCAGTTATATCATTTATTCTTCATAGCAATTATTTAGTGTAAATATAGTAATTTCCATTTAAGAAATGGGGAAACAGACCCAAAGGATATAAATACCTTTCTCACCATCACACAATGTGCATCAGAGCCAGGACTGAAACCCATAGTTATTTCATGCTGTAGCCAATAAGGAGCCAGAGCAGGTGAGACCTAAGTCATTTTGCCTCAGTGAGTTCCCTGGGCTCCTTTCCCTTTCCTTCTACCTAGGATCTAGTCTTTTCAGGCAGCTCCACAACCCTGGGGCTTCTCACCTATTTTATGGTGAAATAGGATACCCTACCTTAAGTCTCACCCAAGATTTTCAGTCCTTTAGGACCTGGAAAGATTTTAACGCGTCTGGAAGGGGGAACAACTGCTGCTTATAATAACCTAAGCAGAGTGAATTCTGAGTAGGGCCTTTCGTTGCAGAAGCATTTTTTTTGCTGCATGAAGATGCAAATGAGGACTCAGAAATGTAATTCTTATATTCTACATTGTAATAAGAAGTATATAAGCCTAGACCAGGCCACTGGAGGTGCTTTTGAGATGACTGTTAGGCTGACGGAGTTTTACGTAGAGGAAAAAAGAGATCTGTGGCTTCTCCTTCCCTGCCTTTAAATAACTTTTCAAGAAAAACAAAGTTTTTGCAAGAGATGTGGCATTTTGCCATGGGCTTGTGATATCCAGTTCTTTCATCTTCCTCCCTATGAACTGTTCCAAATATCTTTAGTGCTTTAGTTACATTTTAATAGCAGAGTAAAAGAAGTATATCATTAAAAAGTTTTAAATGTTTCTCAATGATCATCTGGGAGACCATGTGAGGTCTGTATGCCACATTTTGGGAAACCTTTCTTTCAAGGAAAGAACAAAGCCTTTATGTCAAACAATGAAAAAATATTATTTTAAGACCTTATGAAAACATCAGATTACCACTGCAGTCGTCACGTACAATATCAATTATATATCTAACATTTTCATAAGTATTTACTTTGTGAAAGAGCAAGGACTTCTTAAAACTTGAATCCCCAAATCTGCTTTACTGGAGTCAGATACAAACTTTGTGTATACTCTGATCTACCTTTTTGTGAATATTAAATGAGGTCATATATGTATGGAATCTAGCACAGGGAACTGGCTAACAGATAGTACACACCCAATAAGTGTGAGTTATTATTCCTGTTGTTATAAAAGAACTCAATAAATGGAGCTATTGTCATAACTGTACACAGGTCTGGGTTTGGTAGGTCATTTATGACCATACAGCATAGATCAAAATCATCCAGGCAAGCTAGTAAGAGTGGTGACTTCTAACTGTGTACAGAAGATTAGTATCAGCACAGAAACAGGAGCAGGTAGCTTTCAGTGACAGCAGCATTAGAGGTGTCTTGTAGGGAAGATGGGTGCCTCACAAAATTTGAAGGGATGGGAACCTGGAGCTGCCCCTTCTATCTGTGCCTTTTAAGCAGGATCCAATCTTAAAAGAGAGAAGCAATTCAGAAATAACCAATCACAGGAAAGCCTGGTCCTACACTACTCACAGCCTTGCTGAGACTTCAGTTCCAGAGAATAGAAAAAGAGGTTTTATATACCCATTAATTTTATGAAGCTAGTGTAACCTTGATACCAAAGTCCAAGAAAAGAGAGTACATGACACAAAAGTATAGGTTAGTGTCACTCATGAGGACACACATAAAAATCCTAAGCAAATTAACATGTAGATTCTCCTGATTAATACATTATGACCATTCCCCACCCCTAGGAATGCGAAGTTGGTTTAAACGTAGGAATTGACCTACATAATTCACCATGTTAACAGATTAATGGAGGAAAAATTCCTATTGCATACAAATGTCTGATGAATGTCAACATATATTCAAGATAAATATTCTTAGCAAACTAGAATTAGAATGAACTTCCTTTACTTCACAGTAAATGTGGTGAAATGCTAAGACTTCCATTCCTATCAGGGATAAGAAAAGGATGTCCATTATTACCAGTTCTATTCAACACTGTCCAATGTTGTAAAAAAAGAAAAGGAAGAAAAAGTATAATGTTAAAAACAGCGGACACAAACTGCTAGCATTCAAAGAAGAGATACAATTGGGTATGCTGAAGTCACAAAGGATCTAGACACAAACTGTTGGAATGAATAAGCATATTTAGCAAGACTGCTGTAGAGAACATCAATGTAAAATATATCTGTATATATTTGCTCAATCAAAATATCAAACTTTAAAAAATGATATAATTTTCAACAGCATCAAACACTTAGGAATAAGTTTAACAAAAGATTTGCAAGATTATTTGATGAAAGCTGTAAAACTTTATTGAGAGAATTTTAATAGTCAAATATGCAACATAAGAACAGTTTGCATGGTTTCATCTTGTCTTTCCTTAAACCTGTGGTTCTCCTTCCTCTGTAAGATAAACATAACAGTTGGGAACATTACTTAGCAGAATTGTATTTAGATTACATTAAAGATATACAAAGGACACTACAGTTTTGCTTTTATAAGACTTCCAAGTATATATTTTAACCAATATTTTAAAACACACCACTCTCTATTGGTACAAGGAAACAAAAAGGCTGCTCAAGTTAAGAACACATTAAATAAAATGAACTTATTAAAATGTAGTTTTAAGTGGAAAGAAAAAAATTGTGTATACTTTTACTAAAAGTCCAAACAACACACACACAAAACCTAACAAAAGAAATTTACAAAAAACTGTAACTGCTTCAACTTGAAATAATATTCTGAATATAAGATAGCTAAAACAGCAATGTCATATTTGTTACTGCTTAAGTGAAGTAAATAGAAAAGCCATTACTACATTTGTTTTTTTCTCTGTTATGTAGAAGCAAAAATGTTTCTTTGGCTGGTTAGCCCTTATGGGATTGTTTAGGGTAACCATTTGTCTCCATTTTCACATGTAATCCTGGTGCAGTTATGAGTAATGCCTTTTTTTCCCACACCTGAAAGTATTCCAGTTTGTATATTATACAATAACATTAGTTTTAAATCATTAGCATCATTTTGACATCAAAATATGGAGCACATATATACCATGTCTTACAACATGACAAAAAAGAAGAAAGTGAGAAATGAATGGAGAGAGGGAAGGAAGAAGAAAAGGAGAGGGTGGGAGAAAAGGAGACTGAGACAAGCCAAACATTTGTTTCTAAAAGTAAATGCTTTTTAAAAAACTTTACTGAGGAATAATTGACAAATATAACTGTGTACATTGCAAGCACACAATGTAATGGTTTAGTGTATGTATACCTTAGGGAATGATTACCAAGATAAAAATAAGTAATTAAAACATCCATCATCTCAGAGGTTCACTCTTTTTTTTTGTGGTGAGAATGCTTAAGATGTACTCTCATCAACTTTCAAGTATACAATACTATATTATTAACTAAAAGTAACTGCTTTTGAGGGACAAGTGTGACAAATTTTAGAAGTTTTCCCATGGTATCTGTGATGTTTAGATATTCAGGTTCTACTGGGATATCTTAAATAATATATGTTTTCCTAGTATTATCAATCATTTCATCAATATTTTGAAAATATTAGACTTCAAGAATGTATTCACTTTCAATTATATAATATACTCAATGTCTGTTAGTGTCTTGCTCATACTCCTTATTGTATATACTTGGGCTTTTTCAACTTTCTTCAGATTATGTAAACTAGTGGATACTCTTCATAAATTATTTTTAAAGAGCAATCTTTCCGATTTACTAGTTGCATTACTTTTCCTTTTACTTATGATCCACATCTCTTATTAAGTACCTCTTTCCTTTTCCCTTAGGTTTATTCTGTTGCTCTTTTTTATCTTACTTTTTCTATTGGATGCTCACATAATTAACTATCTATTTAATAACATATCCATTTAAAGGCTATGATATTCCTTTGAGGACATTTTAGTCATGTTCAATAGGCTCCTGGAAGTACTCTGAAAACTATATTTTAATCTAAATATTCTAATGGAATGGTTCAGCAATGTAAAGTAAAAAAGTTTAGTAGAAGACTAATGGAAGGTAATTTCTGCCCTAAACATCGAGTCTTTCCTTTAAATCTGGAAGCTCTTGAAAGTAATAGTCAGCAATATGGAAAACAGGTATGTAAAACATACTTAGGTTGATTAGTCAGGAATTCCTAAGGTGAAGTCCTTGAACTTCACATCTTACTAACTGTTGTCTCAAGGCAGAAACTAATATGCCACTTTTGATATGGTTAGAAGAGATCATATCATAGTGTCTGCATTTTTATTAGGAACAGTACTCACTTAGACTGACAGTGGGGACAGGCAGCATGCTCTCAGCATATGTATCTTACTCACACCTGCCTTGATCACTGACTACATGCACTCTCTCAACTTGATCAGCCACAGAAACTGGATACTAGACTATCTCTTGCCATTTTATTATTCTGTGGTTTGATGCTTCATTGGGTAAAGGATTTAAAATGCAATTATTTTTTAAGAGCTAGAATAATTCAGAATTTTATAGAATCTAAGAACAAGTATCCAGGTCTCCATGCAGAAAAACAAATACCAAGAGGAGTATTGACCCATTATCTTAGTAGCAATGAAATCTCAATTCAGATGTTAAAATCTGACTCAAGATGACATTTTATCATAAACAAATCATGAAAAACAGAATATCTCTGTATTCTACCCAACAGAACCAGAGAAGGCAAAAATCAACATTAAAAATGATTTTAATATATCTTATTTGAATTCACTATTTATATAAGAGTAAAGATAGGTTTAGAAGTTAAGAGATTTTCCAGAATCACACAAATTATGTTACAGCTGGTACTAGAACCTACTTCAGTGCCTCAGCATATTTCATAGAAACTGGTATTTATTACAAATGTGTTATATATTTGTTAAAAGCAGAAATTATAAAAGAATGTGAAAATTACTAGCTGTCGATTGAAGTACTTACTCAAGAGAAAGAATTTTCATATTTTATAATACAATATGGGTTTGATTCAATTTGTTTCTATATCTGAAAATCTGTAAGTCAGGCAGTCAGGCATCCAGGGTCTGAGCTATCTTTCAAAAAATATTTATACGTGTACTCTGTTATTAAAGTAACAGTAACATTACCTCTATATTGTTAAACATATAATACTCTGGAAAAAAGAGAAACCATATGAATTGCATTCTTAATGGATACACACCTCCTTCCGACATTTTAAGGGGCTCTGGAGTTGATGGAATCTCCCCTTTGACATCAGAATCATCATCTCCTTTATCCTCAGTCTCTGCCTGAGGCAATTTCTGGACATCAGCTTCCAGGTCAGGACCTTAAAAAGATAACAATTTAAATAGTAAACATGAAATATAAATAAGGAGATGATAATATTCATTCCTTCAAATATATGAAATAAAAGCCTGTAGGCCAGTGTGATAATAAATGTGATGGAAAAATGGACTTCACATGTTTGTTTTCCTGTATTATGAGTCATTTTAAACAATAATCTATACCACACTACATCTACATTTCCTACTTATTACCAAGGTATACTAAGAGTAGAGTGTATCAGCTATCTAAGAAATCTAAAGTTTATACCACGGATAGGATTTTAATTACAATTAAAATGTGATTTTTTGAAGGATTAGCAGAGTGTATTTGTGGGTCTGTGACAAATCCTATAGTAGTTACACTCATTCCCTATTGAAATAACCTCAAACTTATTGTTAAAATTAACTACTTACATTTACATGCAAAGGCCCTATATATAACTATCCATAAATGATTCCCATTTAGAACAAAGTATCAAAAGTAACAGCAAATTATTACTGACAAACATCAACATTTCTGTCATATAGTAAGAGTAAAGGAAGTAAAGTGGAAAGAAATTAATGGTCTTTGTTGCCAGTCATATCGTAGAAACCTCTTAATAGTGAGTGGCTAAAGTAATCTATGGCCTGAATTATGTAAATGATTGACAAGTGTTTGATGAAAATACTGGAAATTTGGAAGAAATAATTTGTTTCATGATAATTTTAAGATGCTTTTGATTTTCCTAATTATAAAAGTTTTTAAACATCTTTTAAAGCCAGTTAAAAAATCATACTAACATAGATATCTATATGCCAGTATCCTGAATTACCCAGCTTTTACCATACCATATCAAAATATCAGTCAAAGGAAACAGTGGCCATCATTCATTGAACTCTTTCCTGGAGTCTCTATTCTGCTCCACTGAACTCTATCTATTCCTAGGCCAATAAGTAAAGAGTGTACAGTGCAGCCATATTTGAGTGTTAGGCATTTTATACAAAACAATTAAGCTTTTTTTGGTACAACAACAATAGATGGTAGGAAAAACACAAACCTTGGACTGAGATATAAATTATGTCCCAATGAGTCTGGTACTCTCTGGCAAGCGACAATTCCTGAGCCTCAATTTTCTCATTTACAAAATGGGGCTAACAGCCCTATGCACATAGGCTGTATTCCAGGTGTTTTAAGATATGCTGACTAGGCACTCTGCACTTGCTATTAAAAGCTGCTTACACTTGTGATGCAATGACTGAAAAGGCCACGCAAGCATGTTCAAAGAAGAAAAAATTAAACTATTTTAATAATGTACATTTTTGTAGTTAAAATTAGTTTCCTGTGATTTATCAAGGACTATTTTCAAGCACACAAAATAAATCTTGAAGAAACAGGAAAAATTCATTATAGTGAAGGACTGCATGAAGCTGCAAACTCTACTCTCTTTACATTTTCAGGCAATTTTCAGGAAATGTTTGAGATCGATTTCTAATATTTTCTCTCTTTCTGTTATGGTATGTCATAATACATGATGCACACACACACACCTCTGCCCACCACCCCAGTATTCTTCTTCCTTTTCCCTTCACCTTGAATCAGAGGCGCTCCTTCATCCTCTTTCTCTTGACCAGATGTAATATCCTCATTCTCAGTTGGTGGGTCCTCCTCTTGAAGTTGTTCATCACTGGGCTGCTGGGCCTAAGGGTATGTGTGTGTAAATAAAAAGTTCTGTTAATACATGCCAATGATATAAATACATGTAATACATAAACATATCTAGTCATAAATAAGTATAAAGACACTTAAAATGACTCTATATGCTTATTTGTAATGAAGTTACCCTTCCCACAGAGAGGCTACTGGAAGAAAAGTTATCCACAAGGACTTTGGAAGCTATTTTAAGCTACACTGGGATGGATGTGTGCAATCTGCTGTTAATAAGGATGAGAAAGAACTCACAATGTGTATTTCCACAGGCAACAAAGAATGTTACCCACCTGGATCAATGTTCCCTTCCCCCTTTCAGCATGGAAAACTTTTATCGCTGTATCTATAGTAGTTCAACAAAATTTTCAGGAAAACAAATTTCTGATAATAGAAAAATTCCAATATCAAAGCACTCACAACCGCAGGTTCAATGAGCTGGTAAGATTCTTGATCATCTCCCTTTCCTCTAGATTTGGATCTTAGTCTTACATGCTCACTCATATTTCACACTGAAAGGAGAATATTGTGATTTAGAAAATGTACTTAAGAGGAGCACTATAACACTTCCACGGTTAAATGCATTCCCTTAAATGTTTTTTTTACTTTGAAAATACTTTCAAAATAAGTCCCAGAGTAAGTATAAGTGTACATGTTTTCTGGTGACACCAAATGCAAGGGTGTGAAAAACCATTTATGTCAGCCAAGCTAGCAGTGAAATCACCATAAGGTACATGACAAAATATGAGGTTCGGTTTCACAACTTGATTCATCATCATGGAGACATTAAAAAAAATACCACTAGAGAATTAAAACTTGAGTAACTACCACTTTTGGCACACTCTCATTTACTAAACCCTTTCTCTGCTCTCCTCAATGAAGTTCTACTGGAACACAAAGCCACACTCGTTCACAGTCTATGGCTATTTTTGCACTAAAACGGCAGGGCTGGGTGGTGGCAATAAAAGCTCTCTGTGGCACACTCTTCCCTGGCACTCTGCTCAGTGCACTACAAACCTCAGGACACAGTCAAAACCCCACATCGGTCCTTTCTAGGCCTTTCCTTTACCGTCACCTTGCACCCTGCCCCCTGCCCCCTGCCCGGGGCCCCACTGCCGACTCCGGATTCTCTGCTCTGTCGGTAGTTCCGGGGCCTCCAAGACCCAGATACTGCAAATAACGCCTCCAATACTCGCCCCATCTTCACCCGACCCACTCCCCTCCGTCTCCCACTGTCTGCCTTTTCCCGCTGCCACCTTGAGAGCCAAGGTAGCCAAGACACCTGTGAGAATGACGACACCTCGAAGACCCTCCTTCTCAGAGGCCACAGATCGCACTGCTGTCCCGCTGGCTCCCCTTCACACGCACGCACACTTAAACTCCCAGCAGGACGGATCTGTCGACCTACCAGGTGATCTCAGCCGACAAAAAACAGTCCAGACTGTGAGACTTGATGTGCACAACTTGGCACCGAGAATGCGTTGCACAAGCCTCACGCTGAGGGCCGAAGACAAGCGCGCAACCCTGGGCATGCGCACTGTGCCTGTCCTGTGCCGCGTGGGCCAGTTTCCCCGCCCTCCACGGGACCCCACCAGGATTCCCGGATCTGTGCTTTGGGGGCAGTTCCTGGTGCCTCCAGGGCTCGGATAGCTCAAATAACGACCCCAAAAGTGACCCCCTACCCTCCGGGGCCCATCGTCCTCCTCTTTTCCCGCCCGCCATCACCACGAGAACAATGGCGGCCATGGCACCTCTGAGGAGAAGGACGACGACCTTGAGGACCCTCCTCAGAGGCCACAGATCGCACCGCCTGACCCACCCAAAGCTCGCTGCCTCCCCCATCACGTGCACACACATTTAAACTCCCGGCAGTTTGTATCTGTGGACCTACCAGGTGATTCTCAACTGGTGAAAAAAGTCGAGAAGGAAGAAACACGACCTCCTCTGGCCCAGCTCTGCTCACAGAATGCGCACAACAAGGCGCATGCGCTGTGTGCGCCTGTATGTGTGTCCCGCCACTAGGCTGAGACCCGGAACTACAGTCTCCCAAGGACGAGAAAAGGAGCTTGAAAAGTTTTGTTTTTTTTTTGGAACTCCACAGCAGTCTTTCTTAGGCGTCCACAAACTTTAGTGACAGCCCCAGGTTACTCTTAGTGGTAAAAGTGTCTCAGAAAGACGCTTAAGGATATTAAGGATTTTAATGCCTATTTTTGTACATGCTTTGATTAACCATTAACTTCTCTTCTGGGTTTTCTGTCTTGCTTGCAATGACTTCGCTCATTTTCATAGAATAAATACATTCACATCTGTTTCCTTTTTCACTTGTGGTACTGCACATTTAAATCTCTGGACTCAGAACTGATTTTTTTGAATATATCTGTGGTCATGGGGTCTGTGTATGGTTAAGAAATATCCATAGATACTGGTTCTAGGATCTAGCCTCAGTCCACTGTCACATGGTGCACAGCAGTGTGAGTATGCTCATTATATACTGTACTTCTCACTAGTCCACCATCTTCTCAGTCTGCTAGCTTATGGAATAAAGTCGATATTCCTTGCCCCAACACCTTGTCTCAAGATTTATTGCCCTGTTCTGCAGCAAGCAGTATGAGCTTGGACTTGGTAAAAGTTCTTCAATTTTTTAAAAGAGTGAGATCAGTTATAATCCTTAATCTCTTACTTAGTTTATCTCTTATACTTTATGATCTTTCTCAGAAAGGGCACTATCATTATCACTTTTTACTTGCTTTTCCCCCTTTAAGTCCAGGTTTTTCAGTACTGCACTCAAGAATTGCTCAAAGAATTGGAGCTAGTGATTTCTGGACTTAGACTTTCTGTTAGCACCTAACCAGCAAATGGTCAAATTCATGCCATCAGACAGTTGGAGAGCTGTGGGTCATGAGGACCTGGGCTTTGATGATTCCTGAA
This sequence comes from Camelus ferus, assembly GCF_009834535.1. Lineage (NCBI taxonomy): Eukaryota > Metazoa > Chordata > Mammalia > Artiodactyla > Camelidae > Camelus > Camelus ferus. The sequence continues at coordinate 45,278,128 of NC_045732.1, read as the reverse complement.
TTGTTCCACTTCACTTTATAGGGCAGACTTCAGCCTGATGCCAGTCTTTAGCTTTCTCCCACCATTCCTATGGAAGATAACCACTGACCAACTTGATCAAGGGCCATAATTGGATTTGGGCAGAAACAAGTTGTGAATTTGCTCTGGTGACACACGGGAAGCAGCAGAAAGTATGAAAGAACTGCTTGATACATGACTCCAGGAACTCTCTCTGGGCTGATAAGCAAGGAGAGCTAGCCTACCAGCAGCTCTTCTACCTGCAGTTTCCCACAAGACCAGAGATTTACTTCTTTTAAGCAGGAGAATCTATGAAGAAATGTAAATTTCCATAGGATCACAGGCTCGTGGGGAATGGAACTAGTTCTACAGATTCTGGGCTGCTGCCATTTTCCAGAATATCATAAGCAACTGTCATCTAAGCTCAGACTGCTTGGTGGCTGAGGTCAAATTATTTACTACTTATCATGTGAAATGCAGCTCTCATGCTTGCCTCATAAGATGGGAGCACAGAAGGAGCTGGGATTCTTTTGCTACAGCACAGCAATGCATGACCTTCAGTTATGTCCCAGCCCATGGACAGTTTCCACAGGATCCAAAAGAACAAGAGGCCATAGGAACCTGCTGACCCTTTTGCCTGTGAGTTCCTGTCTGTATCAAGTGGCAGTTGTCATAAGCAAAAGACACTGTTACCTGAATTTTAATGTGAAGCTTTGCAAATGGTACTTACATTTCCTCAGTAATTATATATTTTGTGGTAGCCCTAGTGGCCTATATCAAAGATGGCCTTTTTGTCTGAAAATACTGAATTTCCAAGGCCGAAGTAAAATGGGTGTTCTCACGTGTATTTGCATGTACTTTGATAGTAGTGTTTATTAATCATTGGAGATGTTCTGTGAAAAGACTTTAATGTTAACCAAACTGTGGTTTACAATTCATTGTGGGTTGTAAGATTAATGCTGTCAACCACAAATAGCATTTTAAAGAAATGAGATAAAATATAATAGTAAATATCAGCCTGAACTGCATATAGAGTATGAAAATAGACTACACAATACATATATTTATGTGCCTACTGAATTATACACAAAATATATTTTTCATGCATTGTAATAAAAAATGGAAAATCACTACTTTAGACAGTATCAGATAAATGCGTATAGGCCATGTCTTCAGCTATGTATGAGAATAATGGATTAGGACCTACTCAGAATAACTTCACTCTTATCAATGTCTTCCTACATAATCTTTGAAGTAGTTCTTAGTGTAGTTTAAGCTGGTTCAACTTTACTGTGGGCATTTGACCCTCAGCAAACTTACTTGTGGAATCTTGAGGTTGTGAGAAGAAAGTCCGATTAGTAGGGGGGCTTTGTGGTTCATTACCTCTGTTAATGCCCAGAGTCTCTCCTATTGTGTCCTTCTATAGCTTCAAGGTTTGTTCATGTGAGTGATTCTGCACTTGGGTGATGCTGCCTTGACCATTCTCTTTTTACCCTTAATTACTGAAACTTTTTAATGTATGTAATTATGTACTTAATTAGCATCTAGTGACAGTGCCAATTGTGGTGTTCAGTGTTGACACATTTTACATATACTCAAAATATTTTCAATATAAATATTTATTCTTACCAACTTTCTCTTAAGGTACATGGAGACTTTCAATGCAAATAAATATCAGTGTTTAATGTCAGATCTTACTATGCAATAATCTTGAAGAATTTCTAATCAAACTGTTATCACCATAAACTTTAGATAAATGACACATTTACTAAGACACAGAATCAAAGATTTTGAGATATTGACATTTTAATAGATCCACTTGAGGAATATAAAGTCATAGAATATTTGGAAAAGTTTCCTCCTTAAAACTATGGAGTGAATTTGGGATATTCTTTCTCATTAAAATCATTTCCTTTTATTCCTTTAATCATGTTTCCTATTGAGTGTACTCATTCAAACATAGTTTTCATTTCACACAAATACTTGGCCTTAATCTACTATTCAGCTTCACTTCAGTTTAGAATGCTTAGGAAGACCAAGTAGCCAAATAGTGTATACCAACAAGATTTCTGGCATTCCTGTACTAGCGTGTGGTCCCTGATCATTCTTAGAAAATCATCATATCTAACCACTGTCATATCATCAGCAATATAAGAGCCACAACACTTGGAGTTACGGTTATCACCTGAACATACTCTTTGAATTATAGTGCAATAGACTAAATGTTTCTCTCTCCCCCAAATTTTATATGTTGAAATCTAATCTTCAATGTGATAGTATTGGGAACTGGGTTATTTGGGGGATAATTAGGTCACGAGTGTGGAGCCCTTTTTAAATGGGATTAGTGCCCTTATAAAAGGAATCCCAGGGAGCTCTCTCACCCTCTTTCTGCCATGTAAAGATACAATGAGAATTTTGCAACCTAAAGCTCCTGGAGAATGTCATTCTAAGTGAAGTAAGCCAGAAAGAGAAAGAAAAATATCGTATGAAATCGCTCATATGTGGAATCTAAAAAACAAAAACAAAAACAAAAACAAAAACAAACAAACAAAAACAAAGCGTAAATACAGGACAGAAATAGACTCATAGACAGAGAATACAGACTTGTGGTTGCCAAGGGGGCAGAGGGTGGGAAGGGATAGATGGGATTTCAAAATTGTAGAATAGATAAACAAGATTACACTGTATAGCACAGGGAAATATACACAAGATCTTATGGTAGCTCACAGAGAAAAAAATTCGACAATGAATATATATATGTTCATGTATAACTGAAAAATTGTGCTGAACACTGGAATTTGACACAACATTGTAAAATGATTATAAATCAATAAAAAATGTTAAAAAAAAGGAACCCAACCATGCTGGCACCCTGATCTCAAGCTTCCAACCATCAGAACCTTGAGAAATACATTTCTATTGTTAAAAGCCATCCAGTCTGTGGTACTTTGTTATAGCAGCTTGGTTAAGACAGATGGGTAATATTTCTAGATGCAACTTTGAATAAAAATCTATTTATATGCTTACTATTGATACACTGATAGCCAGTGAAAGTACAAATGCATGTTTATCATAGTTATAGTAATATTCTGCAACAGTTAATGGTGATTGTGAAAACTATAATATTACATTATGAAAAAAGAGAAAGAATTTTAAAATAATTAGTAAGGAAACATATTGAGATTTAAGTAAATTATTGAGAGTATATGTGAGCTAGAAAATGTCTGGAAGGGTATTATATTCTTTCCCCCCTTTTACTGAGGTTTAATTGAGAAATAATTTTATATATTTAAGCTGTGTAATATGATTTTTTCTTTTTCATGAGTATAACATGATAATTTAATATATGTATGAATTGTAATATAATTACTACCAATGCTTATAAAAAACATATGCAATTATGGAAAACAGAATAAGAGATATTAGAATAATAAGGGATCACCAAACTTTTTCTTTAAAAGGCCCAGATGTAAATATTTCAGTCTTGGTGGGCCACAGATAGTCTTTGTGACATATGGTTCTATTTTTAAAAAATAATCCTTTAAAATGTAAAAAGTATTCTTAGCTCAAAGGCTATACAAAAACAAGCCACGGGCTAGATTTGGCTTAGAAGCCATATTTGCTAGCTCCTGAATTATGTTTTAATTCAGATATTTGAATATTATTTTTCTACCAGTAGTCATAATATTAGCAAAGGAGAGTTCTATTTCCACAATGTAGAAAGTCTCAAGAGAAAGCCACTTTCACCCTGAGCAGTAAGAAAGAAGCCCAATAATCTGCAACATTATAGATTAAAAAAATTATTTATTTAGAGCAGTTGTAGGTTCACTGTAAAATTAAAAGGAAGATATAGGGATTTCCCATATCCCCCTGTCTCCACACATGCCCCCCCATGATCAACATCTCCCAACACAGTGGTACACTTGATGAATCCAGTAGGTTTTTTTTTTTTTAACTGTGAGAGAGCTGAGGTAACAAGGCAGTCATGTGAACTGATAACAAAGAGTGACAAGCCTCCTGAACAGACTTAGGAAACACAAACTACTTCACCTCTGGTAAGGCACGTGTGGAAGAGGTGACATTCATAAAAGCAGGTGAGAAGAAAATGACAGAAATTGTAACAAGTTCGTAACAAAGAACTATGAGCTAATGAGAGAGTTTTGAATCCCTGGATGCTTCAGACTCAAAAGGGATCCAGGTTCATTTGCTAGCTCTTTTATGGAGACTTCTATTTGGCATTCATGGGGAAGATTGAGGGAATTCCAGGAGCCCTGAGAGAGCTCTATGGAAGCACATAGATAAGAAACCCTGCCTGGTTCCCAAAACCTTGTCTTATTGAAGCAAAGGCATCAGCCATTATGGGAAGGACAGGAAAACCTCTCATCATGGGTCCCTGGTAAAGGTCTAGTGATGCTGAGGGAGGGGTAAAAGCAACAGGTGTTTGTGTCTGGAAGAGAAGCAAAATACCCACTTTGGCCCAGAAACCCACACTTGTTGTGAGGTGGAGGTATATTACTCAGGGATAGAGGCAGAAAACTTGCTTCCACTCAAGATCCCTCACTGATACAGGGAAAATTTCAGCCAATACAAAGAGGATGTAGGAATTTGAGAAAGCCCCATCCCTGAGGGTTAGGCATAAAGGACCTGCCTAAGACTGAGGTTGGAGCAGGAAAACTGAGAACCCCATCTGCCTCCACTAAAAGCAGCAACAGAGTAGTGGCAGTCAACTGATAGGGGTGAGCCCTCTGTGGCCCAAGTGTATGTGTCAGGCTGGAAGCCAAATGATGAGTAGGATCACTGAGAGAGCCTCCAATGCTCCAGCTCCTTTGCTAACACAAGGTAGCACTGCCCACTGCTAAAGAAATGTGAAGTCTGTGTTGTATTGACATAACTATAGAAACAATACAACTGAAGCCCAGCTCTCTACTGTTGAGATTGACTCAAACATCAACACTAATGCCCTTACAGAAGAAAGGAAGAAAAAAAAAAGACATTATATGCAGAAGAAAAAAGTTAAGGACAGGTGACTTTTCATTGGAATCTATGCAATCCGGAATTCTCTAGCATTTTTCAAAAATGAAGATGAAATAAAAAGCATTTCCACACATAAGCAAATCAAAAGCTGAAACAGTTCATTCCCAGCAGATCTGCTCTACAAAATATATTAAAAATTTCTTCAGGCAGAAAAATTATATCATAAGGAAATTTGGATGTACACAAGGGATTGAACAGTGCTGGAAATGGTAAAATTGTGGGTAATTTCAAATACTTTTCTGTTATTTAATCTCTTTAAAAGATAGTTGATGTTTAAAGCAAAATAGTAACAATGTATTATGGGATTTATCACAGATACAGAATTAAAACGTAAGACAACTATAGTACAAAGGATGGGAGGGAGGAAAGAAAGAAAAATAAAGTTATTACACTGTACATGTATTGGTGTAATATTATTTGAGAGTACGTTAAAGATACATAGTAATCCCTGGAACAACTTCTAATAAAGTTAAACAAAGATATATAAGCCAGTAGTGAAAATAAAATGATATAATACTAACCAGTCAACTGATCCAAAAGAAGTGAGGAAATAAGAAAAACTGAATAAAAAGCAGATGCGATAAATATAAAAATGTAGCACGACAGTAGATTTAAAGGCATACTGATTCCATGCTAAATGTAATTTGCTTACATATGTTGATTAAAAATCATATTTTTTTGGATTTGATAAAGAAAGGAAAACCAAATTATATACTGCTGAAAGACCCCTTACTTTAAATAAAAAGAAATAAGTAAGTTAAAAGTAAAAGAATGGAAAAAGGTATACCCTGCAAACACAAAGCAAAAGAAAGCTGGAGGTGCTAACTTAAGGCCTCACAAAGCATACATGATAGTGAGGATGATTACTAGGGATAATGGAGACATTACATAATAATGATAGAGGGGTGCATTCATTGAGAAACATAAAAACATGATTATGTATGCAACTTAAAAATACATAAAGGCAAAACTGATAAATGGAAAGAAGAAATAGGTAAATGCACACAGTCATAATTGGAGATATCCACATCTCTCTGTCTACAATTGATAAAAAAAGTGGACAAAAGAATCAGGACATATATGTGTATACATACACATATATATGTATAAATATGTATATATATGTCTTTAACAACACTATCAACCAACTTGACCTAATTGATTTTATTGAACAATAACAGCTGAATACACATTCTTCTGAAGTGCACATGGAATGTTCGCCAAAATAGACTATATATTGGGCCAAAAAAACCCACATCCTGATAAATTCAAAAGACTGAAATTATACAAAATATGCTCTTTGACTAGAAAAGAATTAAAATAGGAATGAGTTTTAGAAATATATCTGGAAACTATGAAATACTGGAAATTAAACAACACTTGTAAGTAATGCAGGAATCAAAGAAGAAATCTCAAGGAAAACTAGAAAATGAAAACACAACATATCAAAATTGGCGGATGAATCTAAAGCAATGCATAGATGGAAATTTGTAGCATTAAATGCTTACATTAAAAAAGAGGTCTCAGAATCAATGATTTCAATTTCTACTTTAAGAAACTGGAAAAATAAATTCAAATTATATCCAAAGCAAGAAGAAGGAAAAGTAATAAAGATATGAATAGAAATAAATTAAATAGAAACCAGCAAATCAGTAGGAAAAAAATCAGTGAACCCAGAAACTGTTTCTTTGAAAAGACTAATGAAAATAATATACCTTTAGCAAGAATGTTATGAGACAGAGATAGAAAGAGAGAAGAGAGCACATAAATTACTAAAATCAGTAATTCCAGATGCTACATCAATTACAGAATCTTCACATATTAAATGTATGACAGAAAACATGGAAAATATTACCCTCCAAATTTGTTCAATAGATGAAATGGGAAAATTCCTTGAAAGACATGAGCTAGCAAAACTCACTCAAGAAGAAATAGATAACATGTATAGCCTTATACCTAGCAAAAGAATGAATTCACTAAAAACAACAAAGAATAAAACAAAACAACAAAACAAAAGCTGTTTCTCAAATAAAATTCAAGAGTTCTTGTGGCTTCACTGGTGTGATGGTTAATTTTATGTGTCAACTTGACTGGGCTAAGGCATGCCCAGAGGGCTTGCAAAACATGATTTTTGTGTCTGTGAGAGTGTCTCCAGAGGAGATTAGTGTTTCAATCAGTAGATTGAGTGAAGAAGATTACCCTCACCTATGTTGGTGGGCATCATCCAATCCACTGAGATCCTAAATAGAACAAAAAGGTGGAGTAAGGGAGTATTTGCTCTCTCTGCTTGAGCTGAGATATCCATCTTCTCCTGTGTTCAGACATCAGTGCTCCTGCTTCTAAGGCTTTTGGACTCAGACTGGGACTTACATTGCTCCCATGATTCTCAGGATTTGAGACTTCAACTGAATTACACCACTGACCTTCTTTGTTCTTCAGCTTGCAGGCAGCAAATTATGGAACTTCTCAGCCCCTAAAAACCACAAAATCCAATTTATATAACAAATTATCTATCATCTGTCTATCTATCTATCTATCTATCTATCTATCTATCTATCTATCTATCTATCTATCTATCTATTTATCTACCTACCTACCTACCTACCTACTTATCTATCTATCTAATCTCTCCTATTGGTTCTGTTTCTCTGGAGAATCCTGACTAATGCAGATTTTGGTACAGAGAGTGATTCTAGAAGAAATGAATTTTAAGAATGAGTTTTCAGAATTGGTCCTTGGGTTTCTGGAATTGTCTGTCTAATATGGTTAGATTTAAAGCTGCTAATGGCTCTATTTCTTGCAGTAAAGAGAGCCCTGATATTTTGCCTGTCTCTATAAATAGTTGATGTATATAGAGACATGCAAAATATCTGCATTGGATATCCCTAATCAACTACTTGTAAGAAATGAGGAGCTAAATGACTCTATATATGATACTTTTGAACATTTTTATAGAAGTAAGGAATATAGTGACATCAGTTGGTTTTCCCTAATGTCCCTGGACAAAGTGGTAAAAGAAAAAGATTAACTGAAGGATTTGAATTCTGCATAATAAATACCCTTAGATCTTCTAGGTGTGCCCTGAATGGGAGTCTTCTCTCGAGTAACCACAGAGCTGAAATTACTGAAAATTAAATGCAGGATCTCATCCTGCAATTGGCTGAACTAAAATTCAAGTTGAAGTCCTATCTTGCAGAGTGTGTACTGTGAAAGTGAGGGCAATTGATTGGGAAATAATGGGATCCTATAAGTTGGGATGGGAACATGTGGGAAGGCCCTGATGAAGTTGGGGCCATTGAGTCCATACATTCTTATGTATCTTCTTTGCCAGTGGAAGAGTTCTCCCCACTCCCAGTGGAAGCCTCCTCACCCATGTAGTATAGTCCTTTCTACCTCTATCTGAGAGGGTTAACCTTGCATTGCCTGAGGAAATGGTAATGGTCTCCCCTGAGGCACTCAACATACAAGACAATGCTGATTCTCCTTACGACTCACTCCCATTATCCCCTTTGCTTCTAGACCTATAACTAGACTCAAGTCCCATCAGGCCTCTAAAGGTGAGGTTCAAAGTATGACCCATGATGAGGTGCAAAACAATTACTTGAGATTTCTAATTTACATAAGCAGAAATCAGGGGGATATGTGTAGGAATAGATACAAAGGTGTGGGATAATGGTGGAAGGGCCATAACGATAGATCAGGTTAAATTTATTAACATGGATTGACTAAGTAGAGATTCTGCTTTTAATGTTTTATTTTGGGGAGTTAGAAAGGGCTCTAACAGTTTATTTGGTTTGTTGGCTGAAACACGGACCAAAAGGTGGCCCACTGTGAGAGAACTGAAGATGCTGGACCTATCCTGGTTTAATCTAGAAGTAGGGATTCAGAGGCATAGAGAGATAGAAATGTTAGAGTGAGCTTGTCATTTAAGACCTACTCACCCCTGCTGGGAAGGTCCAGAAGACATATTCACCACTACTGTGAGAATTAAATTAGTAGGGGCAGCCCCAGCATTCTTGAAGAGCACAGTGATTGCTCTTCTCTGTAGGCCAGACCTTACAGTAGGAACCAGAGCCACTCAGTTGGAAAATCTAAACGTAATTGGATCCCAAAGTGGCAAGGGCCAAGTAGTAGCACTCAGTTGCCAAAGGCAAGGTGGATGTGGTTACTGTAATAGACAGCAGGGTCAAAGCCAATTAGAATAGTCTGACTTATGAAGACCTATGATGTTGGCTAGTTAATCATGGTGTTCCTAGAAACGAATTATATAGGAAACCTACTGAATTATTCTTGATCTGTATAAGCAGAAAATTTCTAGGTCAAGTAAACAAGTCTAATTCAAGTCCTAAGACCAGAATCATGACCCCTCAAACAATTCCCTAACTTGAGTCACTTTACAGACCAAGAACCTCATGAATGAAGGGGAGGCCTGGTCCTCTTGAGGAAGTAACATGGTATACTACTGAAAATTTATACTGTAAATCTTTCTCCCAGCCTTCTTTTAAAGACCTTTTACCAGAGTAATAGTGCATTGAGGAAAAAGAAATAATTAGATTTTTTAGAGACTACTGGACATGGACTCTAAATTGGCACTGATTCCCGGAAACCCTAACATCACTGTGGCCCACCAGTCAGACTAGGGCTTATGGAGGTCAGGTGATCAATAGAATTTTAGCCCAAGTCTATCTCACAGTGGGCCCAGAGGGTCCCCAAATCCATCTTGTGTTTATTTCCCCAGTCCAGAATGCATAATTAGAATACATATACTTAGCTGCTAAATACATAATTGGACTACATATACATATATTGTTTCCCTAACCAGTGGGGTTGAGGGCTATTATGGTGAGAATGGCCAAATGGAAGCCATTAGAACTGACTCTACCTAGGAATATGGTAAATCTAAAGCAGTACTTCATCCCTCGAGGGATTGCAGAGATTAATACCACCATCAAGGACCTGAAAGATGCAGGATTAGTGATTTTCACCATATCCATGTTCAGCTTTCCTATCTGGCCTATACAGAAGACAGATGAATCTTGGAGAATGATAATATATTATTGTAAGCTTATTTAAGTAGTGACTTTAATTACAGCTGCTGTACCAAATATGGTTTCATAGCTTGAACAAATGAACATATTCCCTGGTTCCTGGTAAGCAGCTACTGATCTGGCAAATGCTTTTTTCTCCATCTCTGTCCTTAGGGACCACCAGAAGCAGTTCACTTTCAGTTCCTAGGTCCAGCAATACACCTTCAGTGTCTTACCTCAGTGGTGTATCAACTCTCTAGCCCTATGTCATAATTTATTCTACAGGGATCTTTTTTTTTTAACATTTTTTATTGATTTATAATCATTTTACAATGTTGTGTCAAATTCCAGTGTTCAGCACAATTTTTCAGTCATTCATGGACATATACACACTCATTGTCACATTTTTTTCTCTCTGAGTTATCATAACATTTTGTGTATATTTCCCTGTGCTATACAGTGTAGTCTATTCTACAATTTTGAAATCCCAGTCTATCCCTTCCCACCCTCCACCCCACTGGCAACCACAAGTCTGTATTCTCTGTCTGTGAGTCTATTTCTGTCCTGTATTTCTGCTTTGTTTTTGTTTGTTTGTTTGTTTTTGTTTTTTAGATTCCATATATGAGGGACCTCATATGGTATTTTTCTTTCTCTTTCTGGCTTACTTCACTTAGAATGACATTCTCCAGGAGCATCCATGTTGCTGCAAATGGCATTATGTTGTCGGTTTTTATGGCTGAGTAGTATTCCATTGTATAAATATACCACTTCTTCTTTATCCAGTCACCTGTTGATGGACATTTAGGCTGTTTCCATGTTTTGGCTATTGTAAATAGTGCTGCTATGAACATTGGGGTGCAGGTGTCATCCTGAAGTAGATTTCCTTCTGGATACAAGCCCAGGAGTGGGATTCCTGGGTCATACGGTAAGTCTATTCCTAGTCTTTTGAGGAATCTCCACACTGTTTTCCATAGTGGCTGCACCAAACCGCATTCCCACCAGCAGTGTAGGAGGGTTCCCCTTTCTCCACAGCCTCTCCAGCATTTGTCATTTGTGGATTTTTGAATGCCGGCCATTCTGACTGGTGTGAGGTGATACCTCATTGTAGTTTTGATTATTTGCATTTCTCTGATAATTAGTGATATTGAGCATTTTTTTCATGTGCTTTTTGATCATTTGTATTTCTTCCTGGGAGAATTGCTTGTTTAGGTCTTCTGCCCATTTTTGGATTGGGTTGTTTATTTTTTTCTTATTGAGTCGTATGAGCTGCTTATATATTCTGGAGATCAAGCCTTTGTTGGTTTCACTTGCAAAAATTTTCTCCCATTCCGTAGGTTTTCTTCTTGTTTTATTTCTGGTTTCCTTTGCTGTGCAGAAGCTTGTAAGTTTCATTAGGTCCCATTTGTTTATTCTTGCTTTTATTTCTTCTAGGAGAAAATTTTTGAAATGTATGTCAGATAATGTTTTGCCTATGTTTTCCTCTAGGAGGTTTATTGTATCTTGTCTTATGTTTAAGTCTTTAATCCATTTTGAGTTGATTTTTGTATATGGTGTAAGGGAGTGTTCTAGCTTCATTGTTTTACATGCTGCTGTCCAGTTTTCCCAACACCATTTGCTGAAGAGACTGTCTTTATTCCAATGTATATTCTTGCCTCCTTTGTCAAAGATGAGTTGACCAAAAGTTTGTGGGTTCATTTCTGGGCTCTCTATTCTGTTCCATTGGTCTATATGTCTGTTTTGGTACCAATACCATGCTGTCTTGATGGCTGTAGCTCTATAGTATTGTCTGAAGTCTGGGAGAGTTATTCCTCCAGCCTCTTTCTTTCTCTTCAGTAATGCTTTGGCAATTCTAGGTCTTTGATGGTTCCATATGAATTTTATTATGATTTTTTCTAGTTCTGTGAAATATGTCCTGGGTAATTGGATAGGTATTGCATTAAATCTGTAGATTGCCTTGGGCAGTGTGACCATTTTAACAATATTGATTCTTCCAATCCAAGAGCATGGAATATCTTTCCATTTTTTAAAGTCTTCTTTAATTTCCTTTATCAATGGTTTATAGTTTTCTGTGTATAATTCTTTCACCTCCTTGGTTAGATTTATTCCCAGATATTTTATTACTTTGGGTGCTATTTTAAAGGGGATTGTTTCTTTACTTTCTTCTTCTGTTGATTTATCGTTAGTGTAAAGAAATGCAACTGATTTTTGAACGTTAATTTTGTAACCTGCTACCTTGCTGAATTCTTCAATCAGCTCTAGTAGCTTTTGTGTGGACCTTTTAGGGTTTTCTATATATAGTAGCATGTCATCAGCATATAATGACACTTTGACCTCTTCTTTTCCAATTTGGATCCCTTTTATTTCTTTCTGTTGCCTGACTGCTGTGGCTAGGACTTCCAGGACTATGTTGAATAGGAGTGGAGATAGTGGGCATCCTTGTCTTGTCCCAGATTTTAGTGGGAAGCTATTGAGTTTTTCACCATTGAGTACTATGCTGGCTGTAGGTATTCTACAGGGATCTTGACTACCTTTCCCTTCCATAAAATATCACACTGGTTCATTATACTGATAACATTATTATTATTAGAGCTAGTAATTGAGAAGTAGCAACCAATCTAGACTTATTGGTAAGATATTTGTGTGTCAGAGGACAGGAAATAAATCTGACAAAAATTCATGGGCCTTCTCAGAGGAGTTTCTAGAATTCCAGTGGTGTGGGGCATCTCATGATGTCCCGTGTAAGGTGAAGATTAAATTGTTGTATTGTGCCCTCCTACAAACAAGAAAGAGGCACAATGTCTAGTGGGCGTCTTGGGATTTTGGAGGCAATATATTCCTCACTTGGATGCGTTATTCTGACCCATTTACTAAGTGGCCCAAAAGGTGCTAGTTTTGAGTGGGGCCCAGAAGAGAAGAAGGCACTTCAACAGGTCTAGGCTGCTGTGCAAGCTGCTCTGTCATACAGGTCACATGATCAAGCAGATCCAATGGTGTCTGAGGTGTCAGTGACAAATGCGGGTGCTGCTTGGAACCTGTGGCAGGTCCCTGGAGGTAAATTACAGTGTAGGCCCTTAGGATTTTGGAGCAAGGCCCTGCCTCATTCACAGATAACTACTCTTCTTTTGAGAAACAATTTCTTGGCCTGCCTTAGTACAGAATGAACATTTGACCATGGGCCACCAAGTTACCACATGACCTGAGCTGCCCATCATGAACTGGGTGTTAATGTGACCCACTGAGTTGTAAAGTTGGGCATGCACAGCGATACTTTATCGTTAAATAGAAATCATATATATGTCAATTCAGAGGGCAGTTTTGGTTGTTGAAATGATTATAGGGGGTTACTGGCATTTGGAAGCTGAAGGTTGCAAGGATGCAAACCTTTTCCTGTAGACTTAAAGAACTGGATTTTTCAATAACTGTAACTTCCTTGTAAATTTAAGGGAACTTGTGTACTGTTTTGTGTGAAAACCTACAAAGAATCCTTGGTTATTTTGGAAAACACATCACCGAAGGCAATTCTCTTTTTTCTTTGAGTCTGATCTTACACAACTAGTATCAGTTGACATTTGTAGCTGTGCACGCCTGGCAAAGCCAAAATGAGGGCAATAAAACTATGCCTACCATACTGATCATCTCGAGAAAATGCTGCTGATGGATGGGTGAAATTATGTGGGAGATGTTCAGAGTGAGATCTGTCATGAGTTAGTGAACGAAACAGCTATGCCCATTGCCATTACTGCACTGAAAGTTTTGTTTCTGTGTCTGTCTCTCTCACCAGACTCCGAACTCCCTCCTGGAAGGTTGGAAACATACCCCATTCATCCTGATGTCCTCAGAGCAGAGGACCTGCTACATGGTAGAGAATCAGTCCACATTTGTGGACCTGGTGTAAAGTGTGAATGACTTGACCTAGTGTCACAATTATGAATGAAGAGGATGCCGGTCTGCAGAGGGAGGGAGGCCAATGCCACAGGTCTCTGTCTTAGGACCCAGGAAGCATGGTGAGACCAGCCTACACTGCAGCATTGATGTCAGTTACATCCCTTAGGGGTCCAGGATTTAGCCATTAATGCAAATGTCATTAATCTGTCTTAGAAACACAGGTGACTTTGTAAGTTTCTGTGTGAACATTTTTTAGCTGACCTGAGGCCCCAACTGAGGCACAGCATACTCTGGTCACTAAGCAGAAGCTGACTTGAAAGCTTTCCAGATTGAGACCATGTTGGGATATTCAGGGTTCACACACAGGAAGTGTGATTCTGGAGGCACACGTGGCATCCATGGAAACGAAGTGTTCACCACGGTTAGGGCATCCCAAGTAGGACATACATCAGGCAGGCAGTGCAGCTCACCGGGGCTCCAATGTGGCCTCCCACTGAGGGACTCACCCCTCTAGGACTCCGTGTCCAATTTGAATAATTCATTTGAGGCCTTGGTTTCAGAAAGACAGCCTAGAGGTAGCGAGTTCCAAACAATTTTGTCTGTCCAGGACCCCAGCTCATCCTCTTTCTGAGGATGGATGACACCAGGAGTTGCCATGCATGCAAAGTCCAGGGTCTGGGGTCACCCCTGTGGTCCCATAGTCAGAGCTCTGTCAGGTGTGACAGGAAGCTGAGCAGTTGGTTTGCATTCAAAGTGCTCACAACAGCTTGGAAAAGCTGCACAAGGGGGTGGTATTTCTTTAGGAAGAGGGGGAATTTTCAGGAATAGTTTGGACAGAGATTATTAATGTCCTTGCTCCTGTCCTCGGCCTCTCCCCAGGTGCCAGGTGTTGTGTTTTCTCCATTGATAGAAAATCGACATGGTCATTCTGAAATCAAAACTTTACATTTCTTTAATTATCCCTTACTCTCCTCTAGAATTTTGTATGGAAGGGTTGTATGCAAGAGGGATGAAAACATTTTCATCAAAAAAATTTAAAAACTATAACTCAGCTAGAAAGACACATCATGTTCAATAATTGATCAGGATGAAATCCTAAATAAAAAAGAATAAAACAATGCATTTGCAGCAACATGGATGGAGCTGGAGATCGTCATTCTAAGTCAAGTAAACCAGAAAGAGAAAGAAAAATACCATATGACATCACTCATATGTGGAACCTAAAAAAAGAAAAAAGAGGACACTAATGAACTCATATAAAGAACAGAAACAGACTCACAGACATAGTAAACAATCTTACGGTTACCAGGGAAAGGGGATGGGAAGGGATACATTTGGGAGCTTGAGATTTGCAAATGTTAACCACTATATATAAAAATAGATAAAACAATTTTTTTCTATATAGCACAGGTAACTATATTCAATATCCTGTAATAACCTTTAATGAAAAAGAATATGAAAATGAATATATGTATATATATGCATGACTGGCACATTATGTTGAACATCAAAAATTGACCCATTCTAATTAACTACAAAAAAAATTGAATCAGCCAGCACCGTGATCTTGGACGTCCCAGCCTCTAGAACTGTGAGAAATTAATGGTTGTTTTTTAAAAAAATAAAATAAATGTGTGCAGCCAGAGAAAGGTAAAGGGAAGTAGGGTCAGGCTAATGAGTCCATTGTTGCAAACTGCAATTAATCTGGAAAGTGGAATCCAAGTCAATAGCAGTGATTTTTTTCCCCGATCTGTCAGGAGTGGATGGAGGGGTCATACTCCTGTTATGTCGTCTCACAACTTGCAGCTTCTTCTAGCAAGAATCACAAGTTAAGAATGCAACTAGCCTCTGCATCAGAAATATAAAGCCTATCAGCAGCTCAATTTTAGTTAGTTCTATCAGAAAAACAAGCCTTTTTCTGTGAGCATCAGCAAGTGACCAAGGTGGTCTAGGCAGCATTCGTGATGTTTTCCTAGCACAGCTCCTGCTGAGGCTGAAACAACATAGAGCAGGCAGTATCAGGTTTCAGTTTAGAGTCCAGTCAGGAAATTAGGATCTCAGAATACAGAGTTCCAAAGAAGCCAGAGGCTTTATTTTGGCAGCAGCAAGCCAAGAAACTGCAAGACCAGACAGCCCTGCTCCATGTCCAACTAATAAGCAAGGCTATCTTAACTCCCATGTATCTTGTTAGTTAGAATCCAATTGATTCACTCAAAAACATGCACATCTGGCTCACAAATCATCAGCCTTTGTGGACTAGATATCTGGTTTCCCAAGAGTTCATTAAAAACTAAAAACTGGGCATTGCTTCCCTTTTATGAAGTCTCACTTTTTCCAGAGGCTACAATTTGAGCAAAAATCATCAATTATATGGACTTGTTTTCTTTCTAATAGTCAAAGACTTTCAATTCCAATCTGCTCACCTGAGTCAAAAAGCAAGGAAGTTGTATCCCATTAATATCCTTCCCTGATGGAGACGATCTCTCTAGCATTTATGAAATTACACGTATATAACATTTTACCATATATCCAGATGCAATAGCTATAAAACAAAAAAAGCCACTTTTAAATTCTTTTTTTTTTGGTTGCATTGCAATGATAGGGCTAAATTACAGCTGCCAGGGGAAAGCCTGTCTGGAATGTTGGGAGGTGGCTTCAGCAGCAACAAAACTTCTGAAAAAACTTGAAATTTTTTCCTTTTCTCCCCTCTGGGTTATCTAAAGCTTTGCTCAAGCCTAGAGAATTGTTCTGATTTCCCCTTCCCATTTGGAAGAGAGAGAAACTAAAAATTTTTAACATTTTTGGCCTACCCAAAGCATCCTTCGTGAATTTTAAGGCCTTTTCTTCTTTTACCTGGAGGAGAGATCCAAAATCAAAGACATCACCTGGCTATGTGTTTTTTCTCCCCTCAGATTATCCAGCATGGCAAAAGAAGCCAAGGGACACAGTAATCCAACTCTCCCAGAGGTGGATCTATTATTTTTAATCTGTAATTAACATTAACTTTTCATTACAGACAAAATTTCAGCCACTGTTTCATATCATGGGTAAATTTATAGTCACTCAATTACCAAAGATTCATCATTTCCTACCCCTTCATCCTCCCTTTACTCAAAGAAGACTTTTACCACACTTAGTGAGTCAGGGTCTTTCTAGCAGATTCCATCACTACTACCACTGTGTCAGCAATCCTTAAGACCACAGCTATTTTTGGTTATTTGCTAGGAGAACTCACAAGACTCAGCATATAGTTGTACTCATGGCCAAGATTAATGACAGTGAAAGGATAAATGAAAATCAGTAAATAGAAAGCATATTGGGTGATGACCTGAGGAAACCAGCCCAACTTTCCAGAGTCCTCTTACAGGGGAGTCACAGAATTCACTCCTTCAGCAGTAAATTGTGACAACATATGTGGTGTGTTTTCTACCATGGGAGCTCATTAGAACCTCAGTGTTCAAAGCTTTTATTGGAGGTTGGTCACATAGGCACCCTCTGCCTAGCACATACTAAGATTCCAGATTCCCAGAATGAAAGCACCTGGTCATTGTAAATCCGTATTTTGTACAAACTGTTTGGGTAGAGCAGCCACTTTTGTCTATTAGAGAATGGTGGGAACCCTCCTCAAATACAAGTTCCCTGAGGCTAAATAACTTGCAGTGTTGGCCTTTCTAAGAGCAGTAGTCTGTAGTCTGCTATATTAACCCTTTCTGCCAGCAGTCAACATCAAAACTTCAAAATACAAAACCAAAATCAGACATAGCTGAAAGGATAAACAAATTTCCAACTATACTTGGAGACTGCGACATTCTCTCAGCAATATGCAGAATTGGTAGAAAGAAAATTAGTCAAGACGTAGAAGAATTGAACAACACTGTCTGCCAACTGGATCTAATTGACAAGTTTAGAACCCTCCACATAACAACAGCAGAATAAGTGTTCTTTTCTAGTACATATGGAAGTTTCACCAAGGTAGACTCTATCCTGGGTCATAAAACAAATATTACCAATTGTAAAATAGTGAAAACCATACAAAGAATGTTGTCTGACCAAAAAAGAAAACTACAGATAAGTAGGAAAAAGTTAACAGGAAAATATCCAGACACATGGAAATTAAACCATACACTTTTGAATAATCCATGGAGCAAAAAATTTCAAGGGATTTTAGAAAATATTTTAAACTGAATAAAAATAAAATAGAACATATTAAAATTTGCAGGATGCAACTAAAGCAGTTTTTAGTGGAAATTTTATACCATCAAATGCTTGTATTAGAAAAGGATAAAGGACCCAAATCAATAATGGAAGCTTCTACCATAAAGATTAAAGTAATCCAACGTATGCAGAATGAGGGAAATAAAGATTGCAGCATAAATCAGTAAGCTTGAGAACAGAAAAAGAATAGAAAAAAAAAAGAAAAAAAATAGAGAAAAATCAATGACCACCCTACCTAAAAAAGTAAAAGAAGACAAAACTTACCAACATCAAGCATGAAATAGATTACAAATGCCACAGAAATTAAAAGGATACTATGAATAACTCTCCACATGTACACATGACAACTTAAATGAAATGGACAATGGAGAGACACAAACTACCAAAGCTTACCCCTAAAATAAACAGATAATCTGAATGAATGTATATATATTATTAAGAGATCTAATTCATAATTAAAAGACTAAAAAAAGAAACCTCTAGGCCCACGTGGTTTCAATGGGAAATCCTACCAATCATTTAGAAGGAATAGCAGCACTTCTAAATAATCTCTTTAAGAAAATAGAAAAGAAGGAATGTTTCTCAGATCATTTTATCAAATTAGCATTATCCTGACACCCAAATCAGACAAAGATAGCACAAGAAAATCATGACCTAATCTCCCTCATGAACATAGATTTTAAAAATCCTCAATAAATATTAGTAAGCTGAATACAATAATACATAAAAAGAATAATTCACCATTATCAAATTGGGTTTATCCTGGGAATGCAAAGCTGGCTCAATATTCAAAAATCAATCAATGCAATTCATCATATTAACATACCAAAGAAATAGAACCACGTAGTTCTATCAATTGTTGCAGAAAAAGTGTCAACAAATTCAATAGCCATTCATGATTAAAAAACACTCAGCAAACCAGAGGTAAAAGGAAAGGTTCTTATCTTGATGTAGTGCAATTACAAAAAAATCCTACATCTCACACTATGCTTAGTAGAAAAAGAATAATTGTTTTTCCCTAATATCAAGAACCAAGCAAGGATATCCAATTTCACACCTACTATTCAACGTTGTACTGGAAGTTCTAGCCAATGCAGTAAGACAAGAAAAGGAAATAAATGGCTTACAGATTGGGAAGGAGGAAACACAACTACTCCAATTACAGATGACATAATTATCTACATAGAAAAATCTTATGGAATCTATAAAACATACTTGAAGAAGTAATAAGTGAGTTAAGCAGAGTTGCAGGATACAAGTTCAAAAAACAAAAAGCAAACACATTTCTGTAGATTAGCAATGAACTATTGGAAACAAAATTTAAAATAAAACCCGTGATGCCATTTGTAATATCTCCCCCCTCATCTAACAAAAGATGTGCAGAATCTGTGTGGTGAAAAATCACAAAAAGCTAATGAAAGAAATAAAATAAGACCTAGGGGAAGGGCATAGCTCAGTGGTAGAGCACATGCTTAGCAAGCGCAAGGTTCTGTGTTCAATCTCCAGTACCTCTGTCAAAATAAAAATAAATAATAAATAAATGAAAACCCTATTACCTACCCCCCCCCCCAAAATCTGCAAATGTATATGCTCAATAAGACCTAAATAAACAGAGAGATACATCACATTTATGGGTTGATAGACTCAATATAGGTAAAATGCCAATTGTCCTCAATCTGATAAATTATTTAATGAAATTCCAATCAAAATCCCAGCAGGATTTTTTGTAGATACAGAACAATTCTAAAATTTATGTGGAATGGCAAAAGAACTAGAGTAACCAAAGCAATTTTGAAAAAGAGCAAAATTCAATAATTATAATGCTAGAATATTCTTGACATTGTGGTACACAACCAAGAGAGGTCCATCCTTGTAAAAGTCAATTGCCCATATTTTTTGTAATCAATTCTATAAAAAGTTTTTTTTTAACAGATGGTGTTGGAAAAATTGGATGTCTAGGATATTTACCCTAGATGAATGAGAATTTATTTTTACACAAAAAACCCCACAAATGTTTATTTCAGCTCTATTCATAAATGCCAAAAAACTGGAAATAACTCAAATATCCTTCAGTGGGTACATCCACTGTGGTATATTGATACAACAGAATTTTTTTCAGCAATAAAAAAGAATGAACTACTGCTACATTTAACAACTTGGAAACTGTAAATAAAACAAAATGACAACCTACAGAATGGGAGAAAATTTTTGCAAACAATGAAACCGACAAAGCATTGATCTCCAGAATATATAAGCAGCTCATACGACTTAAGAAGAAAAAACCAAACAATCCAATCCAAAAATGGGCAGAAGACCTAAACAAGCAATTCTCCCAGGAAGAAATACAAATGATCAGTAGGCACATGAAAAAATGCTCAATATCACTAATTATCAGAGAAATGCAAATCAAAACTACAATGAGGTATCACCTTACACCAGTCAGAATGGCCATCATTCAAAAGTCCACAAATGACAAATGCTGGAGAGGCTGTGGAGAAAAGGGAACCCTCTTACACTGCTGGTGGGAATGCAGTTTGGTGCAGCCACTATGGAAAACAGTGTGGAGATTCCTCAAAAGACTAGGAATAGACTACCATATGACCCAGGAATTCTGCTCCTGGGCATATATCCAGAAGGAACCCTACTTCAGGATGACACCTGCACCACAATGTTCATAGCAGCAGTATTTACAATAGCCAAGACATGGAAACAGCCTAAATGTCCATCAACAGATGACTGGATAAAGAAGTGGTGGTATATGTATACAATGGAATACTACTTACCCATAAAAACTGACAACATAACGCCATTTGCAGCAACATGGATGCTCCTGGAGAATGTCATTCTAAGTGAAGTAAGCCAGAAAGAGAAAGAAAAATACCATATGAGATCGCTCATATGTGGAATCTAAAAAACAAAAACAAAAACAAACAAACAAACAAAAACAAAGCATAAATACAGGACAGAAATAGACTCACAGACAGAGAATACAGACTTGTGGTTACCAGGGGGGTGGAGGGTGGGAAGGGATAGACTGGGATTTCAAAATTGTAGAATAGATAAACAAGATTACACTGTATAGCACAGGGAAATATACACAAAATGTTATGATAACTCAGAGAGAAAAAAATGTGACAATGAGTGTGTATATGTCCATGAATGACTGAAAAATTGTGCTGAACACTGGAATTTGACACAACATTGTAAAATGATTATAAATCAATAAAAAATGTTTAAAAAAAAAGAATACAAACTTGTGGTTGCCAAGGGGGTGGAGGGTGGGAAGGGATAGACTGGGATTTTAAAACGCAGAATAGATAAACAAGATTATACTGTATAGCACAGGGAAATACATACAAGATCTTATGGTAACTCACAGAGAAAAAAATGTGACAATGAATATGTGTATGTTCATATATAACTGAAAAATTGTGCTCTACACTGGAATTTGACACAATATTGTAAAATGATTATAAATCATTAAAAAATGTTAAAAAAAAACAAAACAGATGACTGGATAAAGAAGAAGTGGTATATTTATACAATGGAATACTATTCAGCCATAAAAACCGACAACATAAGGCCATTTGCAGCAACATGGATGTCCCTGTAGAATGTCATTCTAAGTGAAGTAAGCCAGAAAGAGAAAGAAAAATACCATATGAAATTGCTCATATGTGGAATCTAAAAAAACAAACAAAGCATAAATACAAAACAGAAACAGACTCATAGACATAGAATAGAAACTTGCGGTTGCCAAGGGGGTGGGGGGTGGGAAGGGACAGACTGGGATTTCAAAATGTAGAACAGATAAACAAGATTATACCGTATAGCACAGGGAAATATATACAAGATCTTGTGGTAGCTCACAGTGAAAAAAAAATGTGTCAATGAATATATGTATGTTCATGTATAACTGAAAAATTGTGCTGTACACTGGAATTTGACACAACATTGCAAAATGGCTATAACTCAATAAAAAATGTTTAAAAAAAGACAACTCAATTAATAGATGGCTAAAAAAACCCCAAACAACTTGGATGAAACTCAAATACATTATGCTGAGTGAAGGAGTATCAAAAGATTACAGGCTGTATTACACCACTTACATATATATTTTTAAAAGGTAGAAGTATAGTAATGGAGAACAAGTCAGTGATTGCCAGGGCTTAGGGGTGGGGTAAGGGAGCAGCATAAGGAATTCAGGGTGTTGGGGTGACATCAAAGTTCTGTACACTGCAGTGCTTGTCATATGGATGTATACATGTGTTAAAATTCATAGACCTGTACCCTCCACATGCCAATTTTACTATGTAATTAAAAATGGAAAAAAATTGTTCATTAGGCAACTTAGAATCCTTGCTTTCTGTAAAACTGTTTTTAACACAGGTATGCCTAAACATTAGTTTTGTGTGTTTTTGAGCTATGTATAAAAGATCCTACTGCATGTTCTGTTTTGGGTCTTTTACTTATTATGTCTGTGTATGGTTAATTCATTACTTCTCATAGCTATATAGTATATCATGGTGTGAATGTGACAGGTTTTTTTTGTTTTACATGTTTTCCTGTTAATATATAATTGGGTTGTTTCTAGTTTTTAGTTACTACAAATAGAGTTACTATATTAGTATTAATATATGAACAAGAAAGCTCACCACAGCTAGTTTAAGATGGCAAACAAGTAGATCACACGCTACCTAACCATCCAATAGAGAATGACTGAACACACTCTGGCTGTAATAAATGACGACACATCATCAGAATCACTTCAAAGCCTGTGAGCTCTGTTTGGAAGTTACACGAGTGCTCACCAGGGGCTGTTGTGATGACGACTCATGGCCCTAATGACTGCTGATGGGTCTCAGTGACCTTTGGGACAGGGAGCTCACTGAGCTCATCTCGGGGCTCCCCAAGGGCAAAGATGGGGACAAACAGGAAGGAGCCTGTGACACAGGCGGCTGGCCACCCCAGAGCACTCTAGAGAGGACCTCAAGGGGGCCTGGCCCAGGGTTCTGATCTCAGAGCTTCCCCAGCTTCCTGACTGCCCTGAGCCCTTCCAGGAAGGCAGCCCCCGGTCAGGCATGAGGCGGCCCACGTCAGACCTTCCCCACCAGCTCCGACCCACTCCTCCTCCCCTTGGGCAAATCTGTCTCATCTCTTCAGATCCCTCTCCTTTCATGAGCACCCCCTGCATGCTGGGAGCATAGTTGTGTCCCCTGTGCAGGTGAGGGGACAGGGCAGAGAGGGCAGGGGCTGGGCCTGCAGCCCCACAGCAGGTCAGGTCAGCAGGCGGGTTGTGGGTCGTGGTCCTCATCCAGCCTGCAGCAGTGCATCCTCTCAAATCACATGGAGCTTTTTGCTGCCTCCTCCTCCAGGCCTGTGTCTCCCCAGACCAGTAACTGTGGTGCGTCTACTTGCCCCAGCAGGGGTTCTAGACCCTGGGAGGGGACTGGGTGGAGGCAGAGCTGGCAGCTGGCCAGGACCTGAATGGGGACTTGGGAGCCTTTTCCTAAAGCCTGGGTTCTGCTGGGTCTGCCCCCAGTGCCATCAGGACCCAGGGCTGTGCCCTCAGGCTGTAGCCGGACTGGCCCTGGGGTCCAGGCCGCAGAGCCAGTCCATCTTGTGGAAAAAGGCATATAATGAAACCTTTCAATGAGAAAAAGAAGGAGAAAAATATGACAACTTCTCTTTAACCACAGAGGTGAGCTTCTGGTAAGAGGAAGAAGAGCAGGAGGGGGAGGAACGCCATCTGTGTAAGACCATGAACAGCACTAAAACCAGGGTCCTCCAGGAGGAAGAGGCAGAGCTGGCCCTAAGCTGCCCCCAGCTGTCCACACACAGAGAAGGAGGCTCCGAGGGACACCCAGGTCTGGGGCTCACACACCCAGAGTCCTGTGACCCTCTCAGGTGTCAATGTTTATGCCTCTGTCCCTCATCTGTCTTCTTCGAACCCTTCACAATCTCAGAGATGTTACGCCCCCTGTTGGCAATGGTGTGTATTGCTGTTATGTGAACCGTGCCTGGCTGAGCTGTGCCTAGTGGACACCAAGACTTCACCTTGGGGCCAAGGCTTCAGTCAGTCTTCCATGAATGAAAGGAAGAGGTCATTTTAACTTAGCAGGAAGCTCAGGTTTGGACCTGGACTCACCCTACACCACAAGCATCCAGAATGGGAAGTGAAGAGATTGTAGGATGTGGTCTGGTAACAGCCAGGCTGAGGGCTGAGAGCTCAGGAAAGAGAGCAGAACCCATCGTGAGATCAAGATACTGGGCCTACTAATGAGGAGAAGGAGGGTGAGGAAGATCAGGAGGTCCATTTTATCTGAGGTGAGGGTATGAATTAAACCTAAAACATTACTTTTTAAAGGAAATCCCACTGTTATATGAGGGAAAATGGCCTATCAAGTAAGAAAACCCATTTTTTACTTCCCTTTTCTTGACATGAAGGATGAAATCCCCCAAGGTTTATTTGACTCCCTGTCTCTGAGACAAGATCATGAAGGTAAGATTATAGTCCACATTTGCTTACATGCTTTATAGTTATTTCTAGGGCTTAACTAGTCATCATTGTCATTTACTGGAACATGGTTCTGGTGACTATAACAGAAAGGATATTGACTCTACACAAAACTAGTCGTCCCATCAGAATGTGATAATCTGGGTTGAAAGCCCATCACAGGAAGCCAGTTAGTCAATATAAACTACTTCGCATCATGAAAAGTAAAGACACACTTCTAAATCCTAACTGAATTTGCACGTAACTTAATGATGCTCTAGTTCCTATGGAGCAGTGTGAGAATTCTGTGGGAGCACAAACTTAGGTTAACAAACTTTGATATTGTAATGATTGCTTCTACCAAATCATATTCTCACCTTTATGTATTCTCACCTTTATGTAAATACATAAGGAATGTATTATCAAAACCAATGCTTTCTATATTTGTCATTATACTTCTACTTGAAAGCAAAATGTCCAAAAGCACAAAAGACTACACTCTCAATACCAGTCACCACCTTATCTATGGAATTTAGCTTAGTTGCCTTAAAGCTGCTTTGCTAGCAGGAATTGGCTACAAACTGTCTCCTTGCTGTAAAAAGCAGAGACATGCTTTGCTCACTTTGCTTAGCTCAAGGCCATAAGTTCAGGGCTGCTTATGCTTACAGAAAATCATAACTTGTCCCTTGCCCTAACCGGCAGGACATGCTTCACTTATCAGGCATAGGTGGATAGTGTAAGCTGCTCTTGCTCACAGAAAAGTGTGACTTAGCCCTTAGCTGGAAACAGCTGGGCTGCTTTGCATGCTTAGATGATTTTTGATCATTGTATAGAGACTCTGTGGTGGTCCGGGTTTTCATTATCAATTATTCGGAACACTGTAACCTTGCTCATGATTGTTTGAGGCTTAAATAACTGTTTGTACTATCAATATTGTAACCTTCTTTCTAAGTTTAAATTAAGATTATAATGTTTCTGTTGTTCACGAACTGAAACTGTTGACCTGCATCCCTGCACGTACACCATGCCCCTTACTCATTCCTATGACATATTTCACTTTGATTCTTTGTTTGACTATTCTCAATAAATACAAGAGCTTTGGAGGAGCTCGGGAAGTTAGCCTCTGGCTCCCTCTCACTCTCTTGACTTTATAAAGTCTTGAGTAATTTCATACTTCCGTGGTGGGACTTTTGCTGGCCAAAACCCATGACAAACAGAACCCACGACGAACAGAACCCATAGAATTCTATTCATATCTTCCCACAGGGGAACACCCAGGCACAAGGACTGTCATCTCAAGTATCTCAACTAAGGGCAGGAATAACATGCAACAATAAGGAAATGATCAACTCTATTAAAAAATAGGCAAAGATCTAAACAGAGTCTTCACCAAAGAAGATATAGAGATGGGAAATAAGCACATGAAAATATGCTTAACATCATATGTCACTAGGGAATTGCAAATTAAAACAATGAGATATCACACACACCTATTAGAATGGCCAAGTTGAAAACACTGACAACGTTAAATGTTTGTGAGGATATGGAGCAACTGGAACTCTTATTCATTGCTGGTGGGGATGAAAAATGGTATAACCACTTTGGAATACAGTTTAGAAGTTTCTCACAAAACTAAACATACTGTTACTATATGATCCAGCAATCACACTCCTTGCTATTTACCGAAAGGAGTTGAACACTTATGTCTGCACAAGAAACTACACATGGATGTTTACAGCAGCTGTATGCATAATTGCCAAAACTTGGAAGCAACCGATATGTCCTTTTATTTAAGGTAAATATATACAAATAAAAACTGTGGTAATCCAGAGGATGGAATATTATTCAGGGCTAAAGAGAAATGAGCTATCAAGCCATGAAAAAACATGAGGAACATTAAATGCATCTTACTAAGTGAAAAAGTCAACCTGAAAAGACTACGTACTGTATTATTCCAACTCTATGATGTTCTGGAAAGTGGCAAAACTATGGAGATGGTAAAATGATTAGTTATTGCCAAGAGTTAGGGGAGAAAAGGATGAATAGCCAAAGCACAGAGCACTTTTATGGCAGTGAAACTATTCTGCATATTATAATTGCACTCATATATATATATATATGTATATATATATACATATATATATATTTCAAGTAGTTGAAAACTTATGTTCATATGAAAACCATGTAGATACATGTCATAATCCATTTGTCAAAACTCATAGAATATCAATACCAAGAATGAACCATAATGTAAAACTGAGGGCTTTTGGTGATTGTATTATGTAGGTTTATCGATTATAACTAATGTACCACTCTGTATAGGATGCTGAAAGTGGGGGAGGTTGAGTATGTGTAGAGGTAGAGGTATTTGGGAACTCTGTACTTTCCATTCAATTTTGGTGTGAACCTAAAACGGCTTTAAGAAATAAAATCTATTTTAAAAAACCCAGTCAGGTAGTTCCTTTTCTGTCACCATGGAGTTAGCTACTTCCTATGTCTCCCACTGATTATAACTAAATATTCTCAACAAACTTAAAAAAAAATCTACATGAGGAATCTGAAAAGTAAGCAAAAGGAGATGCTTTGTACTAGAGGGTGAAACCATGGAGGGGTGACTGGTAAGAGTTGAATTACCTGTTTTCTTTTACTCTTTTCTTTTTCACCTTTGCCCCAGAAAGAAATATCTTCACAAATGTGTGCAGCAGCAGTGGCACAGGCAATTGATGGAGGAAGAGAAAATTCAGGTCTGGTTTACAGACGATTCTGCACAATATTCAGGCATCACCTGAAAGTGGACAGCTGTAGCATTACAGCCTATTTCTTGTACCTCCATGAAGGATAGCAGTGAAAGGAAATCCTCCCAGTGGGCAGAACTTTGAGCAGTGTATCTGGTTGTTTGCTTTACTTGGAAGGATAAATGGCCAGACATTCAATTATTTACAGATTCATGGGCAGTGGCCAATAGTTTGGCTGGATGGTCAAGGAATTGGAAGGACCATAATTGAAAATTGGTGACAAGGAAGTCTGGGAAAGAGGTATGAGGATAGACCTCTCTAAATAGACACAAATGTGAAGATATTTGTGTCCCTTGTGAATGCTCACCAAAGGATGACCTCAGCAGAGGAGGATTTTTAGTAATCTAATAGATAGGATGACCTATCTATGGATACTAGTTCTATGGATATCAGTCAACCTCTTTCCTCAGCCACTCCTGTCATTGCTCAAAGTGACCATGGTGGCATGGATGGAGGTTATGTATAGGCTCAGTAACGTGGACGTGCACTCACCAAAGCTGATCAGGGTGTGGGCATTGTTAAATGTCCAACCTGCCAGCAGCAGAAACCAACCCTGAGTCCCCAATATTGCATCTTCCCTAGGGTGATCAGCCAGCTACCTGGTGGCAGGTTGATTATATTGGACCTCTTCCATCATGGAAAAGACAGCATTTTATTCTTACTGGAATAAACACTCGTAATGGATATGGATTTATGTTCCCTGCATGCTGTGCTTCTGCCAAAACTACCATCAGTGGACTTACAGAATGTCTTATTCACCTTTGTTGCATTCTACACAGGATTGGTTCTGATGAAGGAATCCACTTCACAGTAAATGAAGTGTGGCAGTGGGTCCATGGTCATGGAATTCACTTGTCATATCATGTTCCCCACCATTCTGATGCTGGTGGCTTGATAGAATGGTGGAATGGCCTTTTGAAGATTCAGTTACAGTGTCAGTCAGATGGCAATATCCTCTTGGAGTGGGGCAAGGTTCTCTAAAATGCTGTAGATGCTCTGAATCAGCATTTAGTATATGGTTCTATTTCCCTCATAGCCAAGATTCACAGGTCCAGGATCCTACCAAGGAGTGGAAATGGGAGAGGCACTACTCCCATGATCCCTAGTGATCCACTAGCAACATTTTTGCTTCCTGTCCCTGTGGCTTTATGCTCTGCTGGTGTAGAGGCCTTAGTTTCAAAGGGAGGAATGATTCCATCAGTAGATGCAACAATAATTCCATTGAAATGGAAGTTAAGACCTGCTACCCCACGACTTTGGTCTTTCCCTGTCTCTGAATTAACAGGCAAAGAAGGGAGTTACTGTGCTGGCCTGGGGGACTGATCCTGACTACCAAGGGGAAATTAGACCACTATGCACAATGAAGGTAAGAAAGAGTATGTCTGGAATACAGGAGCTCTCTTAGCATTACCACACCCTGTGATTAAGGACAATGGAAAGTACAAGAATCCAATTCAGGAAGGACTACTAATGGCCCAGACCCTTCAAGAGTAAAGGTTTAAGTCATCCAACCAAGCAACATTGATATTTTTGTGGGTTCATTTATTCTATAGACCTTTGTGATTTCATAAAGACAAGATCCACCTATTTTTTTTTTAAAAATATGTAGGAGATCATGAGTACTTTGTGGTTTCCTTCTCACCATCTCCAAGGTCTCTTTTGAGGAGTAAAATGCTTAATTTCATCAAAATTTAATTTCATAGGTAGCGCTTTTTGTAACCTGTGGAAAGATTTTTGCACACCCAAAGTCATGAAGATATGATCCTATATTTTCTTATTAATATGTTATTGAATCATTTTTCATATTTAGTTTGGTGATGCATTTCAGATTAATTTTTTGTATGTTGTAAGGTAGTGGTCAAGGTTTATTTGTTCCCAAATTGAAAAGAACAATCCTTCCCCACTGATTGCAGTAGAATATGAATGTAAAATATATAGTGTTTAGTCTAGAAGTTTTTCCGGACTTTCTATTCTTTTGCACTGTTCTATTTGTCTGTTAGTATGCTTACACAAGGTCTTCACTATCTGAGTTACTACAAACTTACAGCAATGCTTGATAAATGATAGTGAAGAACAACTTTGTTCTTCAAGGTTGGGTTTGCTATTCTTTGCATTTACATATAAATTTTAGCATAAGTATGCCAATATCCACACCAATTGATTTTGATCAGTTCCACATCATACCTAAATGGACATGTAAGTATAAATACTTAGAATTGTGCCAGATTCATAAGAAGCAATCAATTAAGCTATTATATTTCTCTGAAAAGTATACCCCAATTTACATAATCAAATTAGGCTATGAAATTCCAAATGTATAAAAAACAGTTTTTTTTTTACATTGTTCCCTTGAATAGTGGTGTAAACCAAACAGGATTATTTAAACTCCCATACCCTGATGAAATTACAAGGCTGTAATCCAATCCATGTAAATTTATATTTCTAAAGTAATTCCCATGTGTGAAAATATTATGGACTTTTGCTATATTATGCCACTGAAGACTGCATGAGAAAGCAGATTGCCCCAGAGGTAAACTTACTTTCCTATTAGCAAAATGCTATGATCTGTGGTGGGGTAACTGTCAGAAAATTCCACAGGAATGAAATTGAGAAATTTGATCCATTTCATATTATGAAAAGCAAAAACACATATTAGTCTCTGTCATAATTGTAGGAGAAATATAAGCAACACAATGATGCTCTTCATCTCCTATAGGAGGCACGGGAGTGCTGTTCATACTAGACAAAGAAAGGGCTTCTGAGAGTGAAGAATGTGCTAAGCACTTTGCAACCAGCAAGACATTCACACTACATGGATCCTTTATACCTTATTGGCAATATGATAAGGGAAATAGAAATCCAAAGAGGGAAAAGACAAGTTGTATCATGAAAACCAAATAATGGGCATTTAAGAACCTCTGTTAACCCATCCTCCTTGCCACAGAGTGACTCCTCCCAGATTGCCCTACAGTGACCTTAAAATCACTGGCAGAACAATTGTTGCTTGCTGATAAGATTTTTTTGTCAAGACACTGCGTCTTGCTGCTCCTACTGACCATTCCTAATTGTTCAGTTCCCCAAAAGTTTTACCCAAGGGACTGGCTAAAAATCAATATTCACACATCTCAATCAATTCTAATCTCATCACATGAGGATCAGACTCTCAGGTTTATTTCAATGACTATTTTAGGAGCCTCTGATGAATTCTTTTGATTTTCTTCTCCTTCTCTTGGTGGCTCTCCTGTCTTTCCTACTCATGTGGTAGCTCTTCTGGTACACAGCAGGTCTATGTGTCATCAGGGCTGAGGTTCAAGTTACTAAGGCCCTGTAGTAGCATTTTCCAAGAGGATGAATTCTGCTCTTCAGAAATCTCAGAAATAGTATCCCTTTGGATATGGCTGCAATGGCATTTAAATTTATTCTGACCTTTATCATGTGAGGAACAGATTTTTCCTTCCCTTCCAAGTCGATAAGGTGCCGTGTGATTGAGGGTTTTCTGTCTCATGTTCTCCATGAATGTCTTTTTCCTCTGAGGGAATGCTGACCTTTCCCACTGCCTTTCTTGTTGAATCATCTCATCTCTGTATTGCTGTTGCAGCAGTTCCTCTGGTAGAGGGGTGAGGCAGTTTCTATTAAGACTGAGGTTGAAGATATTGAGATCCATGTTTTGTGCTTCAGAGAAGGATGGTTGGGAGGTTGATGTAATTTCCTGGGATATTTCTTTAGGTGGAGTCAATGATGAATCAGATTTCAAAGTTGGGGTAACTCTCCATGATGGATCCATGGGGGTGATAGCCTTTGGTTGAAGTTACTCTTGGATCTCAGGGATGGACAGGAATTTGAAAATTGACGGTCTCAAATAGCTTTAAATTTGTGAGAAAAGGACTGCAGCCAAAAGTTGCCAAACTGAAAAAAAAAAATGGTGGAAGGAGAAGAACAGGGAGGGTCACAAAACAATTTTAATCTTTTAATGCAGAAAAATCCTCCTATATCCCAGATGGAAATGATACCAATAGTAGTGAAACATGTTAATGATTAAACATACAGTGGAAGCCATATTACAGTGATTTCCTTTGCCTGGGGTTTATTCTTCTGCAAACATGGAAGCCAAGATCTACTGATTTTCTAATTATTATCCTGTGTCTTGGGTAGTTTTGTATTGTTAGCTACAATGAGCACACTCAGCACCCAGGTCTTGGTTTCTTTATATTATTCTCTAATAAATGGAGCCAGGGCTCATGGAAGAAATGGCTAATTATAGAAGAGTTAAGGATACACAACAGCTAAGTATAATATAGTATCCTGAGTCTGAGGAAGTCTGAGGACCTGTTACAGATGGATGCCTACACAAATAACCCCTCAGTATTGGCCCAAGAAATGAAAGAATGTTCTTTCAATAAGGGTCATTACAAAAAATTAATTAACCCAATAAATATTCAGTAAATGCACAATGTTCCAGGCAGTATCTTGAGTCAGCATCCTACACTCTGTGTTCCAGCCAATCTGAACTTCTTTCTGTTCATCACATGGCCCATGTTCTCTCTGATTTCCACAACCTCATACATGCTGTTTTACACAACCTCATACACTCCCTGTCAGGGGTGCTTTCCCTCCATCTTCACTGGCCGATTGCTGCTTACTTTCAGCTCTCAGGTTCCACTTATCTTTCTCTGGGAGGCTTTCTCTGTCGCTCTGAAATTAGGTGAAAATATCTTTCCAAAACTGAGCAGGACCATGTGGTCCTTCCTGGGGACAGATCCCATCCCCCCACCTGCCCTGTGTCCCTTGTCTCTTGTTTGTAGAAAACCTCCTAGGCCTTCCCTGAGTTCTAAAGAGCAAATTTAATCAGAGAAGTGAGAAAATGCCAAGCAAGACAAAATAATAAGAGTTTAGGCATCTAACAAATTCAAGGACCTTTAGTTCCTCCTCAGGGGTTATAATAATATTCTGAGCCATATCCCTGAGTTGTTTTGCAGATACTAAAAGCCCCACTAGGTGGAAGAAATTAACTATATGCTGACCATCAGCACACAGACCTCAAACAGGTTGGAATCTGAAGGCTGATGATTGAGGTTCCCAAAACATCACCTTGTTACTTCACCATCAACCAATCAGAGAATTGAGCATGAGCTGATCACCCAGCCTTTGATCCTCTCCTTGACTTTGCCTTTAAAAACCCTTCCCTGAAAACCTTCAGGGAGTTCCGGTCTTTTGAGCATGAGCTGCCCATCCTCCTTGCTTTGTCCCCTGTTGGACGTCATGCACCCATGTTGGGTGTACTTTCCTTCACCACAACCTGGCGTCAGTGGATGGGCTTTACTGTGAGTGGGCGAGTGGACCCAAGTTTGATTAAGTAACATTTGAAAAACAGTGGCAAAATAAAGTCTTTTTTCAGATACACTAAATCTAAGAGGATTCATCACCAGCAGACCCACCCTACAAGAAATGTTAAAGCAAGTCCTTCAGGAAGAAGGAAAATGATAGCAAATGGAAATGTAGATCTATGAAAAGGAATGGAGAGCCCCTAGGAGAGTAACAGCATGGGCAAAATTTTTCTTACTATTTAAATTTTCTGAAAGATAGTTGACTGCCTGAGGAAAAACCCCCCCAATGCGGTGTAGGGATTTAAACATAGTATGTGACAGTGAAAACCCCCCCAAAGGTTGAGTGGATAGAAATGAAATATTACTGTAATATTCTCATAGTAAAATGAAGCTAAATAAAAATACTTTTATGTTATCACAGTAGATTTTTAAGTAATAAAAGTATTATATGTGGTAAGTTCAAACACGAACAAAATGAAATTTATTGCTAATAAGCCTACAAAGGGGAAAAATGAGCCGCACACAAAGTACCAAAAAAGAAGAAAAAAGCCAAAAGGGAACAAAGGGCAGATGGAACAGGAACAAAATCAGCCTCCCAGAAACAGTCCTGTTTTAACTATTCCTACCACACTCAGTCATAGCCTGAGAGCAGCTGGTGCCCTCAGATCATTAAATTCCCTGCCATCAGATTCCTGAGATGCATTCCTAATGGCAGTCACCCTGCTGCACCTGTCTAGGAAACTCTACCCCCCATCCTGGTTATCTTCTCCTCTTCCTTCTGCTCTGAGATTCTTGGCACTTCATCAGGCAAGCTCATCTGACTTCCCTAAAAAGGCAAATGCTGACAAAGTCCCCCTCATTCCCTCAAACTAGATAGTGCTGGCAAGGCTGTTGTGATTGCTGGTAGAACTGCCCATCTCTCCCAAGCCCAGTGGAGTGTGATCTCAGCGTTGTAAGTCCAGTGCCCAGCTCAGTGTTCTGGAGGTCACAGCACACCCACCCCCTCTTCAGGGGAGTGCAGGGCTGCTTCCAATGCCTGTAGCTTTGTTCCTCTGGATATCCCTGTGCCTTGATCCCTCACTGCCTTCCAGTATCTGCTCAAATGTCTCCTTCTCAATGCGGCTGACCCTGACACCTTGTTTAAACCTTCATACCTACTGATCAGCACTGCCAGACCCCTTTTCCTTCACTAGTTTTCTAGTAACACATACTGTACTGCATCATGTGTTGATTTATTAAACTCATTGCTTATTGCTGTCTCCCCCACTGGAATATAAAGTCAACAAGGGCAGGCATTTTAGATTGCTTAGTTCACTGGTGCGTCTTCAGCTCCTACTCCACTGCCTGGCACATAGATGGTCCTCTACAAACGTTAGTCTCTGGAATGAATGAAGTGCCTGGTGCAGAGCTCAGTGAATGACAGCCTTTATTACTGCTGCTTTCCTGGTTGAGGGATGCTGGAGGGGAGACAGTCAATGAGGAAGAGTGCCCGTGGCTGGACACAAGGGATGTGGTCACCTCCTTCCACCTAGTTGCCCTGACCAGAGCCCTGGCAGTTGTTACCCACTGAGTAGGTGCTTCTCACTCCACCAGAGTAGGGGCCATCCTTATTAGTCAGCCTATCCACACCCAGCACGGAGAGGGGCATTGAGGCAGAAAGTGGGAGTTGGATTTCTTTGTATCTTCCTCTGACATCTCCTCAAACCTCATGTTTACTATTTTAAGTGCTTCAGATTCCCAGTTACCCTATGTTCAATTGTATAGATTAAAGACGGATATCTTACCAAGAAAATATAAAAATTTCACCGCAATCTGATCTCTTCCTCCTGCTAAAGAACAATCAAGAGTAATAGCAATGATTATTGTTGCCAATCACCATGTGCTGAGCACATACAATTATAACAAGTATGATTAGGCCCATTTAAGTGAGGAGGACACTGAGCTTCAGCAGAGGAAAATAACCGGACTAAGGTTAACAGAATCATAAGAGGTGAAGCTCTGATTTAGCACCTCAACCTATGAACTTTCTCTCACACTGTCAAGGAAAATATTCACAGTTCTGAGAAAACCTGTATTATAACTCAAGCTCAAATAATGGGACTGGCTCATAGGCAGATAGGAATAACTGTCCAGTTTCCTGTACAACAAACAGAGGTTAAAACTGCTTAAGCATTCACAAGTGAAATAATAAAGCTTTATTGGATAGACTATGATGAAGCCTCATTAAAACACCCTGAATGAAGAAAGATTTAATTTTGGCTCATTCAAAAGGAATTAGAAATGCATTTGATATGATTCATATATAATATCTAAGAGATAATACCTGAATCTTTAATTTTCTGCCTAATAGTAGGCTTTGTATCATATAAAATAATTTATTTTTTTGAACAGTGTTTAACCTTATTTCATTGGTCTTTTTTTGTTATAAAGATAGAATGTTTAGAATGCCATGTAACTTCAATGATATGAAAAAGGAAGTAGCCCTCTGGGAAACAGTATTAATATTGTCGAATGTCTCCCTCCAGTCATTTTTCCTTTTGTGTGTGCGTAGGGATGTATGTAAGCATACTTTATAACATAAAAATACACTTTATATACCATTTTGCCCAGCATGTTTTGTTAAATTTTTTATTGTTAAATTTATGTATTTTCCTTTAAAATTCAATAAGTTTAAATCAAATATTGCACACTGGGCCTATAGCAAAAGAGAGCACTAAGGAGAAAATCTGAAATAATATAAATCTTACATTAAAATCTAGGTGAAACATAGAGTCTCTGCTTAATTGCAAAGATATCATTTTTGTGTATCAACATTATACGCCCAGATCAGCAAAAGAATCACTTGGAAAAATATCCTAGCATAAAGTACTGAGAAAATTCAAAAAGAAATCTGTAGTTCTTCATAGAAGAAAATAATAAAACTTTGCTTACCACTTTAAAAGAGAATTTAAATCAATTGAGACTCTCAAGGTAGTTTGGTGGTGAAGATGGTGGTTCATTGGTGTTGAGATGAGGAGTGATAGTCACCATGGCCCTCCACAGTTTTGAATCCTCCAGGACCCAGTGACATCATGGCTGTAGCTCACAATTACTAGGTTTTGTTGCCATGGCATGACAAGGGTGCAGTTTGGGGGAGTAATTCATCAGGACCACATCAGATTATGCATCTTCAGTCCTAATGTCTCCACTTTGCCTATATCCAAGTGGAGGGTGGGGAATAAATTATTATAGTATGTGACAAGAAGCTGTGGTGTATTTAAGTCCCAAATGCTACTGACAGAGATCAGGCATGTATCTTGATCAGATGATCTTTAAGTTATTAACATTATACTCACACATCCATACTCCTGAAATAATATAATCTTTTGGGGGACAGGAATATTTGTCCATTTTGTGCAGTGCAGTATCCCACACATCCAGAACATTGTCTGGCACATAGTAGGCACTTAATAAATTGATGTAAATTGAATGAATTGGTCTGCCTTCCCACGAAAGTAGGGGAACCCCCCAAGGGCTCTGGTTTTTGGAAATCCATTCAGGACAATGCCAGAGTCCTGCTAAGCATTACTCAATCTTGACTCAATGAATCAAGTAATTTCTAGAACTCAGTCATTAAGTATCACCTTCAGAGTGATTTGTTTTCTGCAGCCCACCTGAACCATCACTTAATACTTTTATTTTAGTATGAAACACCATTTGGCAAAAACCCCCAGAACACCCAACTAACTAAAATTAAGTACAGCAAAACCAAAATAAGACTACAAAATTTTTTAAATATAAGGTTCAGATTGGGTATAAGTAATAGTAAAAATAGTATAATTCTGCAAATTCATAGAGATAAAATAAAATGGTGGTTGCCAAGGGTTGGAGGGAAGGGGGAATGATGTGTTGTTGTCTAACTGATATGTAGTTTCATTTGTGCAAAATGAAAAGGGTTCTAGAGATTGGTTCACAGCAATGTGAATGTACTTAATACTACTATACTGTACACTTAAAAATGGTTAAGATGGTATATCAAAACTATCATACACCAAAGACATTGGACATATAGTCTACACAGGGATGCTCCCACATTAAAAAAAAAACCCTTCAGGACAACAATGGATAACTGTTTTTCCTAAATTCACAGAGACAGAGAAAGAGAAAGTTAAGTAAAATGAAAAGACAGAGGAACTACTCTCAAGTAAAAGAGCAAGAGAAATCCCCTGAAAGAACAAATAATGAAATAGACCTCACCAGTCTACCAAACTCTGAGTTCAAGAAAGGAATAATAAAAATGATAACTGAATTAAGAAAGATTATTGACAGAAACACAGATCAATGTAAGAAGGAACTAGAAATTATAAAGATGAAGTAATCAAAAATAGGTAATTAAATTGCCAAGATGAAAAGCAATCTAGGAGCAATGGCTAGCCAATTAAATGACAGAGAGGAATGCATAAGTGATCTAGAAGATAGAATAATGGGAATCATCCAATCAGAACAGCAGACAGAAAGACAAATTTAAAAAAAATGAAAGCAACATGCAAAATCTATAGGATAATATAAAATGTGCCAACCTAGTCATAATAGGGGTTCCAGATAGAGAGGAGGAGAAAAGAGGATTGAAAATGTAAAGAAATTATGGCTTAAAACTTCCCAAACCTAAAGAAGGAACCTGAAACCTAGAATACTCAATGCAGCAAGATTTTCATTGAAAATAGTAGGAGTGATAAAGAATTTCTCAGACAAGCAAAAACTAAAAGAATTCAGGAATACTAAACCTACCCTAAAAGAAACATTGAAAGGTATTCTCTAAAGAGAAAAGATGCAATCATCCATTGGAAAGGCATAATCATAATAGGAAAGGCAAATATATAAAAAGATTGAAGATCACTTAAATAAGTCTACATAAATTAAAAACAATGAAAAATTGTAAAATTGATTATACACAATTGACAGTAAAAGGGTAAATATGAAGATGTACAACAGGGCATCAAAATCACAGAGCACTGGGGAGAAGAGTATAAAAATGTAGCTCTTTTAGAATATATTTGAACATGAATGACTATCAGTTTAAAGTAAGTAGATATAGTTATGGGCCAACATACTTGAACTCCATGGTAATCACAAATCAAAAACGTACAATAGATTCACAAAAACCAAAAAGAAAGGAACTCAAGTGTACTACAAAAGAAAATCATCAAACCATGAAAGGAAAACAAAAAGAAGAAGAAATGAACAAAGATCTACAAAAACAACTGGAAAACAAGGATTAAAGTGGCAATAAGTACACATCTATCAATAATTACTTTCAATGCCAACAGACAATGCTCTGATCAGAAAGCACGGAGCAGAAGATTGGATTAAAAAAACAAGAACTTGCAATATGCTGTCCACAGGACACTTATTTCAGGGAGAAAAATAAATACAGACTGAAGTTGAGGTGATAAAGTTATTTGATGCAAATAGAAACAACAAGAAAGAGGGAGTAGCAACATTTGTATCAGACAAAGTACAGTTAAAACAAAGGCTGTGAACAAAGACAAAGAAGAGCAATATATAATGATAAAGGGATTAATGCAAGAAGGAAGTATTATATTCATTAATATATATGCACCCAATATAGGAACACTTAAATATATAAAACAAATACTAACAGACATAAGGGAGAAATTGACCATAAGATAATAATAGTAGGAGACTTTAACACCCCACTGACATCAATGGACAGATCATCCAGACAGAAAATCAATAAGGCAACATAGGTTCTAAATGACACACTAGACCAGTTGGAATGAATTGATATCTACAGGACACTACATCCAACAAAAACAGAATACACATTCTTTTCAAGTATGCTTGGAACATTCTGTACAATAGACTATATACTAGGTCACAAAATAAGCTGCAACAAATTTAAGAGAATAGAAATTATTTCAAACATCTTTTCTGACCACAATAGTATGAAACTGGAAATCATCCATAGAGTGAAAAACAGGGAAAGAATGAACTCATGGAGACTAAACAACATGCTTCTAAAAAACCAGTGGGTCAATGATGAAATCAAAGGAAAAATCAGAAAATACCTTAGAATATTCTCTAATATCATATGCAAAAATAAAATAAAAACG
This sequence comes from Camelus ferus, assembly GCF_009834535.1. Lineage (NCBI taxonomy): Eukaryota > Metazoa > Chordata > Mammalia > Artiodactyla > Camelidae > Camelus > Camelus ferus. The sequence goes on along the minus strand of NC_045732.1, from coordinate 45,239,242 downwards.
GATCAGAGAGCTCAATGTAAGACCAGATACTTTAAAACTCTTAGAGGAAAACATAGGCAGAACATTCTGTGATACAAATCATAGCAATAATTTTTTTGCTCTATCTCCTAGAGTAATGGAAATAAAAACAAAAATAAACAAATGGGACCTAACTAAACTTAAAAGGTTTTGCACAGCAAAGAAAACCATAAACAAAATGAAAAGATAACCTACCAAATGGGAGAAAATATTTGCAGATGAGACCAACAAGGGATTAATTTCCAAAATACACACACAACTGATACAACTCAATATCAAAAAAATGCAAACAACTCAATAAAAAAAAATGGGCAGGAGACCTAAATAGGCATTTTTCTAAGCAATAAGATATTTTATTATTTTGTTTTTAAACTTTTTTAATTGAGTTATAGTCATTTTACAATGTTGTGTCAAATTGCAGTGTAGAGCACAATTTTTCAGTTATACATGAACATACATATATTCATTGTCACATTTTTTTTTTTTGCTGTGAGCTACCACAAGATCTTGTATATATTTCCCTGTGTTGTATTCTAAATATGCCTGTCAGTATCTACAAATTTTTAAATCCCAGTCTGTCCCTTCCCATCCCCCACCCCCTTGGCAACTACAAGTTTATATTCTATGTCTATGAGTCTGTTTCTGTTTTGTATTATGTTCTTTTTTTTTATACTCCACATATGAGCGATTTCATATGATTTTTTCTTTCTCTTTCTGGCTTACTTCACTTAGAATGACATTCTCCAGGAACATCCATGTTGCTGAAAATGGCATTACATTGTCAGTTTTTATGTCTGAATAGTATTCCATTGTATAAATATACCACTTCTTCTTTATCCAGTCACCTGTTGATGGACATTTAGGCTGTTTCCATGTCTTGGCTATTGTAAATACTGCTGCTATGAACATTGCGGTGCAGGTGTCATCCTGAAGTAGGGTTCCTTCTGGATATATGCCCAGGAGTGGGATTCCTGGGTCATAAGGTAAGTCTATTCCTAGTCTTTTGAGGAATCTCCATACTGTTTCCACAGTGGCTGTACCAAACTGCATTCCCACCAGCAGTGTAGGAGGGTTCCCTTTTCTCCACAGCCTCTCCAGCATTTGTCATTTGTGGACTTTTGAATGATGGCCATTCTGGCTGGTGTGAGGTGATACCTTGTCGTAGTTTTGATTTTCATTTCTCTGATAATTAGTGCTATTAAGCATTTTTTCATGTGCCTATCGATCATTTGTATGTCTTCCTTGGAGAATTGCTTGTTTAGGTCTTGTGCCCATTTTTGGATTGGGTTGTTTGTTTTTTTCTTCTTAAGTCGTATGAGCTGCTTATATATTCTGGAGATCAACCCTTTGTCGGTTTCATCGTTTGCAAAAATTTTCTCCCATTCCGTTGATTGTCATTTGTTTATGGTTTCCTATGCTGTGCAGAAGCTTGTAAGTTTCATTAGGTCCCATTTGTTTATTCTTGCTTTTTTTCCTATTGCTTGGGTTATAGCTTCAACTTCATTTTGGACATATTTTATATCTCTAAACACTATCTCTTTTAGTTCCTTCAGTAATTTGATCACTCCTTTTTTGAAATCTTGTTCTAGTAGGCCATCAGAGTCTATTTCATTGATCATTCTTTCAGGGGAGTTCTCTTGTTCTTTTAATTGGGAATGGTTTCTTTGCTTCTTTGTCTTGCTCATATCTCTCTGGCACTGTTGCTTATGGAGTATCAGTTATCTATTGTGGTCCTTAGGGAGTTTATTTATTTATCTATCTAACACCTATGCAGGAATAAAACTAAAAAATAGAGAATTTTAAAAAAAGGGAGGAAAAAGAAAGGTTTGAAAACAGTGTATAATCAGAACAACAAAAAAATTGAAACCTGAGTATAATCAGTAACAGGAGATCAAAACCAAGAGAAATAAAAATGAAATGAGGTGGATTTTAAAAAACAATAATACTAAAAATATTTTAAAAGAAAAATTTATCTGAAGTCTGGGAGAGTTATTCCTCCAGCCTCTTTCTTTCTCTTCAGTAATGCTTTGGCAATTCCAGGTCTTTGGTGGTTCCATATAAATTTATTATGATTTGTTCTAGTTCTGTGAAATATGTTCTGCATAATTTGATAGGGATTGCATTAAATCTGTAGATTGCCTTGGGAAGTATGACCATTTTAACAATATTGATTCTTCCAATCCAAGAGCATGGGATATCTTTCCATTTTTTAAAGTCTTCTTTAATTTCCTTCATCAATTGTTTATAGTTTTCTGTATATAATTCTTTCCCCTCCTTGGTTAGATTTATTCCCAGATATATATTACTTTGGGTGCTATTTTAAAGGGGATTGTTTCTTGACTTTCTTTTTCTGTTGATTCATCATTAGTGTAAAGAAATGCAACTGATTTTTGAATGTGAATCTTGCAACCTGCTACCTTGCTGAATTCTTCGATCAGCTCTAGTAGTTTTTGTGTGGACCTTTTAGGGTTTTCTATATATAGTAACATGTCCTCATAAGCCAGAAAGAGAAAGAAAAATACCATATGAGATCGCTCATATGTGGAGTCTAAAAAACAAAAACAAACAAACAAACAAAAAAACAAAGCATAAATACAGGACAGAAATAGACTCATAGACATAGAATACAGACTTGTGGTTGCCAGGGCAGCAGAGAGTGGGAAGGGATAGACTGGGATTTCAAAACTGTAGAATAGATAAACAAGATTACATTGTATAGCACAGGGAAATATACACGAAATCTTATGGTAGCTCAGAGAGAAAAAAATGTGACAATGAGTGTGTATATGTCCATGTATGACTGAAAAATTGTGCTGAACACTGGAATTTGACACAACATTGTAAAATGATTATAAATCAATAAAAAATGTTAAAAAAGTAAAAATTAAAAAGGTAATAGAAATATAACAGATAAAAAAAGAAAAGAAGGAAAAAAAGGGTATGTGTTCTCATGGAGACTGTGCACTCTTAATGATTTTTTTCGAGAGGTCTTTCTGTCCTCGCCCTGCTGCGTGAACTCAGCTCGCTGCTTCAAGGGGCCCTCCGTTGGCGCCCCTGGTCTGTGCTGCTCCTAGTGCAGATGGGCAAGCAGATTGCACCCCCTCCCAACACTGTGGTCAGGTGCTGTGCTCTTACACAGTGGGCAGGTGGTTCATGCCCCATCCCGATGCTGTGGTCCTGCAGGGTAGGTGGGCAGGTCAGACCCCCTCCTAACAGCACTGTAGGTGGCTGGTCACTCCCCCTCCCGATGCCGTGGTCAGATGCTGCACTAGGGCAAGTTAGGTGGGCAGGTTGCGCCGTCTACCAGCACCATGGTGATGTGCTGCACTCCTGCTGGGAAGACAGGTGGCCACCCGTCCTCTCCTGGCTCTGGTTGCTCCCCTGCTCTGTGCAGCTGCCCGCTCTGTCTCAAGTCTGTATTCCATAGGCGGGCTCAGAGAAGATGGCAGAACTGCCCCACCCCTGCTCTGTGCCAGAACTCAGCTCCTTGTTCATTTGTCTTGGAGGCAAATGTTTTCAGAGGTACCAGGGAAGAATGATCATATCTGCCTAGGGTTGTAAACAAGTCTCCATCTCACCTTTGAGGCTGCTAAGCCCTTACGTATGGATTCAGGTTTAGGCCCTGCCCCTGCCTGGGTGCTAAGCACTGGAGGATATGACGGCTGTGGCTGAGCACCGCCTCTCTTCTCCCAAAAACCATTGGCGGGTTTTCAGAGCTAGAGGATATGGCACCCTTTCCCCACTGGGCACATCAGCCGTGTTTTGTTTTTGTTTTTGTTTTTTGTATTTTGTGGAGGGCCCACATTGTTTTGCCCTGTGTACCCACTCATCCATGGCGGACATCACCCTGCAGTCCACCAGGATTGCCTCTCTGCAGCCTGTACCATCCCCCACCTGCCACTTTGCCTCTAGGGCTGGTTGTCACAGGGACCCTTTTTGCCCGTTTAACTTAGTTCTGTTGGTCAAGGGCTGCTCCGTACAGATCCGAGCCTCAGAGGTTCCCCCTCACTCCCACTGACCTCTCCGTTGGAGACCAGGAGAGTCAGTGAATGTGCGCTATTCCTCCTTTTCCACTCCCTCCCTGCGGGATCAGTCCTTCACTGTTTTTCTTTTTCTTCTCTCTTTTTTCCTTTTCTCCTACCAGATTCGTGGCATCTTTGTCTTTTGAAGAGTGTGATGTTCTGTTGGAGTTCAGCAGGTACTGTGGTTGGCTGAGTGGGTCCGTGGATGTGAGCTTTGGTGTATTTGTGGAGAGGGTGAGCTATGAGCATCCTATTCCGTCATCTTGGCCTATCCCCTGTTTAGCTCATTTCTTACTGTTTTGCATTTCCTTATATGTCCAATGAGCCAATGCCTTAAGAGTTGGATATATCATTCCTAAATTCCATTGTTAAATTTTACCTCCAGTAACTTATCACAGCATAGATGCAGTTTCATACCATGGGTGACCCAGTGGCCATCCAGGAATCAAATGTTTACCAACCACCTCTCATCCTTACTTTTCTCAAATCATGATTTCATCGTGTTTCAGCAACTCATATTGTAATAGTGAATTATACCCCTGATGACCACAACATTTCAAGATTCCCCAAGATCACCATCAGGTTTAATAATTCTTCAGATGGACTCAAAATTTCAGAAAAGCTGTAATACTCATGGCTATAGCTTATTAAAGTAAAATAATAGTTAGAAAGTGGCACATAAGGCAGAGCCCAGGAGAGACCAGGCACAAACTTCCAGTTGTCTTCTTCTAATGGAGTTGCAAACACTGCTTGCTTCTCCCAGCAAGGATGTGTGACAACATGCATGGAGTATTTCCAGCCAGGGAAATTCACCTCAGCCTTGGTGTCCAGGGTGTTTATTGGCAGTAGTTCATAGTATGCATGACTGATGTGAGTCTCCAGCTCTTCCAGAGGTCAAGCTTATACCTCATGGCCCAAGGTCTTCACCATAAAGTACATTGTTAGCATATATTATCTGGCATGGTCCAAGAGCCTTATGGAAACAAAAACACTCTTATCAGGTAAGATATTCTGAGGGCTTAGAGGTCACCTCCCATGAGAAGGATAATTGCTAAACCTTTCTTTGGAGTGTGATGGTATGGATAAACCTTCCTTGCTGAGTTAATCCTATATTATACACTTATCAAACATTTAAGATGAAATAACAGTAATTCTACACAATTTCTTCAAGACAGTAGGAGAGAGGCAACAACTGTGAAGTCATTTTATTAGGCCAGCAATACCTTAATACTAAAATCACAGGAGAACAGTGCAGGAAAAGAAAACTATCATTCAATACTGTGTTCATGGGTCAATAGACTGAATATAGTCAAGATATTAATTGTCCTCAAATTTATCTATAGATTTAATGCGATTGCAATAAAAATCTCAGCAAGATTGTTTGCAGGTACAGGCTAATTAATGCTAAAATTTAAGTGAAAAGGCAAAGGAACTAGAATAGCCAAATTAATTCTGAAAAAGAACAAAATTAGAGGTAAAACATGGATTTTAAGAATTGCTATAATAATTCTACAGTAATCTTGACAGTGTGGTATACAGCCAAGAGATAAACACACAAAGGAATAGACACAACTTTGTAAAAAATTCAATATGCCGTATTTGTGATGGCAATTCAATGGAGAGATGATAGTCTTTTCAATAAATGATGCTAGAAAAATTGGAGATACCCTAGAGATATGAAAGTGTATGTTCACACAGACACCCATGCACAAATGCTTACAGCAGCTCTATTCATAATCAAAACTGGAAACAAACCAAATGTCCTTTGGTGAGTGAATGGATAAACATATTGTGTTACATCCATATAATGGAATATTCCTCAGCAATTTAAAAAAAATGAACCTAACAACTTGGATGAAACTCAAAGGCATTATGCTAAATGAAGAAGCCAGTCTCAAAATATTACAGACTGTATTATTCCAATTACATGACATTCTTGAAAAGGTAAAAGTGTAGTGGCAGAGAGAAAACCAGTGATTTCAGGAGCATAGGGGCAGGAAGAGGGTGTGACTATCAAGTGGCAGCAAAAGGGAGTTATTTGGGGGTAATGGAACAGTTCTGTATCCTGAGTGTGGTGGTGGTTATACAAATCAATACACGTGTTAAAATTCATAGAAATGTACACTGGAAAATGTCAATTTCACTGTATTGTGATTGAAATTATTTGTTAAATTTGCCAATCAACTGAGAAACCTTCCTTTCTGTAAACCTTTTAAACTCAGGTGTATGTATGCCTAAACATTAACTTTGTTTGCTTTTGAGCTATATAGAGACATATAGCATGTCCTCTTTTATATCTGGCTTCTTTCACTTAACATTATATCTCTGTGTGGCTGATTTATTCTGTCTCATAACTGTATATTATTCCATGATGTGAATATGGAACTACTTATGCATTTGTCTGTTGATACATAATTGGGTTGTTAACAGTTTTTTGCTATTACAAATATTGTTATGAACTTTCCTGTGTTTCTCCAGGGTTACATATATGCACAAGAATGCTCACCACAGCTAGTTTAAGATGGCAAACAAGTAGATCACACGCTACCTAACCATCCAATAGAGAATGACTGAACACACTCTGGCTGTAATAAATGGCGACACATCATCAGAATCACTTCAAAGCCTGTGAGCTCTGTTTGGAAGTTACACGAGTGCCCACCAGGGGCTGTTGTGATGACGACTCATGGCCCTAATGACTGCTGATGGGTCTCAGTGACCTTTGGGACAGGGAGCTCACTGAGCTCATCTCGGGGCTCCCCAAGGGCAAAGATGGGGACAAACAGGAAGGAGCCTGTGACACAGGCGGCTGGCCACCCCAGAGCACTCTAGAGAGGACCTCAAGGGGGCCTGGCCCAGGGTTCTGATCTCAGAGCTTCCCCAGCTTCCTGACTGCCCTGAGCCCTTCCAGGAAGGCAGCCCCCGGTCAGGCATGAGGCGGCCCACGTCAGACCTTCCCCACCAGCTCCGACCCACTCCTCCTCCCCTTGGGCAAATCTGTCTCATCTCTTCAGATCCCCCTCCTTTCATGAGCACCCCCTGCATGCTGGGAGCATAGTTGTGTCCCCTGTGCAGGTGAGGGGACAGGGCAGAGAGGGCAGGGGCTGGGCCTGCAGCCCCACAGCAGGTCAGGTCAGCAGGCGGGTTGTGGGTCGTGGTCCTCATCCAGCCTGCAGCAGTGCATCCTCTCAAATCACATGGAGCTTTTTGCTGCCTCCTCCTCCAGGCCTGTGTCTCCCCAGACCAGTAACTGTGGTGGGTCTACTTGCCCCAGCAGGGGTTCTAGACCCTGGGAGGGGACTGGGTGGAGGCAGAGCTGGCAGCAGGTCAGGATCTGAATGGGGACTTGGGAGCCTTTTCCTAAATCCCACTCCTACTCAAAGGGAAGAGAGCATCATCCCCAGTATGGAGCTGACAAGCTCAAGAAGAGTGAAAAACAGTCTCTTCTTCCTGAAAACGCCCTGCAGAATTTTTTTTGAGCACAAAGTGCAGGGAATGTGCATGTAGGGCTGTCTCAGCGCAGAAGTAACATCTGGAGGCATGGATGGCCAAGGGCAGCCAGAATCAGTGGGAAAAAATATTTTCTGCTGGTTTCCTGCTCATTGTCCTCTAGACCTTGCTGAAAAGTCAAAGTTAGATGAAACTGCGGATGAGATAACGGACCTAACTGGCCATGGTGAACCATTCCAGGAACTCTGATATCAAGAAACTGGAATACTTCTCCAGTCCAGTCCCTGAAGCCACAGCAACAGCACCAATAACCACAGCAAAAACCTCTCTTTGCATTATTCATACTGGTTGACTGGAGCTGGATTAGGATTGGAGGATTCTGAGATCATCAGTTAGAGCAGGGTATAATCTTGGTGGTCTTGGACTCAACGGGTCACTGGTTAAAGTGCTGCACTGAGAACAGCAGTCATCAGATCCTGTCAGTTTAAAACATCTCCTTCATGCAAACAGGGATGGCATCTGGTGCATCTAAGCCAAGTCCACTAGCACCAGCACTCAGGGACTCACACCTGTGAGCAGGAACCTCTGCTTCTATAGCACTCACACAGGAAAGAGGGTCCATCCTGCCTGGCTGGTATGTCTGCGGTTCCAATGACTCACTCTAATCAATGACCCACTGTGTTCCAAATTCTCCCTCGCTCTTCTGTCCTGTATCTACAAGTTCAGAGTTGCCTTTAACAAATCTCATTATACAGAACCCCTTGCAAATTTTATAGCATTCCTCTCCAGTGCATGTTTTATATTTTGATTTTCTCAATTATATTGCTGAACCTTCTAATTTCTTATGAGTTACCCAAATTTCTAAGGTAAAATGAACATCTTTACATTTTCCCCATCCATTATGGATCAGTATGCGTGTGTCTGTGTGTGTGTGTACATGCACGTGCATGTGTATTTCTGTCATTTCCTATGATTTACATCTGCAATGAGAGGAGAGGGAAAATGCCAAAGTTCGATGCCAGACTATCTCCAGATTCACATTTTTGGTCACCTGGTTCATCACCCTTTTAAGGGTGATTTGCTGGGCTTTGCTCAAATGCACATGTTAAAATATAGAAGAAAAGGTTGGAAAGGGCAATATGAAAAGAAAGAGCAGAGTGTGATACTGTTGGAACAAGGGAGACTAAAAAAGCTTTCCTGATTAGGTGTTTGAATCGAAGATCTACTTCTGCCTCCATCTGCCTTCTATATTCTCCAAAAAGAGGCCATGTTACATGCCCCTCTTAATATTGCATCTTCCACAGATATCTTAGTCTGTTCTGGCAGCTATAACAAAATATCACACACTAGGTATCTTATAAACAACAGGAAAAATTTTTGACATCAATTTGTTACAAACCTTTTCATTTAATGAGGTATAGTTGATGTACGGTATTACATAAATTTCGGATGTCAAATATGATTCAC
>NC_045732.1:45118769-45230185 GCF_009834535.1 Camelus ferus | reverse complement strand
CCAGGAAATGAAAAATGCAGAATGAGGGCCCGGGTCTTCCTGACTCCCAAAACCCATCTTCCACTCGTGCTGGCCCCGGAGGCTGAGGCACCCTCCCCTCTTCAGTTTGAGTAACGGATCCACCCCACCTCCCCTGCCCTGGTCAACATCTGTCCAAACAACCAAGGTTTGTGTTCTCTGAGACCTAAGCTCTTGCTCTGCATCTGGGAGGACACAGGGAGAGGCCCCAGCCCCTACCCTCTGCCTGCTCTATGTGGGTCCGTCCAGGTGTGGGAATTGCCCCTTGGGGTCCACTCCCTGCTCCGACTGTCCGGCTTCTTCGCTGTGACTGGCACAAACGCGCTGCCCCTGAGGCCTTCCTGGTGCCCACCGAAGTGGCAGGACAATCGGGCACTTGTGTGTCTGAGCCATGGCAAGCCCTGATTCAGAGTAAATGTTTGCCCTGGTTCCTTCCAGGCCTGAGGCCTGGGGCAGCTGTGATCTTGTGGGTAGAAGCTGGGCTGGACTTCAGGATTCCATGGATGGAGGGTCGGGCCAGTCTGTCGCTAGCTGTGCGAGCCCGCTCAGGTCACTGGACATCTCTGAGCCTGGCCTCTCAATATGCAAAATGGGAAGCAAAAGGAGCACTTAACTGGGGTCCTACCCAACAACACACACGCTGCTGCGTTTCCAGAATGACTGGGGAAAAATGCTCTGTTCCCATCTCAAATTGCACCTGTATTTTTTTTTTAACGAACAAGCAAACAAAAGTGGACTTTTATATTCATTTTTATGTCAGCCTCTCCAGGACCCCTGTGTCTGAATGGAAGCTATTGCTAGGACCACAGCTTTTGCTCTCCAGTGACCAACATCCATTCTGCCTGGCTGGATGGCTTTCCTCAGCTGTTGCATAGCAACCGCCCCTGTCAGCTGCCTGTGCCTCTCCAGCCCTTCCTGTGTAAAGCGTTTCTGTGGGAGGCTGCCAGACCTTAGAAACGAAATCCTTGATGAACTGCTATATGCTAATAGAAGATGCTATGTTCCCATCTCACTCTGAAACTGCTTTGTACAAAATCCACAGCAGACTTTTATATTCGTCTTTGTTTTTATTCTTATTTTTCTTTATCCTTTTTTTTTTTAAAGTATCATTGACATATAACAGTATATTCGTTTTGGATGTATAGCACAATGATTCAATATTTGTAATTATTGTGAAATGATCACCACAGTTAGTCCAGTTAACATCCATCACCACATAGAGTTTTAATTTTTTTCTGATGATAACTTTTATCATATTCATGTTTGGATCAGCCTCTCTATGTGCCATATACCATATAATTAAATTTGGTATTATACGCTAATAACTCCAAAATCTGCCACCCTACTTTGAACTTCACCTTTGAGATCCAAACCCATATATTCACTTGTCTACATGACATCTCCCCTTGGACGTCGCCAGGGCTCCTCACGGTGTTTCTGTCTCACTGTGGTATTGGTATATCCATCCCTCCCTCACACTCACATCCCCTGTCTTTCTTGTTTTTAAAAGTCCCATCTTCACAATCTCAACAAATGGCACCATGATGCACAGTACTCACTTCGAAAAAACGAAAGTCACCTACCACCACTACCCCTTTCTCGTACGTGGCACCCAGATGGGAAACCTTTGCAGCTCTCCCAAGCTACCTCTCTGTGCAGCTCTCTTCCTGCCATTACTCCCAGAAATTTCTAGTCACGTTGGCCTCTTGGAATTCTCAGCTCTGTCTCCCTCTCTCAGGTTACCCGTCGAGCTGCGTTTGCGTTCAATCTCCCTGTGCTGCAGCCGGTAAACTCTGTCCAGGGAGAAGTTGTGGGGAACTGAGCGATCCAAGGAAACACCTCGTTAGTTTCCGTTCTCTTCGGGATCACTGCCGTGTGGCCCATGGTGCCACGACATAAAGCTTTATAACTTTTTCGGTTTATAGATACTTAGGTGGGAGAGCAGATTGGATTCATGTTAGTCCATCGTTGCTGGAAGCATGATAGCACTTAAATTTTTTTATGTTCAGACACTTTCACTGAGCACTGTGCTTTTAAGATATATCCACTCTGCTATGCATGGGTCAAAGTCTAAGTGACCATGCACAGGTAACACGTACTGTGTATTCATGACATTTCACTTATGTGTTCCCCTGGAGACATAAAATCGTACTTCTTACATCAGGCAATAAAAAGCCATTGAAGGTTTCTAAGCAAGGTGTTGTCATATTGGGTTTTATGCTCATTTTGTTAAAAAGGATTTTCTGGAAAAAGGTGCAGAGACTTGTAGAGCGGCAAGAATAGAAAAACCAAGAAACTGATTAGGAGGCTCTTTTCATCAGACTGGGGAGAAAGAATGCTGACTCTTACAAGAGCCCACCAGGAAGATGGAGATGCTTGTTCACCATTCATTTCTTGGGGAGTTCCTTCCTAATTGGTCCTAAGTGGTCTGCTCCTCTTTTCTGGATTTATATCAGAATGGCAGCACTCTTCTGTATTCCTAGGAATAACAGTGATGCAAAAGCAGGTCTACTGGCAACCAGAATGTCTGTTGATATGAGGGCTGGTTCAGGCTTCCTGAATTCCATTGGTTCCTCACACCTGATTTTTTTTTTTTTCTCAGGGGTTCATGCACAAAGCTCACACGACATGAAGCCTGTTTCTGATTCTTATGCTGGTTCTCACAGAAGCAGTGTATCCTCATTTTCTCTCTCAATACTTTGACTGTAACGTTTATGCTGCCCAAAGGGGAAAATACATCCCTTTGCTGGCCCACTGGCTTCTTCTATTCTTTGGTTGTACCAGTAACAGAATTGATCATTTCAGGTCTTCCTCAGTAACTACTTCCACATATCAAACTCCTTTCTTTCCTCGTACAGAACACTGTTTGATGTACTTCACATTTTACAATTGCTTTGAAATAGACAACACATATCACTACTGCTCTTTTTGGAAATGTTTTTCAGCTATTATTCGGTTGTCTGTTGATAATGTTTTGCTCTGTTCTTTTTGGCTTCTCACCAGTCACCACCCTCATCCCTGAAAAAGAAGGATCTGAGAATCAAAAGGAGTTATCTGATGATCGCTTTTTCTTGCTGACCACTCTCTGAATGAGCCTCACAAGTGTGCTGCTTGATCAACCTCTTGCTTAGACCTGTGTTAACTGTCCTGAGCCTACTGTTAACCCCTGGGAAACCGGTGTCGTACTCTCATAAGCTCTCATCATGCTTGCTTTACTCTGTCCTCCCCAAATACATCCCACTGAGGGGCCATACACCATTACACGAAGGTACCCAAATATGTTCATTGCAAACTTTAACTCATTGTCTCAGGGGAATGGAGTGGAGGGAGGATCTGATGGTAAACTAAGGTCATCATATCAGAGATTTCTGTGTGGTTAGCCCATCTCCACTTCAGTTCATGCAAGTCCTCAGGACGTTACCTGTAATCCTCCATCAGCTTAAGGTCACAATTCAGGCCCCTGGTGAATTATAACAAAGCACAGAGCTTGGGAAATATTAGCATTTCAACGCCAAAATATGGCTGTTTCTTTCTACTGAGTCTCATTCATCTAACATCACCCGCAAAAATGTCCTTGGGATCAAGTGATCATACTTACAACCTTTTTGCAGCTTGTGATAGTCAATTCTCTGGTTCATTTTAGAGGTTTGATAAAAGAAATTCCCAAAACCGGCAGCAAGGCAACTTCCATCTGGAATTCTTGCTTTGTCCCCGAGGGGACTCAGTCTCTTTCCAGCACCCCACAGTGGGGAGTGTTCCCTGGTATACATAGGAAAGACTTGATAAGATACTTCTTGTTTTCCTTTCTACAAAAGCGACGCACACATCAGTCTCTTGCCTTTACAGTATGTGCTTCCCACATAGCCACCTGAATGGAGCCTGCTTCAGAATGAGGAGTGAGTTCTTGTCCCTGTCCCGTTCTCTGCAGCCTTGTCATTGGTGCGATCCCAGCTGCTAGGTTTTCACCAGAAGCAATGAATGGAGTAGGACCTTTGTTGCCTTAAATTTCTACAAACCGCTTTAGTTTTTCATGGCTGATGTTAAGAGCTGGTGCTGATGGAAAGAAAAAGGGGCTTGTCTGGAATTCATTATTTCAATCATCACCCAGTAAGGCGTGCTGTCGGGGAGGGGTGCTCCTTTGATTTCTGCCTGCCCTTGGTTTTCTGCTTGTCACTTTGCAGTCCCACTTTCTTTCTCTCTCCTCCATCTCTCTCTGTTGCTACCTCTCTGTCTCCCTCTGTCCTGTGTCTTTTCAGTCCTCCAGCTGGGTTTTTTTTCTCAGTCCCTCCTTCTCCTTTCCATTCATTATCCCATGTTCCACGTTGTGAATCTTTCATCCCTTTGTTGTCCCTCATATACCTCTGTCCATTTCCCACTGCCAGACCCATGTGGAGCCACATCTGTGGGAAAACCACGAATATGCACATTCATCCACCAATCCCTCTGCCATCCCATTTTCAATTCATTCATCCCATTGTTCATTCATTTATTCCTCTCACAAGCATATTTGGGAGTCGATAATATACTAGGCACTGGACCAGGCCCCCAGGATATGCAGTGGATAACAAAACAGACAGTGGTAACCTTCACCCTGGGGCTTGCAGTGGAACGATGAGCCAGATGTTTCAAAAGGATCCCTCTAACGGATATGTACAAATACATTGGTCCTGACAAATACTGACAAGTGCTATGAGAAAGGAAAATAGGTCAAGTAATTTACATTGAGAATGAAGTTGTATGTGGCCAGGAAAGATCTTCAGGAAGAAATGATAAGTGAGCTGAGACCTCAGAAATAAGCATGAGGTAGACGGAAGAACAGAAGACAAGGGGTTACCACTTCAGGGTTTCCAGGAGCAGCCTAGGAGAAGTCCCTAAGGCAGTAACAAGTGTGACTTCTGCAGGGCCTGAGAGGTCAGACTAGTTCAAGTAAAGGGAGGGTAGGAATATTTGAGGATCAGAGGGTTGAGAAAATCGTAATCCAGCTCATATCACTGTTGTCATCATTCTGTCCAGCCCCTCATTTGCCATTCATTTATCCAGTCCTTTTTGTTCCTATTTTCCACTCCCACTCCATGCTTCTCATGAAGACAAGGATTCTAGTTTCTTTACTATGTATCATTTTTCTTTATGCAATTGAAAATTGTGTACTGTGAGACAGTTTGCTCTTGATTTACATAAGCTTATTCTTAGATATATTGAATTTACATATCATATATCACATATATAATTCCTCTCTCTTTTTTTTTTACAGCTTTCTTGTGGTATAATTGACACCCAGTAAATTGTACGTATTTATAGTGTACAATCTGATGAGTTTCGGCATATAAACACATCTTTGAAGCAATTGCCATAGTCAAGATAATGAACATATTTGTGATACCTGTGATGGTTAGTTTTACATGCCAGTTTTGCCAGGCCTTAGTACCCAGTTATTCAACCAAACATTTTCTATGTTTTGCAGTGAAGGTATGCTGTAGTTGTGATTGACATCTATAAACACTTGACTACTTAGTAAAGGAGATTATCCTCAGTAATTGGAGTCAGCCTCTTCCAGCGAGTTGAGAGAACTTAAGTGAAAAATTGAGTTTTCCCTGGGGGAAAAGAAATTTCACCTGTGGACTACAGCATTAGTGTCTGCTTTAGAGTTTTGAGGCCACTGTTTTCTGACCGAGCTTGTCCTACAGATTTTTAACTTAGCTTGCACCCGAAATCATGTATGCTAACTTCTAGCAATCTCTCTCTCCGTCTCTCTGTCTCTTCTTCATTTCTCTCTCCCTCTGTGGTAATTAGAGTATTTCTAGAGGAAAAGAATCTTAAAGATGAACTTTCTCAATTTGTTCTGTTTTTTTTTTCCCAGATAGCTTCTGTAATCTGATTAGATTGAAAGGCACTTATATTACTATCTGTTTAAGACAAACAGATACACTAATGGGTTAATATACATACAAAACAGGGTAACCACAAGCTGAAAACTTACAATAGAGTCACAAAAAGCAAAAAGAAACCAAGATAATACAAAGGAAAATTATCAAACCCCAAAAAGAAAAAGAAAACCACAAAGAGGAAATACCAAATCAACTGATATTTCAAGTGCATATGGAACATTTTCTAGGATTGATCATGTATTGGGCAGAAAAGAAGCCTCAGCAAATTTAAGGAGATAGAAATTATTTCAAGCATCTTTTTTTGACCACAATGCCATGAAACTAGAAATCAACTACAGAAAAACAAAGGAGAAAAAAATGACAGCCTGGGGATTAAAAAACATGCTATTAAAAAAGCAATGGATCAATGGGGAAAATCAAAGAAGAAATTAAAAAGGACTTTGAGACAAATGAGAATGAAAAACAACCACACAGAATTTATATGGAATGCAACAAAAGCTATCCTAAGAGGGAAATTCATAGTGATACAGGCCTTCCCCTCAAAAGAAGAACAATCTCAAATAAACAATCTAACTTACCAGCTAGAAGAATTAGAAAAAGAAGAGGAAACAAAACAAAAGTCAGCAGAAGGAAGGAAATAATAAGGATTAGGGAAGAAATAAATAAAATAGAGATTAAAAAAGTAGAAAAAAATCAATCAAACCAAAAGCTGGTTTTTTGAAAGAGTAAACAAAATTGACAAACCTCTGGTGAAGCTCATGAAGAAGAAAGGACAAATAAACAAAATAAGAAAGAAAAATGGAGAAATTACAACAAATACCACAGAAATACCAAATATCATATCAGAATACTATGAACAACTATACAGAAACAAAATGGATAACCTAGAATGGACACGTTTCTGGAAACATACAGTCCACCAAGACTGAATCAAGAAAAAATTTACCACTTGAAGAAACCGATCACTAGAAATGAAATCGAATTAGCAATAAAAACCTCCCTACAAACAAAAGTCCAGGACTGGATGGCTTCACTGAGGAATTCTACCAAACATACAAAGAATAACTCATACCAGACTTTCTCAAACTCTTCCAGAAGATTGAAAAGGAGGGAGTACTCCCAAACTCATTCTACGAAGCCACCATCACCCTGATATCAAAACCAGACAAAGACACTACCAAAAAAAAAGAAAGTTACAGACCAATATCACTGATGAACATAGATGCAAAAATCCTCAACAAAATATTAGCAAACAGAATCCAACAATACAGAAAAATGATCATACACCATGATTAAGTTGGGTTCATCCCAGGAACATGAGGATGGCTCAACATATGCAAATCAATCAATTGATACATGACATCAACAAGAGAAAGGACAAAAGCCAACAGATGCAGAAAAAGCATTTGGTAAAATTCAACACCAATTTATTATAAATACCCTTACTAAAGTGGGTATAGAGGGTACATATCCCAACATAATAAAAGCTATTATGATAAACCTACAGCCAGCATGGTACTCTATGGTGAAAAACTAAAAAAATTCCCACTAAAATCTGGAACAAAACAAGGTTGTCCACTCTCACCATTCTATTCATAATAGTCTTGGAAGTCTTAGCTGCAGCAATCAGGGAAGAAAAACAAATAAAAGGGATCCAAATTGGAAAAGAAGAGGTAAAATTGTCACTATATGCAGATGAAGTGATAGTATATAGAGAAAATGCTAAAAGCTCGACACAAAAACTACTGGAACTAATAAAAGAATTTGACAAGGTAGCAGGATACAAGATTCACCTTCAAAAATCAGTTGCATATCTTTACACTAATGATGAATCAACACGAAAAGAAAGTATAAGAAACATTCGCTTTTATAGTATCACCCAAAGTAATAAAATACCTAGGAATAAATCTAACCAAGGAGGCGAAAGACTTATACACGGAGAACTATAAAATACTGATTAAGGAAATTAGAAAAGACTTTAAAAAAATGGAAAGATATCCCATACTCCTGGATTGGAATAATCAATATTGTTAAAATGGTTACACTGCCCAAGGCAATCTACAGATTTAATGCAATCCGTATCAAATTACCCAGGACATATTTCACAGAACTAGAACAAATCATAATAAAATGTATATAGAACCACAAAAGACCTAGAGTTGCTAAAGAATTACTGAAGAAAATGAAAGAGGCTGGAGGAATAACCCTCCAAGACTTCAGACAGTACTGCAGAGCTACAGTAATCAAGACAGCATGATATTGGTACAAAAACAGACATATAGACCAATGGAACAGAATAAAGAGCCCACAAATGAACCCACAAACTTTTGGTCAACTAATCTTCAACAAAGGAGGCAAGAATATACAATGGAATAAAGACAGTCTCTTCAGCAAATAGTGTTGGGAAAACTGGACAGCAGCATGTAAATCAATGATGCTAGAACACTCCCTTACACCATACACAAAAATCAACTCAAAATGGTTTAAAGTGTTAAACTCAAGACAAGACACAATAAACCTCTTAGAAGAAAGCATAGGCAAAACATTATCTGACATACATCTCAAAAATGTTCTCCTAGGGCAGTCTACTCAAGCAATGGAAATAAAAGCAAGAAGAAACAAATGGGACCTAATTAAACTTACAAGCTTCTGCAAGATAAAGGAAACCATAAGCAAAACAAAATGACAACCTAAGGAATGGGAGAAAATTTTTGCAAATGATGAAACCAATAAAGGCTTGATCTCTAGAGTATATAAGCAGTACATACAACTTAATAAGAAAAAAACAAACAACCCAATCCAAAAACGGGCAGAAGTCCTAAACAAGTAGTTCTCCAAGGAAGATATATGAATAACCAACATGCACATGAAAAAATGATCAATATCACTAATTATCATAGAAATTCAAATGAAAACTACAATGAGGTATCACCTCACACCAGCCAGAATGGCCATCATTCAGAAGTCCACAAACAATAAATGCTTGACAGGCTGTGGAGAAAAGGGAACCCTCTGACAATGTTGGTGGGAATGTAGTTTGGTTCAGCCATTGTGGAAAACACTATGGAGATTCCTCAAAAGACTAAAAACCGACATGCCATATGACCCAGCAACCTCACTCCTGGGCATATATCCAGGGGGAACCTTAATTCAAAAATACACGTGCACCCCAATGTTCATAGCAGCAGTGTTTACAATAGCCAAGACATGGAAACAACCTAAATGTCCATTGACAGGTGACTGGATAAAGAAGTTGTGAAATAGTAATACAATGGAATACTACTCAGCCATAAAAAAGATTAAACAGTGCCATTTGCAGCAACATGACTGGCCCTTGAGAATGTCATTCTAAGTGAAATAAGCCAGAAAGAGAAAGAAAAATACCATATGATATCACTCATATGTGGAATCTTAAAAAAAAAAGACAAATGAACTTGTATATAAAACAGAAACAGACTCACAGATATAGAATACAGATTCACAGACAGAATTCAGACTTGTGGTTGCCATGGGGGATGGGGGTAGGAAGGAATAAACTGGGAGTTCAAGATTTGCAGATATGGACTGGTATATATAAAATAAATAAAGAAGTTTATACTGTATAGCATGGGGAAATACATTCAATATCCTGTAGTATCTCATGATGAAAAAGAGTATGTTAGCATATATATATGTGTGCTCATGTGTGTCTGAGAAATTGTGTTGTATACCAGAAATTGACACAACATTGTAAATTGATTATACTTCAACAAAAAGAAATAAAGGCACTCATGATTCTATTTCCTGTGGTAAAGAGCACTGGTAGTCCACGGACTTATGTGGTAATAGAGGTATGCAAAATATTGCCACTGTATACTCCTCATCAAATACTTATGAAAGGCAAGGTTCTGGATTACTATATATTTGATAACTTAAAACATTTCAATAAAAGTAAGGAGTATAGGAGATCAGCAAGATGGCGGAGTAGAAGGATGCTGGTAGCTCACCCTCTCCCACAAATACACCAAAACTCACATCTATGGACCCACTCAGCCAACCAGAGCACCTGCCGAACTCCGACAGAACGTCACCCTCTTCGAAAGACAAAGACGCCAAAAATCCGGTAGGAGAAAAGGCAAAAAGAAGAAAAAGCAAAACAGCATGGGACTGATCCCGCGGGGAGGGAGCAGCAAAGGAAGACTGGCGCTCATTCTCTGGGTCTCCCCTCTCCAACGGAGAGGCCAGTGGGATGGAGGGGGAACCTCCAAGGCTCAGATCAGCCCTGAGCACCCCTTGACCAACAGAACTGAGTTAAATGGGCACAAAGGGTCCCCGTGACACCCAGCCCATGATGCAAGCCAGCAGCTGGGGCTGGGGCAGGTGGCCTGAGGCGGACAGAAGACTGGGGCGGCTGCACTGAGGTAGCCCTGGGGGACTGCAGGGTGCTGCACGACATGGCTGGGAGGCGATATGGAGCAGAACAACCTCAGTCCCCCATAAACTGTGAAAAAAGCAAAGCAACATGGCTAGTGTGCCCTGGGGGGACGGGCGCCATAGCCTTTCTCTCATCAGACCTGCACCACCATTACTGGTGCTTCTCGCGAGAAGAGAGGCAGGGCTCAGCCACAGCCGCCATATTCTCCTGTGCACAGCGCCAGGGCGGGGGTGGGGCCGAGAACTGAATCTGCCCCCGGGGGCTCCGCAACCTCCTAGGCAGGACTGAGGCTTGTTTACAGCTGGAGGCAGATAGGATTTTTCTGCCCTGGCACCTCAGAGAACTCACGCCGCCAAGAGAAACAAGGAGCTGAGATTTGGCACGGAGCAGGGTCGGGGCCGTTCCACGGTCTTCACTGAGCCCACCTTCAGAACGCTGACTGGAGGCGGAGCGGGCAGCTATACAGAGCAGTGGAGTGACCTGCACCTGGAAAGGGCGGGCAGCAACTCGCTTTCCTGGCAGGAACGCAGCACCTAACCACTGTGCTGGGAGGGTGCGTGATCCACCCACCTGCCTCGCCCCCAAGTGCAGCATCTGACTGCGGTATTGGGAGGGGGAGTGACCCGCCTGCCCACCAGATAAGAGTTCAGCACCTGACCCAGTGTTGGGAGAGGCTACGATCTGCTAGCCGACAGCCACTGGGAGCAGCACAGACAAGGGTGCCAACAGAGGGCCTCTGGAAACAGCAAGCTGAGTTCGCGAAAAAGGGAGAAGACACAACGACCTCACGATAAGATCATTAAGAGCACATCATCTCCAGGAGAACTAGATAATTGATACTCCTTAAGCCACAGTGCCAGAGAGATATGAGCAATATGAAGAAGCAGAGGAACCACTCCCAATTAAAAGATCAAGAGAAATCTCCTGAAAGCACGATCAAGGAAATAGACATCGATGGCCTACTAGATCAAGATTTCAAAAAAGGAGGGATCAAAGTTCTGAACGAACTAAAATAAATAGTGTTTAGAGATATAAAATATGTCAAAAATGAAATTGAAGCTATAAACAAGAACCAAGTAGAATTAGTAAACTCATTTGCTGAGATGAGATCTGACCTAAAGGCTGTACAAAGCAGGCTAGATAATGCAGAGGAACGAATAAGTGATCTAGAAGACAGGACAACAGAAAGCACCGAATCAGAACAGATGAAAGGAAAACAAATAAAAAACAATGGAAACAATATAAGGGACCCATGGGATAATACAAAGCATGCCAATCTACACATAATAGGTGTTCCAGAAGGGGAAGAAAGAACAAAGGGGATTGAAAAGGTATTTGAAGAAGTCATGACTGAAAACTTCCTAAACCTAAAGGAAGAATCAGATATCCAAGTACAGGAGGCTCAGAGCATCCCAAACAGGAAGAACCCAAACAGACCCACACCAAGACATATTATAATCAAGATGGCCAGAGTCAAGGATAAAGAAATGATCCTAAAGGCAGCAAGAGAAAAGCAAAGAGTGAGTTACAAGGGAACCCCCATAAGGCTCTCAGCTGATTTCTCTACACAAACACTACAGGCCAGAAGGGAGTGGCAAGATATATTCAAAGTCCTGAATGAAAAAAAGATGCAGCCTAGGATACTCTATCCAGCAAGGCTACCCTTTAGAATAGAAGAAGAGATAAAGAACTTCACAGACAAGCAAAAACTGAAAGAGTTTAGCAACACCAAACCCATGCTAAAAGAAATATTCACAGGTCTATTGTAAATAGAAAAGAAGCAGGATGCTACAAAAATGAGAAACTCAACTGGAAAGAAATAACTGCTATGAATTACAAAAAGAATAAACACAAAATTGTAAAAGAAGACATCTAAATCATTAAGAGTGGGAGAGGGAAGCAAGGAAAGCCATTGTGGAACACAGTATGGAGATTCCTCAAAAGACTAGGAATAAACTTACCATATGACCCAGGAATCCCACTCCTGGGCATATATCCAGAAGGAACCCTACTTGAAAAGAACACCTTCACCCCAATGTTCATAGCAGCAATATTTACAATAGCCAAGACATGGAAACAGCTTAAATGTCCATCAACAGATGACTGAGTAAAGAAGATGTGGTATATTTATACGATGGAATACTGTTCAGCCATAAAAACTGACAACATACGCCATTTGCAGCAACATGGATGTTCCTGGAGAATGTCATTCAAAGTGAAGTAAGCCAGAAAGAGAAAGAAAAATACCATATGAGATCGCTCATATGAGGAATCTAAAAACAAAACAAAACAAAACAAAACAGAAATACAAAACAGAAACAGACTCATAGACATAGAATACAAACTTGTGGTTGCCAAGGGGGCAGGGGGTGGGAAGGGACAGACTGGGATTTTAAAATGAAGAATAGATAAACATGATTATACTGTATAGCACAGGGAAATATAAACAAGATCTTGTGGTAGCTCATAGCAAAAAAAAAAAGTGACAATGAATATATATATATTCATATATAACTGAAAAATTGTGCTCTACACTAGAATTTGACACAACATTGTAAAATGACTATCACTCAATAAAAAAATGTTAAAAAAAAGTAAGGAGTATAATACTGTTGGCTGGTTGCTCCTCAATGCACTAGAGAAGGTAAGAAAAGAAAATGATGAGCTCAGGGCTTCAAATTTCCATCTCAGGTTCTGCATGAATGACCCCACAGTGTCAATGTTTGCCCTGAGAGAATCCTTATCTCCAGTTCCTGCAGGCCTCGGTTTTCTGAAAAACAAACACAGAGTCTCATCCTGCCAATGGATGAATTATAATGGGAATTAATTTCCCAAAGCATTAATAAAAATAATTTGATTCCCACAGATCTGTGATACTGGCTAGTTGATCATGTTGTCCCCAGAAAAGAAATAGATGGGCAGTCTACTAAGGAGAAGAGTTCTAGGTCAAATGAACAGAGGTCTAAATTGAAATACCAAATCAGTCATGGCCCTTCAATCAAGTCCCAGATTTCAGACAATTTATAGACACAGAATCCCTTGAATCAAGGGAAGGCTGGGTCCTGTTGAGGAAGGACCCTACTACACTGCTAAAACTTATACTGCTAATCTTACAATCTTTCCCGAAGAGTCTACTGTGGACTGAAATATGTCCTCCCTTACCCCAAAATCATATTTTGAAGCCTTAATTTCCAGTGTGATGGTATTTGCTGATGGGGCCTCTGGGAGGTAATTAGTGTTAGATGAAATCATGAGAGTGGGGCCCTCATGATGCTCCTATGAGAAGAGACTCAGGAGAGCTTGTTGTTCACTCTATCTCTCTGTCTCTCTGCTGACAAAGAAGAGATCATGTGAGCACAGATCACACTTAAAAGCCAAGAGAAGAGACCTCAGAATGAAATCAACTTGTCCAGTACCTTAATTTTGGACTTGCCAGCCTCCAGAACTATAACAAATTTCTATTGTTTAAGCCACCCATTTTGTTATGGTAGCCGAAGAAGACTAAGACAGATATCCAAGGCCAATAACCAAGGTGACTGCATTGGAGAAAGGGAAATAATAAGACTTTGCTGGATTATTGGACATTGGCTCTAAACTGACCCTAATTCCAGGAGACCCCAAACATCACTGTGATCCACTAGTCAGAGTAGGAACTCATGAAAGTAAGGTGACCAATGCAGTTTTAGCTCAAGTCCATCTCACAATGGGTCTCCAAATCCATCCTGAGGTTATTTCCCCCATTTTGGAATAAGTGAGATATACATACTAAGCAACAGACAGAAGCCCTATATTGTTTCCCTGACTTGTGGAAGGAGAACTATTATGGTGGGAAAGGAGAAGTGGAAGCCACTAGGATTGCCTCTATTTAGAAAAATAGTAAACCCAAAGCAATACCACATTCTTGGAGGTACTGTAAAAATTAGCTGCCACCATCAAGGACTTGAAGTACACAGGGTTGCTGATTCCCACCACATCCTCATTCACCTTACCCATTTGGTCTTGGTAGAAGGCAGATGGAACTGGGGGAATGACAGTGGATTATTGCAAACTTAACCAAATGGTGAGCTCAATTACAGCTACTGTATCAGATATAGTCTCATTGTTGGAGCAAATTAACACATTCCCTGGTACTTGATAGGCAACCATTGATCAGGTGATGCTATGTTGATTGTATCTAATGAGCAAATAGAATCAGCTCCAGACATTTTGACTAGACAATTCTGTGTCAGAGGGTGGAGAATAAATCTGAGAAAAATTCAGAGGCCTTCCACTACTGTGAAATTTCTAGGGGTACAGTGTTGTGAGGTATGTTGAAAATCCCTTCTAAGGTGAAGGATAAGTTGTTGCATCTGGTTCTCCTCCAACTGAAAAAGAGACATAATGCCTAATGGGCCTTGAATTTTGGAGGCAACATATTTCTCACATGGATGTGAGCAATACTCTGACCCATTTACTGAGTGATCTAAAAAGCTGCTAGTTTTGAGTGGGGCCCAGAATAAGAGAATGCTCTGCAACGGGTCCCGGGTGCCACACAAGCTTTTCTGCTATTTGAGCCATATGATACAATAGATTCAATGAGCTTAATGTGTCAGTGGCAGATAGAGATGCTGTTTGGAGCCTTTAGTAGATATCCTATAGGTGAATCCCTTAGGATTTTGCAGCAAATCCTTGAAATCCTCTGCAGATAGTTACTCTCTTTTTGGCTTACTACTGCAGATAATCACTCAGCTTTTGGCTTACTACTGAGCCTTTGTAGACATTGAATGCTTAACCATGGGCCACCAGGTTACCATGTGGCCTGAGCTGCCTTTCATGAAATGGGTGTTATCTTACTCACTGAGCCATTAAGTTGGGCATGCTTACCAGTATTCCATCATCAAATGGAAGTGGTAGATACCAAGTCAGGCTTGAGCAGGGCCTGAAGGCACTAGTATGTTACATCAGGTAGTGGACCAAATGCTCATGGTCCATACTCTTGCAACTTTACCTTCTTTCATCTCTACCTTCACCTATGATCTCACTGAGAGTTCCTTAGCATCAGTTGACTGAGGAAAAGTACTGATTTACAGGTGGTTCTGCATGATTTTCAGGCACCACATGAAAGTAAACACCAGCAGCAAGCAATTTAACCCCTTTATGAGATATCCCTAAAAGACAGTGGTGAAGGGCAATCTTCCTAGAAGGCAGATCTGAGAGCAATGACCCTGCATGCTTATTTTGCTTGGCAGGAGAAATCGCTAGAGTTAAGAATCAATAATGACTCATGATCTATGGCCAATGATTTGGCTGGATATTTAGAGACTTGGAAGGAACGTGGTTGGAAATTTAGTGACAAGAGTTGAGGAAGAGACACGTGGATAAACTTCTATGAATGGGCAGATAATATGAAGATATTTGTGTCCTATCACCAGAGTGATTTTGGCAGATGAGAATTTTAATAATCAAATGAATAGCTGCTCTGCCTATTCTAGTAATTCTTTCTTTAGACCTCCTGCCATTGCCCAATATGCCCATGAACAAAGTGGCCATGGTGTCAGGGATGAGGTTATGCAGGGGCTCAGCAACACAGACTTCCACTCGTCAAGCCTGAACTGGCTTCAGCCACTGCTGAATGCCGAATCTGACAGTAGCAGAGGCCAGCACTGGGTCCTAATATGGCACCACCTACTAGAATGATCAGTAAGCTACCTGGTGGCAGATTGATTACTTTGAACCACTTCCACCATGGAAAGGGCAACACATTGTCCTTACTGGAATAGATACTTACTCTGGATATGAATTTGCCTTCCTTGAACACAATGCTTTTGCCAAAAATACCATCTATAGATTTACAGAATACCTCATCCGCCTTCACAGTATTCCGCACAACATTGCTTCTGATCAAGGAACTCACTTCATAGCAAACTGGCCCATGCTCATGGAATTCACTGGTTTTTCCAAGTTCCCCATCATCCTGAAAGCACTTGCTTAATAGGATGGTCGAATCATCTTTTGAAGACTTAGTTATAGTGCCAGCTAGGCAGCTAATACCTTGCAGGGTTGGGTCAATATCCTCCAAGAGGCAGTATATGCTCTAAATCAGCATCCATTATATAGCGTTGTCTATCTCATAACTGGGATTCACAAGTTCAAGAATCAAGGGACAGAAATGGGAGTACCTACACTCATTAATAATACCCCTAGTGCTCTACTAGAAAACATTTGCTTCCTGTCCCTGGGGCCTTATGTAACACTTGTTACAAGAGGTAAGTGGCAGAAAGTGGAGAGCAAGTGGAGAAAATGGAACCCTTGTTCAATGTTGGTAGGAATATAAATTGGTACAGCCACTATGGGAAATAGTATGGAGGTTCCTCACAAAATTAAAAATAGAGCTACAATATGATCAAGCAATCCTACTTCTGTGTATAGCCAATGTAAATAAAAAGAGGATACTGAAGGGACATCCACACTCCCATATTCATTGCTGCATTAATGCCAGTACCCAAGATATGGAAACAACCTAAGTGTCTATCAATGGATGAAGAGATTAATAAGATATATATATAATATTATTCAGCTGCAAGAAGGATACACTGCCATTTGTGACAACATGGATGGACTTGAAGACATTATGCTAAATGAAATAAGTAAGAGAAAGACAAATATTGTATGGTTTCACTCATGTGTGGAATGTAAATAAAACATTACAGTAATTGAAACAGTAAAACGGTGGTTTTCAGGGGCTGGGCTGTGAGGGAAATAGGGAGAGGTTGGTAAAGGGGTACAGATTTTTATTTATAAGATGAGTAAGGTCTGAGGATCTAATGTATAACATAGTGACTAGAGTTTACAACACTTTATTGTATAATTGAAATTTGCTAAGAGACTAGAACTTAAATGTTCTCATACACACAAAAAGATAAATATGTGAGGTGATGGATGTGTTAATTAACTAGATGAGAGAAATCCTTTCACAATGTAGACATATGACAAATTAGCGTGACCTATACTTCAAATATCTTACAATTTTATTTGTCAATTATACCTCAATAAAGACCAAGAAAAAAAAAAAAACCAAAGTGAGTCTCTTGTAGGCAGCATGTACTTAGATCCTGTTATGTTTTTTTAATCCATTCTGCTAAACTATACCTTTGGAATTGGGGGGGGGTTAATCCATTTACATTTAAAGTAACTACTGATAGGGAAGGATTTACTTTTGTCATTTTGTTATTTGTGTTCTTTTCTTTTTTTAACTTTTTTTTTATTGAGTTATAGTCATTTTACAATGTTGTGTCAAATAGATAAACAAGATTATACTGTATATCACAGGGAAGTATATACAAGATCTTGTGGTAGCTCACAACCAAAAAAAAAAAAACTGTGACAATAAATATATGTATGTTCATGTATAACTGAAAAATTGTGCTCTATGCTGGAATTTGACACAACATTGTTATTTGTTTTCTGTATATCTTATAAATTTTTGGTCAAGTATTCACTCCATTACTACCTTTCTTTGTGTTTATTTGATTTTTGTAGTGACACACTTTGATTCCCTTCTTATTCCATTTTGTGTATATTCTATAGATATTTTCTTTGTGGTTACCCTGAGGGTTACATATGACATCCTAAAGTTATAACAATATTTTAAATTAAAGCCATTTAACTCCAATCACATACAGATCTCTACCTCTTTACAACTCCTTGTTCCCCCTCCACTTTATATTATTGATGTCACAAATTTTATATTTATATTTTATATTACCATTGACATAGATTTATAATTATTTTTATGCATTCATCTTTTAAATTATGTAGAATATAAAAAGTTGAGTTACAAACAAAAATTACAATAGTGATGGGTTTTTTAAAAATTTGTTTGTGTATTTATCTCCATCAGAGAACTTTATATGTTCACATGGCTTCAATTTACTGTATAGTATACTTTTATTCCAATATATAGAACTGCCTTTAGCATTTCTTATAGAACAGGTCTAGTGATAAAAAAAATCTCCCTCAGATTTTGTTCATCTGGGAATGTCTTGATTTCTCCCTCATTGTTGAAGGAAGTTTTGCCAGATAGAGATTTCTTGGTTGACATATTTTTTCCAGCACTTTAAATAAATCATCACACTGTCTTCTGATCTGTAAGTTTTCAGCTGAGAAATCTGCTTATAATCTTATTGAGGACCCACTGTATATGACAAATCGCTTTTCTCATGCTGCTTTCAAGATTCTTTGTATTTGACTTTTGACAGTTTGATTGTATTGTGTCTTGGTGTGGATCTCTTTGGGTTTAGGCTACTTGGAGTTTGTTGAACTTCTTAGACTTATACATCCATGTATTTTCTCAAATTTGTGAAATGTTCAGCCAATATTTATTCAAGTATCCTTTATCCCTCTCTTTCCCTTCAATAATGAGTACAACTGTTTTTATTGTGTCCCATCAGTCCCTTAGGCTCTGTTCACTTTTCTTTATCCTTTTTTTTCATGGCAGTTCTAATACTTGTTGTAAAAGGGCATCTTTGCATCATTTAAATCTACAGTGACAGAATGTTAATTCATAACAGTAGATATCAGCTCATAAGCCCCATTCCTAGGACATTAGCAGTATCGGATCCCTGGTATCATATCATTCCTTACTTTTTGCCCTTGCAGTTTCCCCCCAATTTTCCCTTTCAGTGCTTTTTTCCTCAAAATCTCCTATGTTAAATTTCCTGTGTGTGGTGGTTGTGTAGCATTGTGAATATACCCAATGACACTGCCTTGTACACTTTAAAATAGTTAAAAAGCTAAATTTTGCTATGTATATTTTACCATGTTAAAAAAATTCATAGGAAAATTCCTAGTGTGATTGTTTTCCCCCTACTAGAGCCTGTTTAATAAATGCCTCTCCATGGGTGTAAGCCTCTATTTTTGTCCCTCAGTACTGTTCTTAATTTTATATATAAATCATTTATGAATTTGTTACCATTATAAATGAGGTTCTCTTTTCAATTTTTTTACTTTTTAGTATTGTTATATAAAGTATTTACTTTTGTATATTTATGCAAGAGAGGAAAAATCTGTTTATTTATAACTTTGCCTTCTAAAGATGGTGGATATTGTAAATGAATTCAGAAACCCTTTTGTTTGTCTGAGGACCATCAAAGATCTAAAGTGGGCCTGTTAATAAATCTGAGAGTAAAGATTACAAAAATGAACTACTCTGCAAAGCAGAACAAGTAGAATTTTTAATTCTGAGTAACAAGCCAAGAAGAATGTGCTATAGTGGAGAAAGGGAGAGTAGAAAGAAGGGCTGATTAATACATTGTTAAGCTATTGCTAACATGATGAGAGAGGTAACATGGGAAGAGAAAAACCTTCAGGGGTGAGATTATTGAAAGATTTTCCTGAGTAGGGTTTCCCCTTTCCCATTGTTTGCATTACTACAGTGTTTGCTGCTCTCCAAATCCTGACTAAATTATATTACTTTCACCTTTTTTTGAGGGAATTATGGAAGGATTGATTTCATAATCTGGATCAATATTTTGGGAAATAAGGAAGCAGACACTCAAAGTCTAATGTGATGGTGGGAAAGCAAGGTGCCCAGAAATTCACAGAAACCTTAAGGAGAATGTGTGATTCTCATATTACCTACAGAATGCAGTTCTAAAACAATCTTATTTGAATGTTAATGTGCACAGAGATCTCAGCTGACATCTGAGTTCCATCTACTTTACAACTGATGATTGGATTCTTTTTTAACTTCCTAAAATTTTTCTGTTGTATTTTCATGTATTCCAATGAAGTAAATTTCTCAAAATATGTAGTTAAAGTGCTTTCTAATATTGATATTAGAGTTTTAGTGTACCATTGGTATTTATACCTTCTAAAAAGTGTGCATAATATATGAAGGAATGTGTGAAATTTTTGTGTAAAATGTGCATATGTGCAGTACTACAATACCTGGACAATATCACGATGAGTGTTTCATCTGAGTTAAATTGTGTAGCATGTGCATGAACATATGTTACCTCTGATTAAGTGTGTATGATTTTTGAATGGTTGTGACATATCAATGTATGTTTCTATCATCTGAGTGTCTTTGTAGTAGGACAGTGAACACGTATGTGACTTTCAAGTATAACATTCCATTCTATAGGAATGATCTAAATGGATATGTGTGATGTGTATAAAATCTGGGTGAGAGTAAGACATGGAATCACTGTTTATGACATCTGAGGGACACACTCATTTCAGAGAGAAAAAGAGATAGAGATAAAATTATAACATCTGATCATGTTTCTGTCATGCTTGGGGTCTGTTTTGGAAAGTGCTAATGGATGTATTATGATTAAATGATTATAGTAATATCTGAACTATGTTATGCATGATGTGTTAGTGAGTGTATAAAGTCAAGTTGTCTTTATTGAAGACCTTCTGTATCCCAAGCCTGTTGCTAGTCATTGGAGAAACAAAGGAAACTAAAACAGAATCACTGACTACTAGCCCTATTTTTTCCATAAGAGGTAAGATACTTAGACACACAGAGGATATGATATGCAGAGTCCAGGTCAAGAAGGGCTTTTAAAGGTCATGCTAAAAAATGTAGACTTTATCTTAAGAGACAGTGGAAAGCCATTAATAACTAGTATTTAGTCAGAGTAGTGGTGTGGTCAGATTTTTGCATCATAAAGACCATTTGGTTGTAGTATGGATGATGGATTGGAATGATGTCAGTGAGAATGCTGGTGTAGGGGTCCAAGGGATACTGAAATAAGACAGTTGTGATTGGGTAACTAAGGAGGGAATAGAATACAGACACATAGTAGAGGTTGGCTGAAAAGGTCTTGGTGAGGGATAGTGCAGGAAATCCAAGGATGATTCCAGATTGGCTTGTGGTTTGAGTGACTGGGAGGTGCTGGTGCCCTTCACTAAAATGGAAAATTGAAGAGCATCAGTTTTGAGAGCAAGAAGTAAAGGGTTTATGTTGTACATCTCAAAAATGTTCTAGAATAGAAATAAAAGCAAGAATAAACAAATGAGACCTAATGAAACTTACAAGCTTCTGCACAGCAAAGGAAACCATAAGTAAAACAAAAAGACAACCTACAGAATGGGAGAAAATTTTTGCAAATGAAACCGACAAAGGCTTGATCTCCAGAATATACAAGCGGCTCATACAACTTAATAAGAAAAAAACAAACAACCCAATCCAAAAATGGGCAGAAGACCTAAACAAGCAATTCTCCAAGGAAGAAATACAAATGATCAATAGGCACATGAAAAAATGCTCAATATCACTAATTATCAGAGAAATGCAAGTCAAAACTACAATGAGGTAGCACCTCACACAAGCCAGAATGGCCATCATTCAAAAATCCACAAATGACAAACGCTGAAGAGGCTGTGGAGAAAAGGGAACCCTCTTACACTGCTGGTGGGAATGCAGTATGGTGCAGTCACTGTGGAGAACAGTATGCAGATTCCTCAAAAGACTAGAAATGGACTTACCATATGACCCAGGAATCCCGCTCCTGGACATATATCCAGAAGGAACCCTACTTCAGGATGACACCTGCACCCCAATGTTCATAGCAGCACTATTTACAATAGCCAAGACATGGAAGCAGCCTAAATGTCCATCAACAGATGACTAGATAAAGAAGAAGTGGTATATTTATACAATGGAATACTATTCAGCCATAAAAACCAACAACATAACATCATTTGCAGCAACATAGATGCCTCTGGAAAATGTCATTCTAAGTGAAGTAAGCCAGAAAGAGAAAGAAAAATACCATATGAGATCGCTCATATGTGGAATCTAAACAAACAAACAAACAAACAAACAAAACATAAATATAAAAGAGAAACAGATTCATAGACATAGAATACAAACTTGTGGTTGCCAAGGGAGCGGGGGTTGGGAAGGGATAGACTGGGATTTAAAAATGTAGAATAGATAAGATTATACTGTATAGCACAGGGAAATATATACAAGATCTTATGGTAGCTCACAGAGAAAAAAATGTGACAGTGAATATATATATGTTCATGTATAACTGAAAAATTGTGCTCTACACTGGAATTTGACACAACATTGTAAAATGATTATAAATCAATAAAAATTGTTAAAAAAAGTAGTAAAGGGTTTATGTTGGATCCTGAGTTTATGGAAAAGGGAGCGTTTGGGGGTGTACTTATGTCTGAATGAATGTGTGTGCATGTGTGCACCATAGGAATAGTCACCAGTGATGTCTAACTCAATGAATGATAGTGGATGGGCAATGCACCAGAATGGGTGGGTGCATCATCTAAAAGAAACTATAACAAATATTTATTATCACATCTTACATGTTCTCATTCAGTTGTCTCAAAACCTCATTTGGACATCAGCCAAACACAAATGTCTCACATGTTCATTCAGATGTCAAAATAAAAATTTACCAGTTACACGCAAATTCTGATGTAAAGCTGACTTATCCATTGACTTCTGCTTTAAGTTCAAAGATATGTAGATCTAAACAGGATACTGTTAACATTATTATGGCAGGAAAAAAAAAGAACAGACTGCAAATTAACAAATTATCTTAAACTCCTCAGAAAACAGGAAAAAAAGTTATCAGAAAACAAAGCAAAAAGTCAACCCAAAATTAGGCAGACAGGAACCTTCAGGGAAAACAATACCTCCATATCTACTTACTAGGGAAATATGCCAGTAGACACCATAAAAGGTACTAGGAAGTTTAAATTAGAACAAGTTTAATGTATTGCTAAAGGCCTAGTGTGGACAAGCCTGAGAATGTGAAATTTCTGGGTGCTAAAGGCATGAGAGAATCCCTCACTCTTGGCAGGTTTTTCCTCAAGGAACCCTACCAAGCTTTCACAAGGAGGCTTAGTGAATAGCCGGGGAAAACTCCCTTCTTGTTGTTGTCTAGGGGAATGGAAAAACAATCATTACTAAATCCATAGGGGAAAAGTTGTCAAAATCTGATCTTGAGGACACTGATAGAATCCCATTGCAGCTGGGGCAGGGCACATAAGTCATCACT
Organism: Camelus ferus; assembly: GCF_009834535.1. Classification (NCBI taxonomy): domain Eukaryota; kingdom Metazoa; phylum Chordata; class Mammalia; order Artiodactyla; family Camelidae; genus Camelus; species Camelus ferus. Next base: position 45,206,852 of record NC_045732.1, on the reverse strand, counting down.
GAAACTCTGCCCTGACCCATCTCCCCTGTATCTCCAACAAAAGTAAAACCTTAATCTGTAAGAGAGAGGGGGCATCACAACAACAATTTGTGGACACTGGTGGAAACCCACAGCAGAGAGGGTTAAGAGAACAGGGAGAAAAACAAGGCTCATACCTGGGGGAATGAAAGGAATACTTGTTAAACCCATCATTACATCTGGAGGAGTGGCAAGAACATGTGTGAATTCTACATCCTTGAGGTCCAAGTATACAGTCCCTGCCTAACACTGAGACTAAATCAAAAAATCAAATGTATTCATCTTGCTCATTCATTCTCCAACACTAAGCTAATGAGTATACAGTAACAGTAACAGTGGGAAACAACTGGCAGAGATATAAGAGACAGACTCACTTCTTGAAGAAGTACACATCATGAGAGAAAAAAAATTACTAGAAGAATATTAAGGCTTGGTACCCATAGCAACAGAAAAATAGCCCTTTAACTCTGGTAACAAAAGTGACAATAATCTTCAACTCTGGTAACCATAGCAATGACAAATTTCAACTGCAGTGCAACTCCTGACTACATAAGAACATTTCTCCACAGTAAAGGCCTAGAAGAGAGAAAAGCTGGCTCATATCCAAGCATAGAAATATTTACCTCTGTATCTATTATCCCATATAACATGTCCAGCTTGCAACAAAAAAATTACAAGGCATAAAATAGATGCAAGAAAAACAGTCTGAAGAGACAAAGTAATTATTAAAACTAGATTCAGATATGAGACAAGTGTTAGAAATATTAGGCAGAAATTTTTAAATAATTATGATTAATATACTAAACTCTCTAATGGAAAAGGTAGACAACATGCAATATCAGATAGGTAATTTAAGTAGAGAGATTAAAAACTATAAGAAAGAATCAAATAAAATGCTAGAAATAAAATGAAGAATACCTTCAACAGGTTTATCAATATTCTCAAAACAGCTATGAAAGAATCAGTGAACCTGAAGACAGATCAATAGAAATTATTCAAATTCAAATACAAAGAGAAAAAAGAGTGAAAAAACACAAGAGAACATTCAAGAGCTGTGGGGACAATATCAAATAGTGTAATAATATATGCATAATTGGAACTCCATAATGAAAAGAAAGAGTAGAGTAGAATTAATATTTGAAGAAATAATGGTCATGAATTAACCAAATCAGTGACAAAACACCAAGCTACAGAACCAAGAAGTTTAGAGAACACCAAGAAAGGTAAATGCCAACACACACACACACACACACACACACACACACACACACACACACACACAAGTTTAAGCATATGATATTTAAACTGTTGAAAACCAAAGGCAAAGGGAAAATCTTGAAGGCAGCCATAGAAAAAAGACACACTGCCTACAAAAGAAAAAGAATAAATTACAGAATTCTCTAACAAGAAGACAATTGAGTGACACTTTCAACGTATTGAAAGAAAAACCCCAAATTTGTCAAACCAATATTCGATGCCCAGCACCAGTACCCTTTAAAAATGGAGGGTGGACTTCCATTTTCAGCTCAAAAATGGTAAGCACAGAAAAACAGCTGGATAAACAGTATATTAATAACTTTATGTAATTCCAACACAGAGCTGAATTAATAGAACTAACAGCCATGTCAAATTTAGAGAGAGATAGATACCTTCAGGGAGGTACAATGACCTAATAAAGGAAGTTTTCCCTCTTTTTTTGAAGCTTTTGGAGGAGCTCCACCAAGCTCTGAAAATTAAGATCAAGAAGAATCTAGAGAAATCATGTCCCATCTTCATAAAGCTGACTGGGGCAAGGGAAGTGCAAGTCACTGGGAAATCTACCCAGAACCCTTTAACTTAGAGAACAAAATTCTTAATGAGAAGGGTGCAGAGTAACACCTGGGAGCACTAATGAAATACCAGTGCAGCTGTAGGAATGGAACTCTGCCTAGTTCCAAGTCTACAATCTTACCTCAGTAAAAAAATAAAATAAAAACCTTAATCTGTAGGGAGAAGGTCCTCAAGCTGTAGACAGAGAATATAGGTGGATATCTGCTTTAGCTAGGGGAAAGAAATGAGGATGGTAACAACTAAAGGCTTCCAGGAGTGATAGAGAAGGCTGTGAAGGCCCACTGTGTTCTCCAAACACTAAGGCATAATAAGAACATTACATAATATCCCCCAGTTTCCCACATCCTATCACCACAATAAAAACTATTCAGTAATAACAGTGAATTACAGCTGGGAGATCTGCAAGGGACAGATTCTCTCCTTGGAGAAGGATAAAAAGAATACCAAACACCAACATGGGAGACAAAAAATAAAACCACTAGAGGAATTTCAAGCCTCTGCTATATACAGCAAAAGTAAATTTCAACACTGGTAGCCATAGCAAGAAAAAACATCAAATATAGTATAATTTATGATTAGCTTAACACAAATCCCCAAATCAGAAGCTTATTTTCTTTATATCCACTACCCTAAATAACATGTCAGGCTTTAAACAAGAATTTACAAATGATTCAAAAAGTTAAAATAAAACAGTGGGTGAAGGGTGTCATAAGGTGAAAAATAAAAACAAAACAGAAAAATTGCAATATGAAGAAACAAACCAATAATTAGAACCAGATTCAGATATGACCTGGATGTCAGAACCATCAGACGGGGGATTTAAAATAACTATGATTAACATATTAAAGACTATAAGAGAAAAAGTTGACAGCATGCAACAGCAGATAGATGATTTCAGAAGAGATACGGAAACTATAAAAATGCAAGGAAATGGTAGAAATAAAAATATGGTAACAAATTAGAATGTCTTTGAGAGACTTGCTGGTAGATTTATACAGCCAATGGATAATTCAATGAACTTGAAAAAAGAGCTGTAGAAATTTCCTAAATTGTTATGCAAAAGAGAGAAAAAATTAAAAGAGAATAAGGAATCTGAGAGATGTGGAACAATATCAAATTGTGTAACAGGTATGTATCTGGAATCACAGAATGAGAAGCGAGAATTCGGAAGAAGAAATATTTAAAGAAATAATAGATGATATTTCCCCAAAATTAGTGACAGAAACCAAACCACAGATCCAAGAAGCTCAGAGAATGACAAACATGATAAATACCACACATACGCATATAATACTGAACCTCCTGAAAAACAAAGAAAAAGATAAAACCTTGAGGGCAACTAGAGAAAGCAAACAATTTACCTACAGAGGAATTAAAATAAGATTTTGATAAATTCTCATCACAAACTGTGTTGTATATTGAATTGTTCCCCCACCACAAAAAAAAATATGATGGAGTTTAAACCCTAGTACCAGGGAATGAATGTGAGTTTATTCAGAAGTAGCCTTCACAGATGTAATCAAATCAACATGAGGTCATATTCAATTAGAGTAAAAAAGAAATGAACAAGGTCCAGTATGACTGGTATCTTTATAAGAAGAGAAAACAGGGTCTCACAGGGAGAACATCATTTTACAAGATTGCAGTGATGCAACTACAAGCCAAGGAGCACCAAAGATTTCTTGCCACCACCAGAAGCTAGAAAGAAGCAAGGGAGGATTCTATCCAGAGTCTCAGAGTAAGTATGGTATTCCAGACACCTTGATTTTGGACGTTTAACTTCCAGAACTGAGAGAATAATTTCTGTTTTTCAAAGACATCCAGTTTATGGTATTTTTTGCAACAGTCCTAAGAAGCTAATATACCATGCAAGAAAGGAGACATTGGAGTAACATATAAGCATTGAAAGAAAAAATTTCAACCAAGAATTCTATATCTCACAAAAGTAACATTCAAAATTGAAAAGAAATAAAATTCTCAGGCAATTAAAAATGGATTAAATCCACTGCCTACAGATTTACCCCACAAGAAATGCTAAGGAAGATCTTTAGGGAGAAGAAATATAATGCAAGTCTATAAACTGAGTCTACACAAAGAAATGAAGAGAATCAGAAATGAATGTAATGAATAATACTATCTTTGTTTAGACTGCTGTGTAATATAATTGTGTAAAGCAAAAACAGCAATGTACTGGGTGTTTGTAACATAGGTAAAAATAAACTATATGACAGCAAAGTTCCAAGGAATAGGAAGGAATAATTTTTATAAGATCCTTTAACTATTTGCAAATTGGTAAATTATTTAAGCATGAACTTAGATTATTTAACAATATATGTCATCAACCTTAGAGTAACCATAAAATCAGTTTTTAAAAGAGGGATAAATAATAACTCAATTTAAAACATTAAATGAAATAGTACAAAGGCATGATTAAAATCAAAGAAGGCAGAATAAGAGGAAAAAAGAAATAAACAACAAATACAATGAATAAGAAAAAGCTAGAAAGATGGCGTATTTAAATCAAACTGTACCAATAATCACATTAATGTGAATGGACTGAACACAAAAGAGTCCAAGATACAAAAATAAGATCCAACATCAGGGTGTCTAAATGAAACACACATTAATGTAAACATGTAGACTGAAACTTATAAATATATCAGAAGTAGTTTACCATGTAAAAACTAACCAAAAGAAATCTGGAGTAGCTATATTAAATGTGAACAAAGTACACCTCAGAACATGAAAGCCTACCAGTGATAAAGAGGAACAGTTCATAATGAAAAAGTGGCCCATGCTACAAAAAGACATAATAATTCTAAACATGTGTATGTATCTAACCAAAGGACTTCAAAATACATGAGGTAAAAGCTCATAGGTCTGAAAAGAGAAATAGACAAATGCACAATTATAGCTGGATACTTCAACATGACTCTTCAAATAATTGAAAAATAAGTAGGAAGAAAATCCAAAAGGAAGAATGACCTGAACAGCATTCACAACCAACTTGATAACTGACACTTATGAAATACTCCATCCAAAAGCAGCAGGACAGGGCACACGGCCAAGATGGCAGAGTAGAAGGACGGTCGTAGCTCATCCTCTCCCACAAATACACCCAAACTCACATCAACGGAACCACCCAGCCAACCAGAGCACCTGCTGAACTCTGACAAAACATCGCCCTCTTCAAAAGACCAAAATGCCAAGAATATGATTTATTCCTGCATAGCCTTAAGATAGATAAATAAATAAACTCTTTAAGGGCCACAATAGATAACCGATACTCCATAAATCACAGTGCCAGAGAGATATGAGCAAGACAAAGAAGCAGAGTAAACACTCCCAATTAAAAGAGCAAGAGAAATCCCTTGAAAGAATGATCAATGAAATAGACATTGGTAGCTTATTAGAGCAAGATTTCAAAAAAGGTGTGATCAAAGTACTGGAAGAACCTAAAGAAATAGTGTTTAGAGATATAAAATACGTCAAAAATGAGACTGAAGCTATAAAGAAGAACCAAGTAGAATTGGTAAACTCATTTGCTGAGATGAGAGCTGATCTAAAGGCTGTACAAAGCAGGCTAGATAATTCAGAGGACGAATAAGTGACCTAGAAGACAGGAAAACACAAAGCACTCAATCAGAACAGCTGAGAGAAAAGGAAATAAAAACCAATGAAAACAATATAAGGGGCCTAAGGGATAATATAAAGCATGCCAATCTATGAATATTAGGCATTCCAGAAGGGGAAGAAAGACCAAAGGGGATTGAAAAGGTATTTGGAGAAATCATGACTGAAAACTTCCCAAACCTAAAGAAGGAATCAGATATCCAAATACAGGAGGCTCAGAGCATCCCAAACAGGAAGAACCCAAACAGACCAACACCAAGACATATGATAATCAAGATGACCAGAGTCAAGAGTAAAGAAATGATCCTAAAGGCAGCAACAGAAAAACAAGGAGTGAGATACAAGGGAAACCCCATAGGCTTTCAGCTGATTTCTCTACACAACCACTACAGGCCAGAAGGGAGTGGCAAGATATACTGAAAGTCCTGAATGAAAAAAAGATGCATTTTTGGATTGGGTTGTTTGATTGTTTCTTATTAAGTCATATAAGCTGCTTATATGTTCTGGACATCAAGCCTTTGTCGGTTTCATTTGCAGAAATTTTCTGGCATTCCGTAGGTTGTCATTTTGTTTTACTTATGGTTTCCTTTGCTGTACAGAAGCTTGTAAGTTTCATTAGGTGTCACTTGTTTATTCTTGCTTTTATTTCTATTGCTTGAGTACAATGTTCTAGGAGAACATTTTTGATATGCATGTCAGATAATGTTTTGCCAATATTTTCCTCTAGGAGTTTTATTGTATCTTGTCTTATGTTTAAGTCTTTGATCCATTTTGAGTTGATTTTTGTGTATGGTGTAAGGGAGTGTTCCAGTTTCACTGATTTACATGCTGATGTCCAGTTTTTTCAACACCATCTGCTGAAGAGACTGTCTTTATTCCATTGTATATTCTTGCCTCCTTTGTTGAAGATTAGTTGACCAAAAGTTTGTGGGTTCATTTCTGGGCTCTTTATTCTGTTCCATTGGCCTATATGTCAGTTTTTTTACCAATACCATGCTGTCTTGATGACTGTAGCTCTATAGTATTGTCTGAAGTCTGGGAGAGTTATTCCTCTAGCCTCTTTCATTTTCTTCAGTAATGCTTTGGCAATTCTAGGTCGTTTGTGGTTCCATATAAATTTTATTATGATTTGTTCTAGTTCTGTGAAATATGTCCAAGGTAATTTGATACAAATTGCATTAAATCTGTAGATTGCTTTGGGCAGTGTGACCATTTTAACAATATTGATTCTTCCAATCCAAGAGCATGGGATATCTTTCCGTTTTTTAAAGTCTTCTTTAATTTCCTTCATCAGTGGTGCCCTAAACAAGCAATTCTCCAAGAAAGACATACAAATGATCAATAGGCACATGAAAAAATGCACAATATCACTAATTATCAGAGAAATGCAAATCAAAACTACAATGAGGTATCACCTCACAGCAGTCAGAATGACCATCATTCAAAAATCCACAAATGACAAATGCTGGAGAGGCTGTGGAGAAAGGGGAACCCTCCTACACTGCTGGTGGGAATGCAGTTTGGTGCAGCCACTATGGAAAACAGTGTGGAGATTCCTCAAAAGACTAGGAATAGACTTACCATATGACCCAGGAATCCCACTCCTGGGCTTGTATCCAGAAGGAAATCTACTTCAGGATGACACCTGCACCCCAATGTTCATAGCAGCACTATTTACAATAGCCAAAACATGGAAACAGCCTAAATGTCCATCAACAGGTGACTGGATAAAGAAGAAGTGGTATATTTATACAATGGAATACTACTCAGCCATAAAAACCGACAACATAACGCCATTTGCAGCAACATAGATGCTCTTTGAGAATGTCATTCTAAGTGAAGTAAGCCAGAAAGAGAAAGAAAAATACTATATGAGGTCACTCATATGTGGAAATCTAAACACACACACACACACACACACACACACACACACAAGCAAAGCATAAATACAAAACAGAAATACACTCATAGACATAGAATACAAACTTGTGGTTGCCAAGGGGGTGGAAGGTGGGAAGGGATAGACTGAGACTTCAAAATTGTAGAATAGATAAACAAGATTATACTGTATAGAACAGGGAAATATATACAAGATCTTATGTTAGCCGACAGAGGAAAAAATGTGACAATGTATATATATATGTTCATGTATACCTGAAAAATTGTGTTTTACACTGGAATTTATACAACATTGTAAAATGATTATAAATCAATAAAAAATGTTTTAAAAAAAGATGCAGCCTAAGGTACTTTATCCAGCAAGGTTATCCTTTAGACTGGAGGGAAAGATAAAGAATTTCACCAACAAGAAAAAACTAGAAGAGTTTAGCAACACTAAACTTACGTTACAAGAAATATTGATAGGTCTACTCTAAATAGAAAAGGAGCAGGATGCTACAGAAATGAGAAACTTATCACTGGAAAGGTAATAACTACTATGAATTACAAATAGAATAAACATGAAATTGTAAAAGAAGACATCTAAATCATTAAGAGTGAGAGAGGGAAGCAAGAAAAAAATATAGTATTTTTTTTCTTTTTTAAACTTTTTTGTTCTTGGTAGGATGGGTTTGAGCTTATATTAATATCTGTTTAATAGAAACAGCTATAGTAATGTGTTAATAGACTTACAAAAAAGGGTAACCACAAGCCAAAAGCTTATAAGTGAGTCACAAAAACTGAATAAAAATCACAAAATACAAAGGAAAATTAACAAACCATAAAAAGAAGAAGAAAGGAACAAAAAGGAAATACCAAATCAACTCCAAAGATAAGTTCAAAATGGCAATAAACACACATTTATCATTAATTACTGTAAATGTTAATGGACTAAATGCTCCAGTCAAAAGACAGAGTGGCAGACTGGATAATAAAGCAAGAACCTTCAATATGCTGCATACAAGAGACCCACTTTAGGGAGAAGGACACATATAGATTGAGAGTAAAAGGATGGAAAAGGTTATTCCATGCAAATGGAAAAGGTTATTCCATGCAAATGGAAAAGCCAAAAGAGCAGGTGTTGCAGAACTGATTTCAGACAAACTAGACTTTAAAACAAAGTACATAGAGAAAGATAAAGAAGGACATTTTATAATGATTAAAGGAGTGATACAAGATGAGGATATTACACTCATTAATATATATGCACCCAATATAGGTGCACCTAAGTACATAAAACAATTACTAACAGAGATAAAGGGGGACATTGATGGGAATACAATCCTAGTCGGAGATTTTAACACCACATTAACATCACTGGACAGATTCTTCAGACAGAAAATAAATAAGGCAACAGAGAAATTAAATGATACAATAGAAAAATTAGTTTTGGTGGATATTTTCAGAGCATTACACCACCAAAAATAGGATATACATTCTTTTCAAGTGCACATGGAACATTTTCTAGGATTGATCATTTGCTTGGGCACAAAAGAATCCTCAACAATACTAAGAAGATAGAAATTATCTCAAGCATCTTTACTGATGACAATGTCATGATCTAGAAATCAACTACAGAGAAACAAGGAGAAAAAAAAAGGAAAGCATTGAGATTTAACAACATGCTATTAAAAAACCAACTGGTCAATGAGGAAATCAAATTTGAATTAAAAAATATCTTGGGACAAACGAAAATGAAAACACAAACACACAAAATTTATGGGACACAGCAAAGGCAGTGTTAAGAGGGAAGTTTATAGCGATACAGGCCTTCCTCAAAAAAGAAGAACAACCTCAAATAAACAATTTAACCCACTAGCTTAAAGAACTAGAAAAAGAAGAACCAAAAAAACCCCAAAAGGCAGCAGAAGGAAGGAAATTATAAAGATCAGGGAGGAAAAAAATAAAATAGGGATTTAAAAAACCATAGAAAAAAATCAATCAAATCAAAAGCTATTTTTTTGAAAAAATAAATAAAATCGACAAAACTCTGGCCAAATTCACAAAGAAGAAAAAAAAGACAGCACAAATTAGTAAAATAAGAAAGGAAAAAGGAGAAACTACAGCAAATAACATAGAAATACAGAATATCATACGAGAATATTATGTAAACCTATATAGAAGCAAACTGGATAACCTAGAGGAGATGGACAAGTTTCTGGAAACATAGTCTACCAAGACTAAATCAAGAAAAACTGAGAACTTGAAGAATGGATCACTAGAAATAAAATCGAATTAGCAATTAAAAAAACTCTCTACAAATAAAAGTCCATGACTGAACGGCTTCACCGGGGAATTCTACCAAACTTACAAAGAATTCATACCAGTCCTTCTCAAATTCTTCCAGAAGATTGAAAAGGAGGGAATACTCCCAAACTCATTCTATGAAGCCACCATCACCCTGATACCAATACCAGGCAAAGATATTACCAAAAAAGAGAATTATAGGTCAGTATCACTGATGAACATAGACTCCAAAATCCTCACCAAAATATTAGCAAATAGACTCCAACAGCACATAAAAAGGTTATACATCATGATCAAGTGGGGTTCATCCCAGGGACACAAGGGTGGTTCAACATACACAAATCAATCAATGTAACACATCACATCAACAAGGGAAAGGACAAAAACCACATGATTATCTCAATAGATGCAGAAAAAGCATTTGATAACATTCAACACCTACTTATGACAAAAACTCTCACCAAAGTGGGTATAGAGGGAACATATCTCAACATTATAAAAGCTATATTTGACAAACCTACAGCCAGCATAGTACTCAATGGTGAAAAACTCAAAAGCTTCCCACTAAAATCTGGGACAAGACAAGGATGCCCACTATCACCACTCCTATTCAACATAGTCTTGGAAGTCCTAGCCACAGCAATCAGGCAAGAGAGAGAAATAAAAAGGGATCCAAATTGGAAAAGAAGAGGTAAAAGTGTCACTATATGCAGATCACATGATACTATATATAGAAAACCCTAAAAGTTCCACACAAAAACTACTAGAGCTGATTGAAGAATTCAGCAAGGTAGCAGGTTACAAGATTAATATCCAAAAATCAGTTGCATTTGTTTACACTAATGATGAATCAACAGAAAAAGAAAGTAAAGAAACAATCTCCTTTAAAGTAGCACTCAAAGTAATAAAATACCTAGGAATAAATCTAGCCAAGGAGGTGAAAGAGTTATACACAGAAAACTATAAACCATTGATGAAGGAAATTAAAGAAGACTTTAAAAAATGGAAAGATATTCCATGCTCCTGGATTGGAAGAATCAATACTGTTAAAATGGTCATACTGCCCAAAGCAATCTACAGATTTAATGAAATCCCTATCAAATTACCCAGGACATATTTCACAGAACTAGAACAAATCATAATAAAATTTATGTGGTACCACAAAACACCTAGAATTGTCGAAGCATTACTGAAGAAAACGAAAGAGGCTGGAGGAATAAGTCTCCCAGCATGGGACATCAAGACAGCATGGTATTGGTAAAAAAACAGACATATAGACCAATGAACAGAACAGAGAACCCAGAAATGAACCCACAAACGTTTGGTAAACTAATCTTCGACAAAGGAGGCAAGAATATACATTCGAATAAAGACAGTCTCTTCAGCAGATGGTGTTGAGAAAACTGGACAGCAGCATGTAAATCAGTGAAACTTGAACACTCCCTTACACCATACACAAAAATCAACTCAAAATGTATCAAAGACTTAAACATAAGACAAGATACAATAAACCTCCTAGAAGAAAATATAGGCAAAATATTATCTCACGTACATCTCAAAAATGTTCTCCTAGGGCAGTCTACCCAAACAATAGAAATAAAAGCAAGAATAAACAAATGGGACACAATGAAACTTACAAGCTTCTGCACAGCAAAGGAAACCAAAAGCAAAACAAAATGACATCCTATGGAATGGGAAAAACTTTTGCAAAAGATGAAACTGACAAAGGCTTGATGTCCAGAATATATAAGCAGCTCATATGACTCAATAAGGAAAAAACAACCCAATCCAAAACTGGGCAGAAGCCCTAAACAAACAATTCTTGAAGGAAGAAATACAAATGATCAATATGCACATGAAAAAATGGTCAATATCACTAATTATCAGAGAAATGCAAATCAAAACTACAATGAGTTATCACCTCACACCAGTCAGAATGGCCATCATTCAAAAGTCCACAAATGACAAATGCTGGAAAGGTTGTGGAGTAAAGGGAACCCTCCTACACTGTTGGTGGGAATGCAGTTTGGTGCAGCCACTGTGGAAAACAGTATGGAGATTCCTCAAAAGACTAGGAATAGACTTACCATATGACCCAGGAATCCCACTCCTGGGCATATATCCAGAAGGAACCCTACTTCAGGATGACACCTGCACCCCAATGTTCATAGTAGCACTATTTACAATAGCCAAGACATAGAAACAGCCTAAATGTCCATCAACAGATGACTGGATAAAGAAGTGGTGGTATATTTATACAATGGAATAGTATTCAGCCATAAAACACAACATAACCTCATTTGCAGCAACATGGTTGTCCCTGGAAAATGTCATTCTAAGTGAAGCAAGCCAGAAAGAGAAAGAGAAATACCATATGAGATCACTCATATGTGAAATCTAAAAAAAAAAAAAAGCACATAAGTACAATAGAGAAGCAGACTCATAGACATAGAATATAAACTTGTGGTTGCTAAGGGGTAGGGGGTGTGAAGGGACAGACTGGGAGTTCGAAACTTGTTGATAGTGAAAGGCATATGTAGAATAGATAGACAAGATTATACTGTATAGCACAGGGAAATATATACAAGATCTTGTGGTAGCTCACAGTGAAAAAATATGATAATTAATCTGTGTATGTTCATGTATAACTGAAAATTTTTTCTGTATACTTGAAATTGACACAACATTGTAAAATGACTATAAGTCAACAGAAAATTTTAAAAAAGAAAACAACAGCAACAACAAAATAAAAGCAGCAGGACACATGTTCTTATCAAGTAAACATAGAGCATTTACCAAGTTATAACATATTCTAGACTATGCAACAAAGAATTTTAAAAGGAGAAATAATTTAAATGTGCATTCTTAGACAATATGGAATTAACAAAAATTCAGTAACAGAAATATATCTTTAAAATGCCTATATTGAAATTAAAAAATAAACTTGCAACACATGGATCAAAGGCAGAGTAACAAAGAAAATAAACACTAATTTGATTAAATTAAAATAAAAATATAATATTTCAAATTTTGTGAAATGAAGCTAAAGTGCTTAGAAAGAAATTTATAGCACTAAATGTGTATGTTAGAAAAGAAAAAATATATATCTAAAATAAAAAACCAAGATTCTATCCTATGAAAGTAAAAAGAGATAGAGAGAGAAAATTAAGTTTAAGGTAGTCAGAAGGAAAAACAATAAAAATTAGAGCAGAAATCAATGAAATTAAAAATAGAAAAATAATAAAGAGAATCAATGAGAGCAAAATTGGTTCTTTGAAAAGATAAATAAAGAGATAAAGTTCTAGCCAAAATGAAAAATGAGAAAGACTTATACATAATAATATTATCAGGAATAAAAAAGAGGGCATCACTACAGATCACATAAATATTAAGTAGATAATAATGGAAAACTATGAAGAAATTGGTGCCAGTAAATTTGCCAACTTCGATGAATTGGATCCATTTCATGAAAAAAACTATTAAGTACCAAAACTCACAATGAAAGATAAATATGAATAACACTGGATTTATTTTAAAAATTGAATATGTAGAAAACTTTTGCAAAAAAAGAAAATTACAGATCCAGATGGTTTCACTAATCAATTTTTACCAAACCATGAAAGAAAAAAACATTAATTCTCTGCATTTCTTCCTAGAAAACAGAAGAGAAGGGAACACCTCTCAATTTATTTTATCAGGTCAGATTTACCTTATATTAAAATCAGACAACGACATTACAAATTAAGAAAACTACAAATTAAGATCTTTCTTGAATATGGACACCAAAATTCTTAGTGAAATGTTACCAAAGAGAATTCAGCAATATATACAAAGGATAATACATCATCACTAAGTGGGGTTCACCCCAGTGATGCAAATTGGTTCAATATTGAAAAGCCAATCAATGTAATTCACTACATTAATGGTTAAATTTTTTAAAATAATCATACCAATAGGAGCAGAAATATCTTTTGAAAAAAATTCAGCATTCATTCATAATAAAAATTCTTTGATGTGGAGTGATGTCAGCAAGGTAGCATAACAAGAAGTCCTAATTCTCATGCTCCCACAGAAACAGTACGTTAACAATGATATATAGAGCAAACTACCTTTAAGAGAGGTCCAAAATGCAATTAAGAAGCTTTAATACCCCAGACAAGTACAAAACTGAGAATGCCACATTGAAATGGGTAAAAAGAACAGTGTCATTTTACCCACATCAGCCTTTCCCTCAAAGCAGAACAGCTCAGCACCAAGAGAGATCACATTGGCCTATGACTTTTCCCTGGGGTAGGCATTGAATAGAGCATCCACCAACATCCCTGGCCTATTGGTGCACTTCCCAAAGGGTGAATTACTGTCTTACCTCAAGGGAGCATTGATGGCATGACCATAGTTTGGACTCCTGGGGCAGCTAAAAACAAAAGAATAGAGGTGGGAAGTTTTCTGTGGCCCACAATGGATCTGTGACAATCGGATGAGGCACAGAACTTGAGGCTTCTCCTCCAAGAGGGAAATAAAGGAATGGAGCACACATCCAACAACCTTGCTTTTCAGTGTGCTCTCAAGTATCTGTAGTCTGTCTTACCTTTCCCAGAGTATTGAAGAACTGCCATGGTTTGGACATCTTGGGTGACTAAGAACAAAGGAAAATGAATTGGATGGATTATAGCAACCTGGCATGGCTTTGAAAACTTGGGAGAAGGTGCAGAACCTGAGTCTTTTCTCCTTGGAGGGAGAGAGAGAAGTGAAATGCTTCTCCAAAGTCCTGGCCCTTCAGTTAACGACCTCAAGTATCAGTTTCTGTTGCATCTCACCTGGAGTGCTGCTAAAATTGGAATAATTTGGTGGGGGCAGCTAAGAGTAAAAAACAAAATGTGGACAATTGTTGTTTCAGTGGCTCTCAGAATCTCTAGACAGGTTGATTGATGATGGTCTTTCCTTGTCAAAACGAGTCTGTAAAGCATGGGAGAGGTAACTGTTTCCACGAATGCAGACACCAGTACAAAAATATATGACACTAAGAATCACAGAAACATGACACGACCAAAGGAAATAAATAAATATCTAGTAACCAACCATAAAGAAATGGAAACCTTTGAATTGCCTGACAAAGAATTCAAAATAATCTCTTTAAAGAAGTTCAGTGTGTAAAGACAACACTGCTAGAAAACTAAACAAAATCAGGAAAATAGTACATGTACAAAATGAGAAATAATTTAAAAAACAATTGAACAAATTCTGGAGTTGAAGAAAACAATAACTAAACTGAAATATTCCTAGAGGGGTTCAACATTATGTTTGATCAACCATGAGAAAGAATTCATCAGCTCAAAGACAAATCATTAGGCATTATCCAGTCAGAGGAACAAAAAAATAATGATAATGAAGACGAGTGAAGAAATCCTCAGGGACTTATGGGATACCATTGAGCAATTTATTTACACACAGTCGAAGTCCCAGGCAGTGAATAAAAAGAGAAGAGGCTAGAAAGCTTACTTAAAGAAATAATGTATGATGGAGGCCAAGATGGCAGAGTAGAAGGACACTCATAGCTCACCCACTCCCACAAATGCACCAAGACTCACATCCACAAACCCACTCAGCCAACCAGAGTACCTGCAGAACTCTGACAGAACATCATCCTCTTCAAAAGATAGAGACACCAAAAATCTGCTAGGAGAAAAGGAAAAAAGAAAGAAGAAAAGGCAAAACAGAGCGGGACGGGCCCCACGGAGAGGGAACAGCAAAGGAGGACTGGCGCTTGCTCGCTGGGTCTCCCCACTCCAACCGAGAGGCCAGCGGGTCAGAGGGGGAACCTCTGAGTTTCAGATCTGTACAGAGCAGCCCTTGACCCACAGAACTAAGTTAAATGGGCACAGAGAGTCCCTGCGACACCCAGCCCGAGATGCGGGCTGGCAGCTGGGGGCAGGGCCAGGCTGCCCAAGATGGGTGGAGGAAGGGGACGGCTGCACTGAGGCAGCCCTGGGGGACTGCAGGGGGCTGTGAGACATGGCTGTGGGTGCACAGGGCAGAACAACCTGGGCCCTCCATAAAACAACACGGCTGATGTGCCCTGGGGGGAAGGGTGCATACCCCCATCTCTGAAAACTCGCGGAAAGTTTTCGGGTGAAGAGAGGCGGGGCTCAGGCACAGCCACCATATCCTCCTGCGCTTAGGACCCAGGCAGGGGCGGGGGTGAAAACTGCATCCGCACCTAAGGACTTAGCAGCCTCAAGGGCCAGACAGAGACTTGTCTACAGCCCAAGGCAGATAAGGTCCTTCCATCCTGGTCCCTCAGAGAACTTGCTCCGCCAAGGCAAACAAGGAGTTGGGTTTTGGCCCGGAGCAGGGACAAGGCTGTTCCTCGGTGTTCCCCGAGCCCGCCTGCAGAGCCCCAACCTGAGGCGGAGCGCACAGTGGCACAAAGCAGAGTAGCAATCAGCGCCAGGAGAGGACAGGTGGCCCCCCGCCTTTCAGGCAGCAATGCAGACCTTGACAGTGGTGCTGGGAGGGGGGCGACCCGCCCTGCTACCTGGCCAGTCTGCAACATCTGACTGCAGCATCGGGAGGGGCAATGACCCGTCCGCCCACAGCAAAGGAGAGCTGCATCTGACCCAGTGTTGGGAGGAGGCGCTAGCTGCTTACCGACAGGCACTGGGAGCAGCACAGACAAGGGTGCCAATGGAGGGCCTCTGGAAACAGCAAGCTGAGCTCCCAAAACAGGACGAAGACAGAAAGACTTCACATTAAAAGCACACAGTCTCCAGAACACCGACCCCCACCCTTTTCTTTAAAATCTGTTTTACATATTCTATTTTCTATTACCCTTTTCATTTTTACTTCTTAAACAATTATATATACCCTCAGTTTTAATCCCTTTAAAAATTTTTTAAAAACATATTTATTATTATTTTTAAAAATTCTGCTTCAACTTGCTCTGCTAGTATTCATTATAAACTGTTTTCAAACCTTTTTTGCTCCCTTCCTTCAAACTTCTCTCTCTCTCTCTTTTTCTTTTCCAAGTTTTATTCCTACATAAGCATTAGATAGATAAACTCCTTAAGGACCAGAATAGACAACTGATACTCCATAAGCCAAAGTGCCAGAGAGGTATGAGCAAGATGAAGAAGCAGAGAAACCATTCCCAATTAAAAGAACAAGAGAAGTCCCCTGAAAGATCAATGAAATAGACATCGATAGCCTACTAGATCAAGATTTCAAAAAAGGAGTGATCAAAGTACTGAAGGAACTTAAAGAGATAGTGTTTAGAGATATAAAATATGTCAAAAATGAAATTGAAGCTATAAAGAAGAACCAAGTAGAATGGGTAAACTCATTGGCTAAGATGAGGAATGATCTAAAGGCTGTACAAAGCCAACTAGATAATATAGAGGAATGAATTAGTGACCTAGAAGACAGGACAATAGAAAGCACCCAATCAGAAGAGCTATAAGATAAACAAATAAAAACAAATGAAAATAGCATAAGGGACCTATGGGATAATAAAAAGCATGCCAATCTTCACATAATACGGGTCCCAGAAGGGGAAGAAACATCAAACGGGATTGAAAAGGTTTTTGAAGAAATCATGACTGAAAACTTCCCAAACTTTAAGAAGGAATCAGATATCCAAGTACAGGAAGCTGAGAAGGTCCCAAACAGGAAGAACCCAAATAGACTCACACCAAGACATATCATAATC
Organism: Camelus ferus; assembly: GCF_009834535.1. Lineage (NCBI taxonomy): Eukaryota > Metazoa > Chordata > Mammalia > Artiodactyla > Camelidae > Camelus > Camelus ferus. The sequence goes on along the minus strand of NC_045732.1, from coordinate 45,189,481 downwards.
AAGATGGCCAGAGTCAAGGATAAAGAAATGATCCTAAAGGCAGCAAGAGAAAAACAAAGAGTGAGTTACAAGGGAACCCCCATAAGGCTCTCAGCTGATTTCTCTACACAAATACTACAGGCCAGAAGGGAGTGGCAAGATATATCCAAAGCCCTGAATGAAAACAAGATGCAGCCTAGGATACTTTATCCAGCAAGGCTATCGTTTAGGACAGATAAAGAATTTCACCGACAAGAAAAAGCTACAAGAGTTTAGCAACACTAAACCTATGCTAAAAGAAATATTGAAAGATCTACTCTAAATAGAAAAGAAGAAGGATGCTACATAAATGAGAAACTCACAACTTGAAAGGTGATAACTCATGAGTTAAAAATAAAATAAACACAATTATAAAACAAAACATACAAACAATTAAAAGTGGGAGAGGGAGGCAGTAAAATATAGAATTTTTTTTTCTTTTTTAAATTTTTTGTTCTTAGTAGGATGGGTTTGAGATCATGTGACTATCAGTTTAATAAAACCAGTTATAGTAATGGGCTAATAGACTTACAGAAAAGGGTAACCACAAGCCAAAAACTCACAAGGGAGTCACAAAAAATAAACAAAATCCATGATAACACAAAGGAAAATTACCAAATCATAAAAGGAAGAAGAAAGGAAGAAAGAGGAAATAACAAATCAACTGCAAAGATAAGTTCAAAATGGCAATAAACACACATCTATCATTAATGACTGTAAATATTAATGGACTAAGTGCTCCAGTCAAAAGACATAGAGTGGCAGTCTGGATAATAAAGCAAGAACCTTCAATATGCTGCATACAAGAGACCCACCCACCTTAGGGAGAAGGACACATATAGACTGAGAGTGAAAGGATGGAAAAGGATATTCCATGCAAGTGGAAAAGCCAAAAAAGCAGGTGTTGCAGTACTGATTTCAGACAAAATAGACTTTAAAACAAAGGCCATAAAGAAAGATAAAGAAGGACATTTTATAATGATTAAAGGAGTGATACAAGATGAGGATATTACACTCATTAACATATATGCACCCAATATAGGAGCACGTAAGTACATAAAACAATTACTCACAGAGATAAAAGGGGACATTGATGGGAATACAATCAAACTTGGAGATTTTAACACTGCATTAACATCACTAGACAGATCTTCCAGACAGAAAATAAACAAGGCAACAGAGAAATTAAATAATACAATAGAAAAATTAGATTTGGTGGATATTTTCAGAGCATTACACCCCCCCCAAAATAGGATATACATTCTTTTCAAGTGCACATGGAACATCTTCCAGGATTGATCATGTACTTGGGCACAAAAGAAACCTCAGCAATTTTAAGAATATAGAAATTACCTCAAGCAACTTTACAGACCACAATGCCATGAAACTAGAAATCAACAACAGAGAAACAAAGAAAAACAAAAGGAAGGCATGGAGATTAAACAATATGTTATTAAAAAACCAATGGGTCAATGAGGAAATCAAATTTGAAATTAAAAAATACCTTGAGACAAATGAAAATGAAAACACAACCACACAAAATTTATGGGACACAGCAAACGCAGTGCTAAGAGGGAAGTTTATAGTGATACAGGCCTTCCTCACAAAAGAAGAACAATCTCAAATAAACAATTTAACCCACCAGCTGAATGAACTGGAAAAAGAAGAACAAAAATCCCCAAAAGGCAGCAGAAGGAAGGAAATTATAAAGATTTAGGAGGAAATAAATAAAATACAGGTTTAAAATACCATAGGAAAGATCAATCAAACCAAAAGCTGTTTTTTTGAAAAAGTAAATAAAATCGACAAACCTCTGGCCAAACTCACAAAGAAGAAAAAAGAGAGAGCACAAATTAGCAAAATAAGAAAGATTAATGGAGAAATTACAACAAATAACATAGAAATACAGAATATCATACGAGAATATTATGAAAAACTATATGGAACCAAACTCGATAGCCTAGAGGAGATGGACAAGTTTCTGGAAACATACTGTCCACCAAGACTGAATCAAGAAGAAACAGACCACTTGAAAAAACCGATCACTAGAAATGAAATAGAATTAGAAATAAAAAACCTCCCTACAAATAAAAGTCCAGGACCAGACGGCTTCACCGGGGAATTCTACCAAACATACAAAGAAGAACTCACACCAGTCCTTCTCAAACTCTTCCAGAAGACTGAAAAGGAGGGAATACTCCCAAACTCATTCTATGAAGCCACAATCACCCTCATACCAAAACCAGACAGAGACACTACCAAAAAAAGAGAATTATAGGCCAATATCATTGATGAATATAGACCCCAAAATCCTCACCAAAATATTAGCAAATGGACTCCAACAACACATAAAAAAGATTATACATCATGACCAAGTAGGGTTCATCCCAGGGACACAAGGGTGGTTCAACATACACAAATCAATCAATGTAATAAATCACATCAACAAAAAAAGGACAAAACCCACATAATCATCTCAATAGATGCAGAAAAAACATTTGATAAAATTAAACACCGATTTATGATAAAAACTGTCACCAAAGTGGATATAGAGGGAACATATCTCAACATTATAAAAGCTATATTTGACAAACCTACAGCCAGCATAGTACTCAACGGTGAAAAACTCAAAAGCTTCCCACTAAAATCTGGGACAAGACAAGGATGCCCACTATCACCACTCCTATTCAACATAGTCTTGGAATTCCTAGCCACAGCAATCAGGCAAGAGAGAGAAATAAAAAGGGATCCAAATTGGAAAAGAAGAGGTAAAAGTGTCACTATATGCTGATGACATGTTACTCTATATAGAAAACCCTAAAAGTTCCACACAAAAACTACTAGAGCTGATTGAAGTATTCAGCAAGGTAGCAGGTTACAAGATTCATGTCCAAAAATCAGTTACATTTCTTTACACTAATGATGAGTCAACAGAAAAAGAAAGTAAAGAAGCAATCCCCTTTAAAATAGTACCCAAAGTAATAAAATACCTAGGAATAAATCTAGCCAAGCCGGTGAAAGAATTATACACAGAAAACTATAAACCATTAATGAAGGAAATTAAAGAAGACTTTAAAAAATGGAAAGATATCCCATGTCCCTGGATTGAAAGAATCAATATTGTTAAAATGGTCACACTGCCCAAGGCAATCTACAGATTTAATGCAATCCCTATCAAATTACCCAGGACATATTTCACAGAACTAGAACAAATCATAATAAAATTTATATGGAGCCATGAAAGACCTAGAATTGTCAAAGCATTACTGAAGAGAATGAAAGAAGCTGGAGGAATAACTCTCCCAGACTTCAGACAATACTATAGAGCTACAGTCATCAAGACAGCATGGTATTGGTACAAAAACAGACATATAGACCAATGGAACAGAATAGAGAGCCCAGAAATGAACCCACAAATTTTTGGTCAACTCATCTTCGACAAAGGAGGCAAGAATATACAATGGAATAAAGACAGTCTCTCAGCAAGTGATGTTGGGAGAACTGGACAACAGCAGTAAAACAATGAAGCTAGAACACTCCCTTACAACATACACAAAAATCAACTCAAGATGGATCAAATACTTAGGCATAAGACAAGATACAATAAACTTCCTAGAGGGAAATACAAGCAAAACATTATCTGACATACATTTCAAAAATTTTCTCCTAGAAGAAATAAAAGCAAGAATAAACAAATGGGACATAATGAAATTTACAAGCTTCTGCGCAGCAAAGGTAACCATAAGTAAAACAAAAAGACAACCTACGGAATGGGAAAAAGTTTTTGCAAATGAAACTGTCAAAGGCTTGATGTCCAGAATATATAAGCAGCTCATATGACTCAATAAGAAAAAAATAAACAACCCAATCCAAAAATGGTTAGAAGACCTAAACAAGCAATTCTCCCAGGAAGAAATACAAATGATCAATACGGATATGAAAAAAATGCTCAATATCACTAATTATCAGAGAAATGCAAATCAAAACTACAATGAGATATCACCTCACACCAGCCAGAATGGCCATCATTCAAAAATCCACAAATGACAAATGCTGGAGAGGCTGTGGAGAAAAGGGAACCTTCCTTCACTGTGGGAGGGAATGCAGTTTGGTGCAGCCACTGTGGAAAACAGTATACAGATTCCTCAAAAGACTAGGAATAGACTTACCCTATGACCCAGGAATCCCGCTCTTGGACATATATCCAGAAGGAACCCTATTTCAGGATGACACCTGCACCCCAATGTTCATAGCAGTGTTATTTACAATAGCCAAGACATGGAAATAGACTAAATGTGCATCAACAGATGACAGGATAATGAAGAAGTGGTATATTTATACAATGGAATACTACTCAGCCATAAAAACCGACAACATAACACCATTTGCAGCAACATGGATGCTCCTGGAGAATGTCATTCTAAGTGAAGTAAGCCAGAAAGAGAAAGAAAAATATCATATGAGATCACTCATATGTGGAATCTGAAAAAAAAAAAAGCATAAATTCAAAACAGAAATAGACTCAGAGACATAGAATGTAAACTTGCGGTTACCAAGGGGGCACAGGGTGGGAAGAGATAGACTGGGATTTTAAAACTGTAGAATAGATAAACAAGATTATATTGTATAGCACAGGGAAATATGTACAAGATCTTATGGTAGCTGACAGAGAAAAAAATGTCAGAATGAATACATACATGTTCATGTATAACTGAAAAATTGTGCTCTACACTGGAATTTGACACAACACTGTAAAATGATTATAAACCAATAAATAATGTTTAAAAAACAAAAAAAGAAATAATGGCAGAAAACACCCAAACTTAATGAGGGAAATTGACATTCAGATACATGAAGCTCAAAGCATCTCAAATAAGGTGAACCGAAAATGTCTGCATATTATAATCAAATTACCAAAAGTCAAAGAAAGCGAATTATGAAAGCAGTAAGAAAAAAGCAACCCATCATGTACAAGGAAGCCTCCATAAGAGTATCTGTATTTCTCAGCAGAAACCATTCAAGACATAAAGGATTGGGATGATAGTGCTGAAAGAAAAAAATACCAATCAAGAATTATACACCTGGAAAAATTGTCCCTCAGATATGAAAGTGAGATGAAAATTTGCCCAAATAAAAGCTGAAGGAGTTTATTACCACTAGACTTACTTTATAAAAAAACTGCTGAAGGGAGTTCTTTAGTTTGAAATGAAGGATGGTAAACAGCAACACAAAAGTATATGTAAGTATAAATCTCAATGGAAAAGGTAAATGTATATACAAATACACATTTTTTTTACATTGTAATGTATATAAATCATTTTTAATTCTGGTATAAGTAATGCACATGAGTATTAAGAATAACTATACAAAAATATGTTAATGGATGTATAAGATAAATATGTAAACTGTGAAATAAATAACATAAAGTGTGTGAGGAGGGAGAGGTAAAAGTGTTAGACTTTTTGTATGTAATCGAATTGTTAGCATAACAGCAAAAGCAGGTTTAAGAGGGACATTTATGGCAATAAACGCCTACAGTAAAAAAAGTAAGCTCTCAAGTAAACATTCTAAATTTATACTTCAAAGAACTAGAAAAATAAGAAAAGAAGAACTAAGCCCTAAAAAATAAAAGAAGCAAGGAAAAATAAAGATTAGAGCGGACATAAATAAAAGACACTAGAAAAAAGATGAATAAAATTAATAGTTGAATTTTTGAAGGAAAAATAAAATTGACAACCCTCCTAGCTAGACTAACAAACAAACAAACAAAAAGATTGAAGACTAAAATAAATAAAATTACAGAAGAGGGGTCCAAGATCGGGTTGTAAGAAGACACTGAGCTCACCTCCTCTCATGGATACACTGAATATACACCTACATATAGAGCAATTTTTTTGAAGAAGAACTGAGAGCTGAATGAACAGTTATTGCAGATAAAAGGACCACTCAGAAATGGGTAGGCAAGATGAAAACATGGTATTCATGAGAACACAACTGCTGACTCAGTGTTCTTAGTAGGGAAAGAACATTTATTAGGGGCCAAATGCAGATTGCCTGCCCTAGGACACAGTGAAAAAAACAGCAGTTTAAAGGGCGTCTAGACAATAAGGGAAGGAATTCCTTTTAATAACTCCAGGGCTTCTGTCAAATGGGCAGGGAACTCCTGGATTTTTTCCAGGGTCAGAAGCAATGGCAAGTGCCATTGTTATAGTTCCACTGGGACTTCAACCATCCCATGCCCACTCAAGCTCCAGCCACCCTGCCAAGGTAGTCTCAGGCCCTGTGCTCCTGAAGAACTGTCTCCAGCCCAGGCCCACTCCTGCCCCAGCTGCCCTACCAAGGTGGCCTTGGGTGGAGTGCTCACTAAGGACTTCTCCCAGACTGTACCAGCTCTAACTCAAGCTGGCCTACCAAATCTGCCTGGTTCAAGCAATCTACACAGGGGACACTCTAAAATAAGGCTGTTCCTTCAAGACTAGGAGAGGTATCTATTTTGCTTAATCATAGAAACAAAAATCAAAAGTCAAAATAAGGAGAGAAGAGAATATGTACCCCCCAAAGAAAAAAATACCCAGGAAAAACCCCACTGAAATGGAGATAAATAGTTTACCTGATAAAGAGTTCAAAGAAACCATCATAAGTATATTGAGTGAACTTGGGAGAAGAATGAAAGAATTCAGTAAGAACTTTATCAAAGACATAGCAAATATAAGAAAGAACCAATCAGAACTGAAGAATAATACTAAATGTTTTACACTAGGAGTAAACATCAGATTAGATGATACAGAATAATGAATATTTGATATGGAAGATACAATAGTGAAAAATCACACAATCAGAAAAGCAAAAAAAATTGGGGGGGGGGGAGATTTTCTTTTAAATGAGGATACTTTAAAAGATGTCTGGGACAATATCAAACATACTAACATTTGCAGTACCAAGGTGTCAGAAGGATAAGAGAGAGTTAAAGGAACATAAAACTTATTTGAAGAAATAATGGATGAAAAATTCCATAACCTAGAAAAGGAAGCAGCAACCTAGATACATTAACAGAAAGTCCCAAATAAGCTGACCCTCAAAGAGATCCACACTGAGACACATAACAAGTAAAATGGTAAAAGTTAAGGATATAGAGAAATCTTAAAGGCAGCAAGAGAAAAACAAGTAATCGCATACCAGAGAAAACTCATAAGATTATCAACTGATTTTTCAGCAGAAATTTTACAGGCCAGAATGGAGTGGCAGGATATAATTAAAGTGCTGAAAGGAAAAAAAAATTCACAACCTAGAATACTCTATATGGCAAGGTTATCATACAGAATTGAAGGGTAGATAAAGAGTTCTCCAGACAAGCAAAAATGAAAGGAGTTCATCATCACTAAACTAGCCTTACAAGTAATGTTAAAAGGTCTTCTTTAAGAATAAAGAAAAGGCCACAATCAGAAATAAGAAAATATATGAACAGAAAAATCTCTCTGATAGAGGCAAATTTATAGAAAAGCAGTGGATCAACCACTTGAAAAGCTAGCATGAAAGTTAAAAAACAAAAATAGTACAATCAACCATAACAATAATAAGTAGTTAAGGGTACACACACACACACAAAAGATGTGAGATATGACAGCAAAAATATAAAATGTTGGTATGGGGAGTAAAAATACAATGTCTTCAGAATGTCTTCAATTTAAAGAGACTATAAGCTTAAAATAAACAGCTAAATATACAGGATGATATATATGCACTTCAAGATAACCATGAACCAAAAACCTACAACTGATATGCAAAATATAGAGAAAGAAATCCAAACATAACACTAAAGGGGTCTATGCAACCACAAAGAAAGGAACCAAAAAAAAAAAAAAGGAGTGAAAAATAACTACAGTGCACCACTCCTCAGAAACAATTAACAAAATGGCCATAAGGAGGGGAGGTGCCAAGATGGTGGAGTAGAGAGACTCACAGCTTGCCCTCTCCCTTAAATATATCAAGAATTACATCTACAACCCATTGAATTGCACAGAACACCTAGTGAACTCTGCCAGAGTGTCCCTCACTTTGAAATATAGGAGGATTCTCACAAAATCTGGTAAGAGAAAAATAAAAGAAAGAAAAAAGAAAAAGAAAATCAACACTGGACCCATCCTGCAGGGAGGGAGTGGCAAAGGAAGAAAGGCACACTCACACCGGGACACACAAGCTGGGAAAACAGCAGGAACAGAAGCAGAGCTTCCAAGACTCAAAGGAGAAAGTGGCAGCAGCTTGGTAGACAGAACTACAAGAAACTGGCACAAAGGGTCCCTGTAATCCCCAGCCCCAGATGAAAGCTGGCAGGGATGAGCCAGACTGGCTGCTGGAGATCGGTGATGAGCCCAGGGGAGGGCTGGGGCCCACTGCACAGAGGCAGACTCAGAGAACTGGAGGAAGATGTGAGCTCTGGCTGGGGTATGTACAGAACAGAACACCCTGAGATCCCCATAAAAAAGCATCACTGCTGGTGAGTGTGTGTGTGTGGGGGGGAGGGCGCAACATAGCCATACCATAGCCACTGTCTCTGCTTGGAGCTATTGTTGGTGTGTTCTCAGGAGAATAGAAGTGGGGCTTGGTCATAGCCATCACTGCTGTGTGGAGGTGGGGCTGAATGGTGAATCCATACCCAGGGGCCCTGCAACTTCACAGGCAAGACTGAGATTTGTTTACAGCATCAGGCAGAGAGGGTAGATTTGCTCCACTGGTGCTTTTGTGAACTTGCACCTCTAGGAAGAACAGGCAGTGAGGGCAGTTTTGGCACATGGAGGGGGGCAAGTGGTATTTACAACAGGCTGGCATACCATACCATATGTGGAGGTAGGGCTAGGGTCTGTACTGATCCTGTGGCACACCATGGATTCAGGTGTGTGACTGCATGCTAGCTACTGTGGATCCTAGTGCCTGACATTGGCAGATCTGTGCTAATGATTCTGGGAGCCCAGAGCCTGGGGAACACCATAATGGGTGGCTGATATTCCCTCAATGAAGGCAGGGACAAAAGCAGTGACAATGAAGAGCACTTTGTAAGCCCACATAATAAGTGACAGACAACATCAAAGAAGGTAGTTCCAGGTGGACATCTCCTGTGGAGATATAATCAGCAGCACTTCTTCCCAGCTAAAGTGCTCCAACACTGCCTACAACATACCACAGCTCAGAAACGGGTCAAGGAGCCTCTACTTCAGCCACAGGGGAGCAGACCCGACCCCTGTCAAGGCTGTGATAACCACAGAACAAAAAAGGAGGCCCCACTCAACAACAACAATCAGGGTAGGCTCTGATCACTACAACACCAAACACAGCCACAATCAAAGGGATAATGGCCAACACACAAGGAAGAAACACATGGCAACCACACTAAGCATACATGGCAATCCATACTAAGAACAGCCCTTGTAACAAAAATACTAGACACACACATCTACACAGGAATGATCCCATGTTAAATAAAAACAAAAAAACAGCCTTTCAAGACCACAGTAGATAACTGATTTTCATTAATCCATAGAACCAGAGAAATATAAGTAAAATGAAGAAGCAGAAGAACCACTCCCAATTAAAAGAACAAGAGAAGTCCCCTGAAAGAAGGAGCAATAAGATAAACCTTGACAGACTACTAGATCATGACTTCAAAAAGGGGGTGATAAAAGCACTGAAGGAAATAAGAGAGCCTATGAACAGAGACAGTGTACTATAATAGGGAAATAGAAACTATGAAGAGGAGCCAACTAAAAACAGAAAACTCAAAAAAAAAAAAAACCCAGAAAACTCAATGGCTGAGATAAGAGCTGAGATAAAGGTAGTCAAAAGCAGACTATATAATGCAGAGGGATGAATAAGTGACTTAGAAGACAGGATAACAGAAATCACCCAGTCAGAACAGCAGACAGAAAAGCAAATAAAAACCAATGAAAGCAATATAAGGGACTTATGGAATAATATAAAGCATGCCAACTTACACAGAATAGGGGTCCCAGAAGGAGAAGAAAGAGAAAAGGGGACTGTAAAGATATTTGAAGAAATCATGACTGAAAACTTTCCAAATCTAAAGAAGGAAACAGATACCCGAGTAGAGGAGGCACAGAGGGTCCCCAACAAGAAGAATGTAAACAGACCTACATCAAGACATATTATAATTAATATGGCCACAGTTAAGTATAAAGAAATTATTCTAAAGACAGCAAGAGAAAAACAAAGAGTTAGTTACAAGGGAACCCCCATAAGGCTTTCAGCTGGTTTCTCTACACAAACACTGCTGGCCATAACGAAGGGACAAGATATAATCAAAGTCCTGAATGAGAAAAAGCTGCAACCTAGGATACTCTATCTAGTAAGCCTATCCTTTAAAGTAGAGAGAGAAAGAATTTCACAGACAAGTAAAAACTAAATGAATTCATCAATACTAAACTTATGCTGAAAGAAATATTGAAAGATCTACTCTAACTAGAAAAGAGCAGGAAAGTATAGAAATGAGAAAACCATAATTGGAAATGTAATAACTACAACAAATTGCAAGAGAATGAACATGAAGACCTAAAAAACAAACAAACAAACAAACAAACAAACAAACAAACAAACAAACAAAACAGAAGGATGTCAAAATCATAAAAGGTGGAAGAGGGGAGCAGGAAAATATAATTTCTTCTCCCTCTTGTTTCTTTTCCCTTTTTTCTTTCTTTCTTTTTAGGGTGTGTTTGAGACTATGTGACTGTCAGTCTAAAGCAAACATATAATAATGAGTTAACACACTTGAAAAACAGGGTAAACACAAGTCAAAAGCATAAAATAGAGTCACAAAAACCAAAAAGAAACCAAGATATTACAAAAGAAAATTATCAAACCATAAAAAGAAAAAGGAAAAGAAAGGAACAAAGAAGAAAAACCAAATCAACTGGAAAACAAAGTTCAAAATGGCAATAAACACACACCCACATCAATAATTACTATTGATGTCAATGGACTAAATGCTCTAATTAAAAGACATAGAGTGGCAGATTGAATAATAAAACAAGAGTCTACAATATCCTTCCTGCAAGATACCCACTTTAGGGTGAAGGACATACATAGACTGAAAGTGAAAGGTTGGAAAGATATTTCACACAAATGGAAATGACAAGAAAGCAGAAGTAGCAATACTGATTTCAGACAAAACAGAATTTTTAAAAAAGGCCATAAAGAAAAAGGAGGACACCATATAATGATCAAAGGAGCAAAACAAGATGAGGATATTACACTTGGTAGCATATGTGTACCCAATATAGGAACACCTAAATATATAAAACAAATACTAACTGACATAAAGGGAGAAATTGATGGGAATACAATCATAGTAGGAGACTTTAATACCCTAGTGACATAATTGAACAGGTCTCTCAGACAGAAAATCAATATGGCAATGGAGATACTAAATGACACAATAGAACAGTTGGACTTGGTTGATATTTTTAGGACATTACAACCCCCAAAACCATTATATACCTTTTTTTTCAAGTGCTCATGGAGCATTCTCTAGGATAGACCACATACTCAGGCAGAAAAGAAGCCTCAACAAATTTAAGAGGATAGAAATTATTTCAAGCATCTTCTCTGACCACGGTGCAATAAAACTAGAAATCAATCACAGAAAAACAAATAATTTGCATTTCTCTGATAATTAGCAATATTGAACATTTTTAATGTGCCTATTGACTGTTCATATGTCTTCATTAGAGAATTGCTTTCTTAGGTTTTCTGCCCATTTTTGGATTGGGTCTTTTTTTCTTATTAAGTTGTATGAGCTGATTATATATTCTGGAGATTAAGCCTTTGTCAGTCTCATCTTTTGCAAATATTTTTCTCCCATTCTGTAGGCTGCCTTTTGTTTTGCTTATGTTTCCTTTGCTGTGCAAAAGTTTATAAATTTAATTAGGTTCCACTTGTTTATTTTTGCTTTTATTGCTATTGCTTGGGTAGATTGCCCTAGGAGAACATTGCTAAGATTTATGTTGGATAATAAGTGCAAATCAAAACTACAATGAGGTATCACTTCACACCAGTCAGAATAGCCATCATTCAAAAGCTCATAAATGATAAACATTGGAGAAGGGGTGGAGAAAAGGGAACCCTCCTACACTGTTGTGGAATGTAGTTTGATGCAGATGTTACGGAAAACAGTATGGAGATTCCTCAAAAAACTAAAAATAGACTTACCATATGATCCAGCAATCCCACACTTCGACATATATCCAGAGGGAACCTCAGTTCAGTTCTAAAAGACACATGCACCCCAATGTTCATAGCAGTACTATTTACAATAGCCAAGACATGGAAACAACCTAGATGTCCATTGACAGATGACTGGATAGAAAAATTGTGGCATATTTACACAATAGAATACTACTCAGCCATAAAAAGATAATAAAATAATGCCATTTGCAGCAACATGGTTGGCACTGGAGACTGTCATTCTAAGTGATATAATCCAGAAAGAAAAAGAAAAATACCATATGACATCACTTATATGTGGAATCTAAAATAAAAAGGCAAATGAACTTATTTATGAAACAGAAACAGCCTCATAGACATAGAAAGCAAACTTATGGTTACCAGGAGGAAGGGATAAATTGAGAATTCAAGATTTGCAGATGCTAACTAATATATATATATATATTAGATAAACAACAAATTTATACTGTATAGCACAGGGAACCATATTCAATACCTTGTAGTAACTTGTGAAAAAGAATATGAAAACAAATATATGCATGTTCCTATGTGACTGAAATATTGTGCTGTAAACCAGAAACTGACACAACACTGTAAACTGACTATACTTCAATAAAAATATATTTAAAAAAAAACAAGTGAGAGTAAAATGACAACATGGAGACTAAACACCATGCTACTAAAAAACCAATGGGTCAACAATGAAGTCAAAGAAGAAATTAAAAAATACCTTGAGACAAATGGCAATGAAAACACAACCACACAAAATCTATGGGATGTAGCAAAAGCAGTCCTAAGAGGGAAGTTCATAGTGATACAGGCCTTCCTCAAAAAAAAACAAGAACAATCTCAAATAAAGAACCTAACCTACTACCTAAAAGAATTAGAAAAATAGGAACAAAACCTAAAGTCAGCAAAAGGAAAGAAATAATTAAGATCAGGGAGGAAATATATAAAATAGAGATAAAAAAATAGAAAAATATCAATCAAACCAAGAGCTGGTTTTTTTAAGGAGTAAACAAAATTGACTAACCTCTGGCCAGGCTCACCAAGAAGAAAAGAGAGAGGACAGAAATAAAATAAGAAAGGAAAATGGAGAAATTACAACCAACACCACAGAAATGCCAAAAAAAAAAAAAAAAAAAAAAAAAAAAAACAAAAGAGAGAGAGAGAATACTATGAAAAACTATATGGCAATAAATTGGACAACTTAGAAGAAATGGACAAGAAACATACAGTCCACCAAAACTGAATCAAGAAGAAATAGATCATTTGAACAGATGAGTCACTAGAAGTGAAATAAAATCAGCAATAAAAAACCTCCCTGCAAACAAAAGTCCAGGACACCATGGCTTCAAATAAATAAAATCAGAAATGAAAGAAAAGAAATTACAATCAATAGCACAGAAATAGAAAGGATCTTAAGAGTATACTGTGAACAATTATATGCTAAGAAATTAGACAACCTAGAAGAAGTGGATGAATTTCTAGAAATATATAATTTTCCAAGAATGATTCATGAAGAAAGGGAAAATCTGAACAGCAAAATTACTAATAATAAAATTGAATCTGCAGTTAAATAAAAACTTTCAAAAATGAAATTTCAAGACCAGATGGCTTTATAGGTGAATTCTACCAAATATTTAAAGAAAAGCAACACCTGTCCTTCTCAAATTATTCCAAAAAATTTAAGAGGAAGGGACAATTCCAAAGTCAGTACACAAGGTCAGCATTACACCAAAACCAAACCAGACAAACACAGTACAAAAAAAATAAAAAAAAGAAAAAAGAAAATTAAAGACCAATATACCAGGTGAACACAGATGCAAAAATCCTCAACAAAATATTAGCAAAATGAATTCAATAATACATTTAAAAGATCACACACCATGATCAAGTGTATTTTGCATTTCAGGGATGCAAAAATCAATGTGATACACCATATTAACAAAACAAGGATAAAACTCATAAGGTCATCTCAATAGGTTCAGAGAAAGCTTTTGAAAAATTTCAGCATCCATTCATGATAACAATTCTCCACAAGTGCATATAGAGGGAGCATAACTCAACATAATAAAGGCCATATACGATAAACCCACAGCTAATATCATACTGAATGGTGAAAACCTGAAAGGATCTCCTCTAAGATCAGTTTCAAGATGAGGATGCCCATATTCACAACTTTCATTCAACATACTATTAGATGTCCTCACTACACCAATTAGGCAAGAAAAAGAAATAAAAGGCATACAAATTGGAAAGGAAGAATTAAAACTGTCACTATTTGCAGATGACACAACACTACACATAGAAAATCTAAAAGATGCCCCCCAAACCCTACTAGAACTAATAAATGAATTCTTTAAAGTTGCAGGATACAAAATTACTATACAGAAATCTATTGCATTTCTATACACTAACAATGAACTATTAGAAAGTGAAATTAAGAAAACAATTCCATTTATAATTGCATCAAAAAGAATAAAGCACCTGGGAATAAATCTAACTAAGGAGGTAAAAGACCTGTACTTGGAAAATGATAAAACATTAATGAAGGAAATCAAAAAATGCACAAATAAATGGAAATATATCTCATGTTCATGGATTAGAAAAATTAATGTTGCTAAAATGTCCATAGTATCCAAAATGATCTGCAGATTCAAAGCAATCCTTATCAAAACTCCAAGGGCATTTTTTCACAAAAATAAAAAACACAATCCTAAAATTCATATGAAACCACAAAAGGCCCCAAATAGCCAAAGCAATTATAAAAAGAAAACCAAAGTTAGGGTTATCACATTTCCTGATTTCAATTTATATTACAGAGCCATAGTAATCAAAACATTATGACACTGGCATAAACTCAGACACAGAGACAAATGGATAAGAATACAGAGTCTGGAAATAAACTCACACATATGGCCAACAAATTTTTGATTAGTGCCCCAGGAGTACATGGGAAAAAGGATAGTCTCTTCAATAAATGTTGCCAAAAAATTAAATACTTACATCCAAATGAATGAAATTGGACCATATTTTACATCATATGCAGAAATCAACTCAAGACTTAAAAGTAAAACCTGAAACTCTTAGAAGAAAACATAGCAAAAGGTACTTGTTATTGGTGTTGTCATTGATTTCTTGGCTATGACACAAGAAACACATACAACAAAGGCAAAAATAAACAAGTGGGACTACATTAAACTAAAAAGATTCTATACATCAAAAGAAAGAAAAGACAATCTGTAAATTGAGATAAATCCTTTACAAAGGGTTTAATATCCAAAATATATAAGAAACTAATACAACTCAATAGCAAAAATAAAAATAATCTAGTTAAAAATGAGCAAAGGGCTTAGATGTTTCTCCAAAGAAGATATACAAATAGCCAACAGGTACATGAAAAAGTTCTCAACAAATCATCAGGAAAATGCAAATCAAACCACAAAATATCACTTCATACCTGTTAGGATGGCTATTGTTTTAAAAACCAAAAGATAACAGATGTTAACAAGGTTGTGGAAAAAAGAGAACCCTTGTAAACTGTTGGTGGGAATTCAAGTTGGTACATCCATTATGGAAAAAACAGTATGCAGGTTCCCCAAAGAAAATAACAGCTACCACATGATTCAGAAATACCACCTCTGGATATTTATCTAAAGGAATTTAAGTCATGATCTCAAAGAGATACCTGCACTCTTATGTTCCTTGCAGCATTGTTCACAATATTCAAGATATGGAAACAACCTAGATATCCATCAATGGATAAATGGATAAAGAAAAATTGATATATACATGCAATAAAACACTATTTAGCCTTAAAAAGGAAGGAAATCTTGCCATTTGTGACAACATGGATGGACCTAGAAGACATTATGCTAGGTGGAATGAGCCAGACATAGAAAGACAGTGTATGATTTCAGTCATACATGGAATCTAAAATAGTTAAACTCACAGAAGCAGAGGGTAGAATGGTAATTGTCAGGAGCAAGAGGATGGAGAAATGAAGAGGTTATGCTCAAAGGGTACAAAATTACAGTAATACAAGATAGTTTCTGGAGATCTACTATATGGCATAGTCCCTATAGCTAATAATACTGTATTTTATACTTCAATTTTGCCAAGAGGGCAGAACTTATATTAAGTACTCATTCCACAAAAAAATAATAAGAGCAAGAGAAAAATTTGGAGGTGATGGATATGGTTTGTGGGTGCATACTTATCTTTAAACATATTGAATTGTATATATTAACTATGTACAATTTTTTCTATTTCAATCATGCCACAATAAAGTGGTTTTGAAGAAAAGAGAATATTTGAAGAAGTGATAATCAAGAACCTTTCAAAATTGATGAAAAATATTAATTTATACATTCAAGGAGCCAAATTAACTTCACGTAAGATAAGTCAAGTAGATACATACCTAGACTTGTCATAATCAAACTGTCAAAAGCAAAGAGAGACACAATCATGAAAGGAACGAGAAAAGTGACACATGGCATGTAAGGGATGCTCAATAAATTGTCATCTAATATTTCATTAGGAAGCAGGGAGGCCAGAAAGTAGTGGGATAACATTTGAAAGTGGAGAAAGAAAAACATAAATTCTATTTCCAGCAAAACATTCATTCAAAAGGGAGAAATTAAAACATTCATGATAAATGAAAACTTAGAATCTGTCACTAGCAACACTGTCCTATAAGAAATACTAAAAGATATTTTCTTTCTCTTTCTGGCTTACTTCACTTAGAATGACATTCTCCAGGAACATCCATGTTGCTGCAAAAGGCATTATGTTGTTGTGTTTTATAGCTGAATAGTATTCCGTTGTATAAATATACCACATCTTCTTTATCCAGTCACCTGTTGATGGACATTTAGGCTGTTTCCATGTCTTGGCTATTTTAAATAGTGCTGCTATGAACATTGGGGTGCAGGTGTCTTTTTGAAGTAGGATTCCTTCTGGATATATGCCCAGGAGCGGGATTCCTGGGTCATATAGTAAGTCTATTCCTAGTCTTTTGAGGAATCTCCATACTGTTATGAGATCGCTCATATGTGGAATCTAAAAACAAAACAAAACAAAACAAAAACATAAATACAAAACAGAAACAGATTTGTAGACATAGAATACAAACTTGTGGTTGCCAAGGGGGCAGGGGGTGGGAAGGGACAGACTGGGATTTCAAAATTTAGAATAGACAAACAAGATTATACTGTATAGCACAGGGAAATGCATGCAAGATCTTGTGGTGGCTCACAAGGAAAGAGAATGTGACAATGAATATATGTATGTTCATGTATAACTGAAAAATTGTGCTCTACACTGGAGTTTGACACAACATTGTCAAATTACTATAACTCAATAATAAAATGTTAAAAAAAATTGTAATTAAAAATGAAAGAAATACTAAAAGAAGTCCTTCACACTGAATTAAAAGGACACTAAATGTCACCTTGAATTCACATGAAGAAATAAAGAGAACTGTTAAAGGAAATACATAGGTAAATGTAAAAGACAGCATAAATGTATTTTTCATTCCCATGTTTTGGAATTTCATTTAAAAGAAAAATGAATAAAGCAATAATTATAAAACTGCTATGATGGGCTTATAATGTATTAAGATATAATTTATCTGACGATAGCACAGAGAATGGGAGGTAATGAAGCTATATTGGAGCAGAAGTCCTTTATGGTACTGAAATTAATTTAGTGTTCATTATAATTAGATTGTTTTAAGCAAAGATACTAATCATAATCCCCAAGTCAACTACTAGAAAATAACTCAAAAATATAGTAAAACAAAAAGAATTAAAATGATATCCTAGAAAATATCTATTTAAGTCAAAAGAGGCATACATGGAGGAAAAGAATAATAAAGATATAAGAATACAGGAAACTATCAGCCAAATCATAAATGTAAAAATAATCTTATCAGTGATTACACAGTTAATGAATAAACACTTCAATTGAAGGGCAGATATCTGTAGAAAGGAATAAAAATAATCCAATTGTATTCTCTGTACAAGAAATGTGCTTTAGATTAAAAGACAGAAATGGGTTGAAATGATGGAAAAAATTATACCATGCAAAGAATAACCAAAAGAAAGCTGTAGTGGCTATAGTAATATGAGAAAAATAAACTTTCAGACAAAAAATTTTTGCTAGTGAAAAAAAAGAATTTTTACAATGATTAAAAGATCAGTCACAAATAAATAACAATGGTAAACATATATTCACCAAACAACAGAGCCTCAAACTGGATAAAGCAAGACTGACAAAATGGAAAGGAGATAGAGACAATATAATAGTAATATTTAGAAACTACAATACTCCACTTGCAATAATGAGTGACAAAACTAGAAATAAAATTATCAACTTAATAGAAGACTTGAAAAACACTATAAACCAATT
Source organism: Camelus ferus (assembly GCF_009834535.1). NCBI lineage: Eukaryota > Metazoa > Chordata > Mammalia > Artiodactyla > Camelidae > Camelus > Camelus ferus. Next base: position 45,170,818 of record NC_045732.1, on the reverse strand, counting down.
AGATCTAACAACATCTGTAGAGAACTCTACTCAATATCAGAAGAATACACATTCTTCTCAAGCACATGGGATACATCCTCTAAGTTAGCCCATAAAAAGAATTACTTAATCAAATTAAGAAAACAAGCCTCAATATATTTAAGAGGATTGAATGTAAATATTGCTTGACCAAAATGGAATTAAATTAAAATCAGTAATAGGAAGGAAACCTGAAAATTCACAGGCATGTGGAAACAAATCAACATGCTCACAAATAACATTGGCTCAAAACAGAGATTCCAGGAAAAATTAGAAATACTTCAAAGAAAATGAAAGTGCAATATTACAAGATTTACAGAATGAAGTTAAAGCAGTGCTTAGTAGGAAAAGTCTATCTCTAAATGCCTGTACTAGAAAGAAGAAAGATCTTAAATCAATAACCTAACTATTGATTTTGAGACACAGGATAAAGAAGAGCACATTAAATCTAAAGTGAGCAGAAAAAAGGAAATAATACATATTAGAAAATAAATGAAAGAGGCACTAGAAAAATGTTAAAGAAATCAATGAAACCAAGGTTGTTACTTTGAAAAGATCAACAATATTGACAAGCCTCTAGCTAGAATGAAATTTTTTTTTAAATTTCAAGTTACTAAAATCAGAAATGAAAGTTGGGGCATCACTAATAACTTTACAGAAGTTAAAATGATTATAAGGAAATATATGAACAGTTTCATGCCTTTAAGTTAGATTACTTAGGTGAAATGGACAAATTCCTAGAAGACACAAACTACCAAAACAGACTCAAGAAGAAGTAAAAGTTTGAATAAACCTATAGCAAGTAAAGACTTTAAAATTGTAATTTAAAAGCCTCCCACAAAGAAAATCCCTTGCACAGATGGCTTCACTAGTGAATACTATCAAACATTTAATGGAGACTATTTACCAATTTTCCACAAAATCTTCTGAAAAATAAAAAAGGATGGAACACTTTCTAACTCATTCTGAGAAGCCAGTATTATTCTTATACCAAAGTCATACAAAGACATCACAAAACAGAAAACTTTAGAACAATATCCTTAATGAATATAAATGTAAAAAATCGTTAACAGAACAATAGCAAACTGTCTTCAGCTACATTTCAAAAGGTTTATACAGCATTGCCAAGTGAAATTTATTCCAGGAATGGAAAGTGGTTTTAACACCACAAAATTAAATAATGTAATATTAACAGAATAATGAACAAACATCACATAATCATCTCAATAGAAACAGAAAAAAAGGCCAATTACAAAAATTTTATACCCATTCAATATACAATCACTCAAAAAGCTAAGAATAGACAGGGACTTCCTTAATCAGATAAAAGCTATCTACAAAAAGAATCCACACAGTTAGCATCATACTTCATTGTCAAAAACTGAATACTTTCCCCTATTATTAAGAACAAAGTTGGGAAGTGGCCAAGATGACAGAGTAGAAAGACCCTGAGCTCACCTCCTCTCATGAACACATGAAAATCAGAAATATCAGGAGAACAACGATCAATGAAGAAGCCTACTGGAAAAGATCTACAACTAAAGACATAAAGAAGGAACCACAATGAAACTGATATGAAATGATAGGAGGGGTGGACTGGAGATATAATCAAACCCTATGCCCCCTGGGTGGGTGACCCACAAAATGGAGAATAATTATATTGTAGAGGTTCTCCCACAAGACAGAGTTCTGATCCCCACATCAGGCTCCTCAGCTCAAGGGTCTGGCACTAGGAAGACAAGCCCCCAGAGCATTTTGCTCCAAAGGCCAGTTGGTCTTAATTGCAGGAGCCCCACAGGACTGGGGGAAATAGAGATTTCACTCTTAAAGGGTGTACACAAAGTGTCATACACAACAGGACCCAGTTCAAAAGCAGTAATTTGATAGGAGACTGGGCAAGACTTAACTGCTGGTCTTGGGACAGCTCAGGCCAGACACCTAACTTGGTGGGGTCACAACCCCACCCATCAGGAGACAGGCTGCTTAGTGACTAAAGAGCTCAAAGCTGCCTCTGGACTCAATCAGACATGGCCAAGTCTACCAGAGGGTCAAGACCCAGCTCCACCCACCAGTGGACAGGCAAAAAACCCTCCCACCAGGAAGCCTGCATAAGCCTCTAGATCAGCCTCACCCACCAGGGAGCAGACACCAGATGCAAGAAAACTATGATCCTGCAAATTAAGCCAGACCCTACCCTGGGACAAGCTGGGCCCTGTTCCCGCCCACTAGCAGGTCAATACAACCTTAAGGACTCCCCCAACCACATATCCAACAGTGTAAGGAAATGACTCCCTGAAAAAATCTGAAATGAGCTCTGAGATCCCCGAGCCCAGCAGCCAGGCTCCAGGAACCATCTCCACCTGTCAGTAATTCAGCACTAACTCCAGGGTCTGGCTCCATCAGCCAGTGGGTGGACAACAGCTCCAGAGCCTTTGGGACCTTGACTCCACACTCTTGTGGGCCAGCACTAACCCCAGGGCCCCCTAGGTTTCTTCAACCAGCCACCTCATGACCAGACCCTGCTAAACAGCAGCCAGCAACATCTGCACAAGGCAGAGCCTGGCAAGCAACCTGACTAGGGGCAAAGCAAGCCTGCCAGACTACCTACATAATCAGCTGGCCCAAACACAGCCTTCTTAACAGAAAACCCTAAAGCATATAGCTTGGGTGATGAGAGGGGAGTACACTGTAGGGATGCATAGCCTGTCTCCTATAGACGGCTACTTTTCCAAGGTCAAGAAATATAACTAGCCTACCACATACATAAAAATAAAAATAGCAACTTAGACAAAATGAGGTGGTGGAGGAATATGTTCCAGACTAAGGAACAGCATAAAATTCCAGGAAAAGAACTAAGTGAAGTGGAGATAAGCAATCTACCCAAGAAAGAGTTCAGAATAATGATTATAAAGATGATTAAAGAACTCAGGAGGAGAATGGATGCACAGAACCAGAAGTTAGAATTTTCTCACAAAGAGTTAGAAAATATAAAGAACAGCCACAGATGAGGAATACAATAATACAGTCACTGAAATGAAGAATACACTAGAAGGAATCAAGAGTAGACTAAAAGATACAGAAGAACAGATCAGTGAGCTGGAAAACAGAGTAGTGAAAATCACTGCTGTTGAACAGAAAAAAGAAAAAAATGAAAATAAAATAGAACATTTTAAGAAACCTCTGGAATAACATCAAGTGCACTAATATTTGCATTATAGGAGTCCCAGAAGAAGAAGAAGAGAGAGAAAAGGGCCTGAGAAAATATTTGAAGACTTAATAGCTGAAAACCTCCCTAATCTGGGAAAAGAAACAAGTCCAGGAAGAACAGAGAGTCCCATATAGGATTAACCTAAAGAGTAATACACAAAGACATATTGTAATCAAAATGACAAAAATTAAAGATAAATAAAGAATACTAAGAATACTAAAGCCCCAAGAAAAAAGCAACAAATAACATACAAGGGAACTCCCATGAGACTATCAGCAGAAATTCGGCAGGCCAGAAGGGAGTGTCATGATAAATTTCAAGTGATGTAAGGGGAAAACCTACAACCAAGAATACCCTATCCAGCAAGGCTTTTGTTCAGATTTCATGGAGGGAGTACTCCCAAACCCATTCTATGAAGCCACCATCACCCTGATAACAAAACCAGGCAAAGACACTACCAAAAAAGAGAATTACAGGCCAATATCACTGATGAACATAGATGCAAAAATGCTTACCAAAATATTAGCAAATAGACTCCAACAGCAGATAAAAAAGATTATACATCATGATCAAGTGGGGTTCAGACAAAAGCTGAAATAATTCAGCACTACCAAGCCAGCTTCACAACAAATGTTAAAGGAACTTCTCTAGGTGAAAAAGAAAAGGCCACCATTAGAAACAAGAAAATTACAAAATGGAAAATCTCACTAGTAAAGGCAAACATACATCAAAGGTAAGAAATCATCCAAACTCAAAATTAGTATGGAAGTTAAAAGACAAAAAGACTAAAATCATCTGTATCCACAATAAACAGTTAAGGGATACACAAAACAATTAGATGTAAAAAGCAGTAAATGTGAAGGGAGGAGAATACAAATGCAGGGTTTTTAAAATGCATTTGAAATTAAAGAGATCAGCAACTTAAAACAAACATGTATATATGTAGACTGTTATACAAAACCCACAAGGAAAACACAAACCAAAAATCTATAATAAATACATGCATAAAAAAGTAAAAGGAATCCAAGCATAACACTAAAGATAGTCATCAAATCACAAGAGTAGAGAACATAGAAGAAAGGGAAAAAAGATCTACAAAAACAAATCCAAAACAATTAACAAAATGGCAATTATATATATATAAATAATTACCTTGAATATAAATGGACTAAATGCTCCATCAGAAAGATACAGACTAGCTGAATGGATACAAATACAAGACCCATATATATACTGCCTACAAGAGACCCACTTCAGATCTAGAGACGTACAGACTGAAAGTGAGGGAATGGAAAAAGATATTCCATAAAAACAAAAATTAAAAGCCAGAGTAGAAATATTTATATCAGACACATAAACCTTAAAATAAAGACTGTTAAAGAGACAAAGATGGACACTACATAATGATCAAGGAATCAATCCAAGAAGATATAACAATTGTAAATACATATGCACCCAACATAGGAGCACAAGAATGTATAAGACAAATATTAACAGACATAAAAGGAGAAACTGACAGTAACACAATAAATAGCAGGAGACATTAAGATCCCACTTACATCAATGAACAAATCACCCAGTCAGAAAACCAGTAAGGAAATAAAGGCCTTAAATGGTGTATTAGGCCAGATAATTGATATTTATAGAGCATTCCCTCTAAGATAAGGAGTAAGACAAGAATGCCCAATCTCAACACTTTTATTCAACATAGTTTTGGAAGTCCTAGCCACAGCATTCAGAGAAGAAAAAGAAATAAAAGGAATCTAAATTGGAAAGGAAGAAGTAAAACTGTCACTGTTTGCAGATGACATGATACTATACATAGAAAATTCTAAAAGCACTACAAGAAACTACTAGAGCTCACCAATGAACTTGGTAAAGTTGCAGGATACAAAATTAATATACAGAAATCTGTTTCATTTCTATGCACTAACAATGAAATATCACAAAGAGAAAGTAAAGAAACAATCCCATTTCCCATCTGATCAAAAAGAATAAAATATCTAGGAATAAATCTACCTAAGGAGGCAAAAGACTTGTACTTGGAAAACTGTAAGACACTAATGGAAGAAACTGAAGATGACACAAAGAGGTGGAAAGATACACTTGTTCTTGGATTGGAAAAATCAATATTAAAATTACCATACTACCCAAAGCAATCCACAAATGCAATGCAGTCCTTATGAAATTACCAATGGCATTTTTCAGAGAAGTGGAAAAAATAATTTTAAAATTTGTATGGAAACACAAAAGACCCTGAATATCCAAAGCAAACTTGAGAAAGAACAGACCTAGAGGAATTATACTTCCTGACGTCAGACTACAAAGCTACAGTAATCAAACAGCATGGTACTGGCAAAAACCCAAAACAAAACAAATAGATCAATAGAAAAGCATAGAAAGCCCAGAAATAAACTAATGCATTTATGGTCAATTAATCTATTAAAAAAAGGAGGCAAGAATATACAATGAGAATATACAATGGAGAAAAGATAGTTTCTTCAATAAGTGGTTCTGGGAAAACTGGAAAGCTACCTGTAAAAGACTGAAATTAGAACATTCTCCAGCACCATATACAAAAATAAACTCAGAATGGATTAAAGACCTAAATGTAAGATCAGATACTATGAAACTCCTATAGGAAAACATAGGCAGGACACTCTTTGATATAAATTGTAGCAATATTTTTGGGGATCTGTCTCCTAGAGTAATGGAAACAAAAGGAAAAATAAACCAATGGGACCTAATTAAACTTAAAAGATTTTGCACAGCAAAGGAAACCATAAACAAAATGAAAAGACAACCTACACAATGGGAGAAAGTATTGTAAATTATGCAACCAACAAGTGATTAAATACCAAAGTATACAAATAGCTCACAGAGCTCAATATTAAAAATAAAACACAACCCAGTCAAAAGATGGGCAGAAGACATAAATAGACATTTCTCCAAAGAAGACATACAGGTGGCCAATAGATGCTCATCATTGCTAATTATTAGAAAAATGCAAATCAAAACTACAATGAGGTATCACCTCACACAAGTCAGAATGGCCATCGTCAAAAAGTCTACAAACAATAAATGTTGGAGAGGGTGTGGAGAAAAGGGAAAATTCCTACATTGTTGGAGGGAATGTAGATTGGTACAGCTACTATGGAGAACAGTATGGAAGTTCCTTAAAAAACAACAAAAAAATAGAGTTACTATATGATTGAGAAATCCTACCACTGGGCATATATCCATAAAAGACAAAAACTCTATTTGAAAAGATACATGCATCCCAATGTTCACAGCAACGCTATTTACAATAGCCAAGACATGGAAACAACCTAAACGTCCATCAACAGATGAATGGATAAAGATGTGGTATATATATACAATGGAATACTACTCAGCCATAAAAAGAATGAAATAATATCATTTGTAGCAACATTGAGGGACCTAGAAATTATCATACTAAATGAAGTAAGTCAGACAAAGAAAGATAAATATCACATGATATCACTTATAGGTAGAATCTAAAAAATGATATAAAAGAATTTATTTACAAAACAAAAATAGGCTCACAGGCATAGAAAACAAACTTATGGTTACCAATGGGGAAAGGGAGGGGAGGGATAAATTAAGAATTTGGGATTAACACTTATGCACTACTACATATAAAATTAGCAAACAACAAGGACCTATTTTATAACACAGGGAACTATACTCGATATCTTGTAATAATGTATAATTGAAAAGAATCTGAAAAAGAATATATATACACATATATAACTAAATCACTTTGCTGTACATCTGAAACATTGTAAATTAACTGTACTTCAATTAAAAAAAGCAATCTTGTCCACTGTTATCATTTCTTTTCAACATTGTACTGGAGATTTTAGACATTAACAGGCAAAAAAAAAAAAAAAAAGGAAAGAAAGAAAAAACGAAAGAAAGAAAGAAAGAAAAATGCATTCAGATTAGAAAACCTAATTAAAATATCTATATTTGCAGTGACATGATCTTGTACATAAACAATTCCAGGTAATCACTAAAAATTATTAGAAATATGTTCATAGCAGCACTATATACAATAGCCAAGACATGGAAGCAACCTAAATGTCCATCAACAGATGTCTGGATAAGAAATTTGTGGTATAGTTATACAATGGAATACTACTCAGCCATAAAAAAGAATGAAATAATGCCATTTGCAGCAATATGGATGGTCCTGGAGATCCTCATTCTAAGTGAAGTAAGCCAGAAAGAGAAAGAAAAATACCATATGACATCACTCATATGTGGAATCTAACAAAAGAAAAAAGAGGGCACTAATGAATTCATCTACAAAAGAAACAGACTCGCAGACATGGTAAACAATCTTATGCTTACAAGAGAAAGGGGATGGGAAGGGATAAATGTGGGAGTTTAAGATTTGCAAATGTTAACCACTATATATAAAAATAGATAAAAACCAAATTTCTTTTGTTTAGCACAGGGAACTATATTCAGTATCTTGTAATATCCTTTAATGAAAAAGAATATGAAAATGAGTATATGTGTGTATATATATATGTGTATATATATGTGTGTGTGTGTGTGTGTGTGTGTGTGTGTGTATATATATATATATATATGACTGGGACATTATGCTGTACACCAGAAACTGACACATTGTAACTGACTATACTTCAATTTAAAAATTATTAAAAATAATAAATTCTGCAACGTTTCAGGATAAAAAATTAATACAAGTATCAATTACATTTCTATCCACTAAGAATAAACAATCTAAAAATTAAATTTATATTGACAATCATTTTAAAAATAATATATGAATAAATTTAAAGAATTCAAAGAGTGATAATTTTGCAAAAATTGACAAGCTGATCCTAACATTTTATGGTTAAAAAAAAGGGACTCAGAATAGCCAAATTAATTTCCAAAAACATGAACAAAGTTGAAGGATTCATACTTCCCAATATCAAAACTTACTACAAAACTATGATAATCAGCACAGTGTTGCTCCAGCACAAGAAGAGTCATGTGGATTAAAGGAATAGAATTTTGAGCCTGAAATTAATTCTTACATTTATTGTCAGTTGAGTTTCTACATGGGTAGGATGACAATTCAATAGTGAAAGAATAGTCTTTTTAGCTGGATATCCACACGGAAAATGAACTTGCATGTCTACACAAAAATTAATTTGAAGTGGATCATCAACCAAAATGTAAGAGCTAAAGCTATAAAAACTCTTCAAGAAAACATTGGAATAAATTTTTATGACATTGGGCTAGACAATAGGTTTTTAAAATATATTATGAAAACAAAAGTAGTAAGTGAACTACAGCTAAATTAAAAACTTGTGTGCTGCAAATGCCATCAGGAATGTGAAAAGACAACCCACATAATGGGAGAAAATATCTGCAAATCATATATTTGATAAGGGACTTATGTCTCTAATATATTAACAACACAATTCAATAATTAAAAAATAAATAATTCAATTTTTTAAATGAGCAAAAGATTTAAATGGACATTTTCCAAAGATGATATATATTCCAAAGTGGTGAACAAGCAAATGGAAAGAATCTCCACATTGTTAATCATTGCATAAATGCAAATTAAAACGTGAGATACCTCTTCACACACACCAGGAGTACTATAACTTAAAACAGATGATAACAAATGTTGGCAAGTATTTGGAGAAATTGAAATCCTCATACATTGCTAGTGAGAATGTAAAATGATGCAGCCTTTTTGGAAAAAAGTTTTAGAGTTTCTCAAATGTTACATGTAGAATTCCCATATGACACACTGATGCCACTCTTAGGAATGCACCAAAAAGAAATGAAAACATTTGTCTGCCCCAAAATTTGTATACAAATTCTCATAACAATACTATTCATAATAGCCCAGAGTGGAAATAATCCAAATACTTATTGAATGATGAAAGAAAAAACAAAATATGGCAAATCCATGCAATAGAATATTATTCCACAGTAAAAGAATGAAGTTATGGTATATGAAAAACATAGATTAGCCTCAAATGTATTATGCTAAGTGAAATAAACTATCATGAAGATCACATATTGTAGAACTGAATTTATATGAAATGCCCAGAGTAAGCAAAACTATGGATATAGAAAGTAGATTAGTTGTTGCCTAGTGCTGGATAAGGATGTAATGAGATATGGGAATGGAAATTGAAGTTGACAGAAACAAATGGGAAGATATAGTGTGCTCATGATTTGGAAGAATTAATATTGCTAAAATGACCATACTACCTAGGCAATCTACAGATTCAATGAAATCTCTATCAAAATACCAATGGCTTTGTTACAGAACTAGAACATATAATTCTTAAGTTTGTATGGAAACACAAAATATGTTGAATAGCTAAAACACTCTTGAGAAAGAAGAATAAAGCTAGAAGTATCCCATTCCCTAATTTCAAACTATACTATAAAGCTATCATATTCAAAACAGTATGATACTGGCACAGAAACAGACACATAGATTAATGGAACAGAACAGAAAGCCCAGAAATAAAGCCACACTTACATGGGCAACTGATCTGTGACAAAGGAGTCAAGAATATCCAATGGGGAAAAGACAGTCTCTTCAATAAATGGTGTTGGGAAAACTGGACAGCTATGTACAAAACAAACAGGACTATTTTCTCACACCATACATAAAAATAAACTCAAAATAGATTAAAGGTTTAAATGTAAGATGTTAAGCTATAAAACTCCTAGAAGAAAACATGGGCAGTACACTCTTTGGTATTTGTCTTAATAATCTTTTTTGAATATGTGTCCTCAGGCAAGGGAAACAAAAGCAATAATAAGTGATGCTACATCAAACTAAAAGGCTTTTGACAGTGAAAGAAACTATTTAAAAAATGAAAAGCCTTCCTAATGGATAGGGGAAAATATTTGCAAACAATATATACAATAAGGAGTTACTATCAAAAATACACAAAGAACTCATATATCTCAACAATAACAAAAACCAAACAACCCTATTAAAAAATGGGAAAAGGACAGATATTTTTCCAAAGAAGACATAAAGATGGCCAACAGTCACATGAAAAATGCTCAACTTCACTGATCATGAGGGTAATGCAAATCAAAACCACAATGAAATAGCACCTCACTCTAGTCAGAAAGCCTATTATTAAAAAGACAACAAATAACAAGTGTTGGCAAGGATGTGGAGAAAAGAGAACTCTCATGCACTGTTGGTCAGAATATATATTGATACAGCCACTATAGAAAACAGTATGGAAGTCACTCAAAAAATTAAAAATAGAATGATCATACAATCCAGCAATTTCTTTTTCTGGGTATTTTTCCAAAGAAAACAAAAACACTAATTTGAAAATATGTATACACCTTTATATTCATTGCAGCATTATTCACAATAGCCAATATATGGAAGCAATGCAAGTGTCCATTATTAAATAAATAAACATAGATGTGATATATACACACACACACATGGAATATTAGTCAATCATAAAGAATGAAATCTTGTCATTTGAGACAACATGGATGTACCTAGAGGGTATTATGCTAAATGAAATAAGCCATACAGAGAAAGCCAAATACCATATGATCTCACTTATATGAGGAATCTAAAAAACAAAGCAAATGGATAAACATAACAAGGTAGAAAGAGTCATAGATACAGAGATAGGTGGTTGCCGGAGGGGAGGGGATAGGAGAATGAATGAAATGAGTGATGGAAATGAAAAGGTGCAAACTTTCAGTTACAGAAAAATGAGTCCTGGTGATGCAATGTACAGCGTGGAGATAAAGCAAATAATCATTTAATATCTTTGTGTGGTGACAAAAGTAGACAAAAAGTACAAACTTCCAGTTATAAGATAAATAAATACTAGGGATGTAATGTACATGATTAATATTATCAACATTGTTCTGTTATATATTAAACTTGTTAAGAGTAAATCTAAGAGCTCTCATCACAAAAAAAATATTTTTTCTTTTTCTTTTATTTGTACCTATATGAGATGATGGATGTTCACTAAATTTATTGTGGTAATAATCATTTCATTATGTATGAAAGTCAAATCATTATGATGTACATCTTAAACTTATACAGTGCTGTATGTCAATTACATCTCAATAAAACTGGAAGAAAAAATAAACTATTGCTTATTTCACAAAAAAATAAACTGCTTAGGTGTAAATTTAACAACATAATGTGTAGGATTGAATTTTTATGCTGAAAACTACAAAACTCATGAAAGAAATTAAAGTATATCTAAACAAGTAAAGAGATACTCTGTGTTCATGGATTGGAATACCCATATTGTTAAATTTTCATTTCTCCCCAATTTGGTTTATAGATTCAATGCAATCCCAATTATTATTCAAGAAAGCTTTTTTGGTAGATGTTAACAAGCTAATTTATATTTATATTGAAACATTTATATTGAAAGACAAAAAGCCTCATATAGGGAAAATCCTACAAAGAAAATAAAGTTGGAGAATTTAACACTACTCAATTCAAAACTTAGTCTAAAGCTGCAATAATTAATCAAGGTGAAAGGATATACACATATTTTTTTGGAACAGAATAGAGAGTCCAGAAATTCTTCCACACAAATATTGTCAATTGAGTTTTGGTAATGTACAAAAACCATCAATAGAGAAAAGATAGTCTTTACATCAAGTGGTGCTGAAAAAACTGAACATTTGTTTAAAAAAAACAACATTGATCCATAGTGTATAAAAACATACTGAAAATTAATCACAGACCAAAATGTTTAATTGTTTTAAAATTAAACATCTAGAGTAAAGCACAGAAGAAAATCTTCGTGACCTTGTGTTAGGCAATGATTTCTTAGATACAATAGCAACAGCAGAAAGATATTAATAAATTAGACTTCATCAAAATTAAAACTTTTGCCTTCTAAAGATACTTTTAAATAAATGAAAAGACAAATCACAGGTTTGTATAAAATCTTTGCAAATCCTATATCCAACAATGTACTTATATCTGGAAAATACAAAGAACATTTAAAATTTATTAAGAAGAAATCAAACAACACAATATAAAAGCGGGAAAAAGATTTGAATAGACATCTCACCAAAGAATATACATGAATGGCAAATAGGCATTTGCAAAGATACTCAATATCATTTTCCATCTGGAAATGAACATTAAAACTATCAAATACCATTGCACAGGCATTAGAATGGCTAAAATAAAGCAAAAAAGAATGTAATGCTCGTATATGAACACTGCACTCTGTTAATTTGTCACAGAGATATGTTAGCAATTCTGAAACTGTATTAGATGTACCCAGATCTCTCAATGTCAAAGAAAGAAGTTACAACTATGCAAGGGTGGAAGGCTATAATAAAGCCTTTGGTATTAGAGTCAGAGACATCAATATGAATATACACATATATCTATATACTTTTATGTATATTATTTATAGATATGTGTGCATACATGAATTAGTATATATGCATATAGTACTTAGATCTTTCCACTGAGGGCACAGAAGCAGTGATGCCGTATAGCAATGTGCACACCCCCGTGCCCAGATCTTGATTTCTGAATACATGCTCCAGTAAAAGGAACCAGAGCTTCTGGTTGCAATGGCAGATTCTATAAGACAAAAAAGATATGATGATAAATTTCAATGTGGTACCCAGATTGGACATTTGAACAGTAAAGGAATGTTTGTAGAAAAAAACTGGTAAAATCTGAATAAAGGCTGTCATTTAATTATTAGTAATGTGTCAAGGTTAATTTCTTAGTCTTGACAAATGTGATGTAGTTATAGATGTGCAAGGTGATGATAACATTAAAGTTAATTGGGTGAAGGATATATGATAACTCTCTATATTATCTTTCAAGTTTTCTTTAAATCTTAAACCATTTCAAAGTTAAATGTTTATATTTTAAACACTCTTATTCAATACATTAAAAACATTTTCCCTGTGGTCACAATTATTCCTTAAGATACCACGCTCAAATATCACATGAGCTCATTTTTCTTATCTCTCATGCTCAGTGCTATAGGCCCAGCACTTGTACAGTAGTTGACATACAATAGGTATGCAACAAATATTTTGAAAGTATTAAATAAATGCTGTTTCACACAGTTATGACATACATTTAGGTATTACACCCATTTATTCTTTTGTTACACTCATTTGGAACCTGTTCACTAATTCAGATATCAAACACACAGATATTTCCCATTTCCTTTTCAGATATGGCACAGTCCTTCACATATCATACATAGTATTTAGCTGTTCATAAGTATACACTTGCTACTTACATTCTTTCAGATGTTACTCACACTTTCAGATGACACACACCCTAATTCACATGTTTAACACTCAAGTTCAGATAATCAGCTTGCTTACTCAGATGCCATATTATATGAATTCAGTATTTATAGAATGAGATATGAGAAAAATACTCAGTTGTTATACACACAGATGTTACTCTCAACTATCACACATTCATCATGATATCACATATACTCAAGAAAATGCAATACCACCTCTCAGATGCCAAATACCCATTGAGAAGTTATAATACATTCAGGCATCACGCTTATTCAATTGTTTTATACATTCGTTCTGATGGCACAAACATTTATTTTCTTCTAATATATACATTCAGATGTCACTCCACATTTAAAAAATCACATTCAGATGATACATACTGGAAATGTTCTTAATACTCACTAAAATGGAATATATCTATTCTATGGTTAAAACCTTGATTAGAGATCACAACCACCTCTCAGATTAAAATACATTTATTAAGATGCAACTCACACATTCAGATATCTCACACTTTAAGGTGTTATGTATGTTCACTATATATTTCACAGATTTAATCAGATGTAAAACACATACAATGAGATATGCAAAACATACTTTTATCTCTCTCTCATTCATTCAGACATCACCCTCATATAGTCAGATCAAGTATTTTACCTGCATGCCCTTAAATCACTGCTAGATTCCCCAAAATTACATGATTTTGGACCCTCAGGTTTCTTGTTCATAGACTTCTACATGTGCACAGGTTTTCTTCTAGACAGACTGTTAGACAGAAAAGGGAATTGTGTAACAAGAACAAATGGTAAAAAAGGATGGTAGATCTATTACTAATCTCTCTCTCAAATCTCTGGAAAATGGCCACAAATAGTAAAATGGATAAATTAGTTATGTTATATTCATTCATATACTATATATTATGAAATATATATAAAAATTAATCTATAACTACACACATAGATCAAGATGAATCACACAAATATGATATTAAGCAAAAGTGGTTAGACATCAAATAATGCATCCTGTTTGAGTTCATTTATACAAATTACTAAAACAGGCAAAACTATGCTGTTGGAAATCAGTACATTAGCTAACCTTGAAGAAAGAGTAGGGAATAGAACAGCCAAGAAAAACAATTACTCAAGAAAAAGACAACTATTCTCTGTAAGTACATAAGTACAATATAGAAGAATTTATACATACTATGAATTCAATTAAACAAGAGTTCAAAGACAGGAAGTTAGAACAACAGAATGTACGAAAGGAGAGATTTCAGAGTTTAGTAAATGAACAGAGAACTAAAAAAACACCATTGTGGGGCTAACAAACAGATTAGAAAGAAGAAAAAAAAAAAACAACAGATAAAGAAAAAAGTAAGAATAACATCAGCTACCTCATACCTAGATCTTGATTTCTAATATCATTCTCCAATAAAAGGAATCAGGGTGCCTTGGAGAAACTGACCAATTTTAGCACTGAAGCAGGAAATATACAATATAAGTATGGATCATCCTGTACTGCCCAAAAGTGATGAAGTACTAAAAAAGTCAATGATAGGGTTAAGTCAAAGAGAGACAGGAGCCAGCTGAAAGGGAACCCAATGGCCAAAGCTGAAAAAATTTGAGTAACATAATAAACAATGTAGTATTAAGTTATAATTCAAAATATAAAATATATATCCATGATCCCATACTAACATAAATAAGTGATTGAAGAAAATTAATGGAGGATGAATAGACAAATTTTCCAGGCAGAAAAATTCCAAAAATTTATGTAGGAGCTCTACATTCAAGGAGGAAAATAGTCTCCAGGCCTTAAGGGTTGGTTGTTTATAGTGACATCATTCCAAAGAGTAAAGTATGGAAAGGTAGAAAAAAGTAACTTTGTAAGGAAGAAACATGACAAATACTACTTGGTGATCAAAGTTAACCCTAACATTGATAAATCATATTGATAGTATGTACCCTTAATATGATGTGACGAGAATGATACTTTACTTCTACAGTCTTCCTCCACAAATCCCTACCATTAATCTAATTATGAGAGAAATATCACGCAAATCCAAGTTTGGGTCAAATATCTGACCAATACTCCTCAACACTGTCAAGATCATCAAAACAAGGAAAGAAACCATATCATCCAGGAGAAGTCTAAGAAAGCATGATGAATAAATGTGATATCCTGGATGAGATCCTATAACCAGAAAAGACGGATTAGGTAAACCAAGGAAATCTAGATAAAGTAAGGACTTTATTAAAAAGTATTAATTTTGGTTCAATAATTGCAATAAATTTACTATACTAATGTAAGATGTTAATAATAAAAGAAACTCTCTATATATTTGTCTTATCTTCAGAATTTTTCTGTAAACCTAAAAGTATTCTAAAATGAAAAGTTTATTTCAAAAAACTTCAAAGAGAAGATAGCTGTGATTATTACAGTGAGTACAAAGGAAGAAAACAGGAAAAGTAAAGCAATTAGGGAGATCATAAAAATGAAGAACAAAGTTAATACAAAATTAGTTTAATTGGATCCCTAAAAATATAAAATGCTACAAATGAGATCTAATAAATCTATAAGCCTAATCAATCTGAATATAAATCTAAAAAAGAGCCAAAATGTGTAAGCAACCATGTGTCCATCAACAAATGAATGGTTAACCAAATGTGGTATATACATACAATGGAATATTATTCAGGCATAAAAAGGAATGAAATTTTGATATATGCTACAACATGGATGAACCTTGAAAACATGGTAACTGAAATAAGACAGATACAGAAGGATGAGTATTGTATTTGCATATGTGAAATACATACATGTATTTCACTTATATAAGTTAACTAAAATAGACAAATTCATGCAGACAAAAAGTAGAAGAGAGGTTAGTTACTAGGGGCTGGTGGGAAGAAGAAATTGGGAATTATTTTTTAAAAGATGCGGAGTTAATGCTGGGAACGATGACAAACTTTTGTATAGATAGTGATGATGGTTACAAAACATTGTGAATGCATTTAATGCCACTGGACTCTATATTTATGAATGGTTAAAATGGTAACTATTATGTTGAATACATTACACCACACTTAAAAACTTTTTAAGTGAATGACCATTTTGGAAATTTCTTTGATAATATTTATAAAGCTGAGTGTAGGCAATAGGTCATATGGCCTAGCAGTTCAATTCCTAGGTAAGTACTACACAAATCTGCATAGGTAAGTACAATTATTACTAAAATATGTAAAATATTTCATATAACAAAATATATACTATCTCAGATTTTATAACTACCCAAATATCCATAACAAGTAAAATTAATAAATAAATTATGCACATTCATGTGATAGAATACAATATAGCAATTAAATAGTTGAATAACTACCAGACCCAAAGAGCAGGGATAAAACATGAAAATGATGTTGAGTGAAAAGAAGCTAAACATAAAAGATTGCATACCATATGACTCCATTTACATAAATTTAAAATCAAACAAAGGTAGGCCATGTTGCTGGAGATAAGGATTGTGGTTATTTTGCTGAAGAGAGATAGGAGGCGGTGCAAGATGGCCTTCTAGGGAGCTATGTGATATTTGACATTTCAAACTGAACGTGGATTACATAGGTATGGTGAAATTTCATGGAGCAGTACAGTTATACTTTGTATAATTTTTGCATGTTAAGTCACACATTAATGAATAAATGTATTTGAGAAAATTGAGAGATGGGGGAGATTGTGGCAGGAAGTACAAGGAAATTATCATCCTCATATTTCATCTTCCCAGGCAGGGATGTGCCTGAGCTTACCAAAATTTAAATGACCCATCCAAAAAATTAAGATCTCAACTCTAAAATGTTACTGAGAATTTCTTTTCTTAACTTTGGAAGAATCTTCCCGGAACATATATCGCATCAGCTAAAGAAATCTTTAACCAAGACTCAACTCTTCTGTTCCCTTTCCATTTATTTTTGCATACTGATAAAATGAAATCTAATATATTTTTATTTTGAATAGCCTATATATGGTATAAGGCAATTGCTGATATGCATTTCTCTCTTTTTTTTAACATTTTTTATTGATTTATAATCATTTTACAATGTGTCAAATTCCAGTGTTCAGCACAAATTTTCAGTCATTCATGGACATATACACACTCACTGTCACATTTTTTTCTCTGTGAGCTACCATAAGATCTTGTGTATATTTCCCTGTGTTATACAGTATAATCTTGTTAATCTATTCTACAATTTTCAAATCCCGTCTATACCTTCCCACACTCCGCCCCCTTGGCAACCACAAGTTTGTATTCTATATCTATAAGTCTATTTCTGTTTTGTATTTATGCTTTGTTTTTTTTTTTGTTTTTGTTTTTTAGATTTCACATATGAGCGATCTCATATGGTATTTTTCTTTCTCTTTCTGGCTTACTTCACTTAGAATGACATTCTCCAGGAGCATCCATGTTGCTACAAAAGGCATTATGTTGTCGGGTTTTATGGCTGAATAGTATTCCATTGTATAAATATACCAATTCTTATTTATCCAGTCATCTGTTGATGGACATTTAGGCTGCTTCCATGTCTTGGCTATTGTAAATAGTGCTGCTATGAACATTGGGGTGCAGGTGTCATTTTGGAGTAGGGTTCCTTCTGGATATATGCCTAGGAGTGGAATTCCTGGGTCATATGGTAAGTCTACTCCTAGTCTTTTGAGGAATCTCCATACTTTTCTCCACAGTGGCTGCACCGAACTGCATTCCCACCAACAGTGTAGGAGGATTCCCTTTTCTCCACAGCCTCTCCAGCTTTTCTCATTTGTGGACTTTTGAATGATGGCCATTCTGACTGGTGTAAGGTGATACCTCATTGTAGTTTTGATTTGCATTTCTCTGATAATTAGTGATATTGAGCATTTTTTCATGTGGTTATTAATCGTTTGTATTTCTTCCTTGAAGAATTGCTTGTTTAGGTCTTCTGTCCATTTTTGGATTGGGTTGTTTGCTTTTTTCTTATTAAGTCATATGAGCTGCTTATATATTCTGGAGATCAAGCCTTTGTCGGTTTCACTTGCAAAAATTTTCTCCCATTCCGTAGGTTGTCTTCTTGTTTTATTTCTGGTTTCCTTTGCTGTGCAGAAGCTTGTAGGTTTCATTAGGTCCCATTTGTTTATTCTTGCTTTTATTTCTTCTAGGAGAAAATTTTTGAAATGTATGTCAGATAATGTTTTGCCTATGTTTTCCTCTAGGAGGTTTATTGTATCTTGTCTTAGGTTTAAGTCTTTAATCCATTTTGAGTTGATTTTTGTATATGGTGTAAGGGAGTGTTCTAGCTTCATTGTTTTACATGCTGCTGTCCAGTTTTCCCAACACCATTTGCTGAAGAGACTGTCTTTATTCCAATGTATATTCTTGCCTCCTTTGTCAAAGATGAGTTGACCAAAAGTTTGTGGGTTCATTTCTGGGCTCTCTATTCTGTTCCATTGGTCTATATGTCTGTTTTGGTACCAATACCATGCTGTCTTGATGACTGTAGCTCTATAGTATTGTCTGAAGTCTGGGAGAGTTATTCCTCCAGCCTCTTTCTTTCTCTTCAGTAATGCTTTGGCAATTCTAGGTCTTTGATGGTTCCATATGAATTTTATTATGATTTGTTCTAGTTCTGTGAAATATGTCCTGGGTAATTTGATAGGGATTGCATTAAATTTGTAGATTGCCTTGGGCAGTGTGACCATTTTAACAATATTGATTCTTCCAATCCAAGAGCATGGAATATCTTTCCATTTTTTAAAGTCTTCTTTAATTTCCTTTATCAATGGTTTATAGTTTTCTGTGTATAATTCTTTCACCTCCTTGGTTAGATTTATTCCCAGATATTTTATTACTTTGGATGCTATTTTAAAGGGGATTGTTTCTTTACTTTCTTCTTCTGTTGATTTATCGTTAGTGTATAGAAATGCAACTGATTTTTGAACGTTAATTTTGTAACCTGCTACCTTGCTGAATTCTTCAATCAGCTCTAGTAGCTTTTGTGTGGACCTTTTAGGGTTTTCTATATATAGTAACATGTCATCAGCATATAATGACACTTTTACCTCTTCTTTTCCAATTTGGATCCCTTTGATTTCTCTCTCTTGTCTGATTACTGTGGCTAGGACTTCCAAGACTATGTTGAATAGGAGTGGAGATAGTGGGCATCCTTGTCTTGTCCCAGATTTTAGTGGGAAGCTGTTGAGTTTTTCACCATCGAGTACTATGCTGGCTGTAGGTTTGTCATATATAGCTTTTATTATGTTGAGGTATGTTCCCTCTATATCCACTTTGGTGACAGTTTTTTTCGTAAATGGGTGTTGAATTTTATCAAATGCTTTTTCTGCATCGATTGAGATGATCATGTGGTTTTTGTCCTTTCTCTTGTTGATGTGATGTATGACATTGATTGATTTGCATATGTTGAACCATCCTTGTGTCCCTGGGATGAACCCCACTTGGTCATGATGTATAATCTTTTTTATGTGTTGTTGGAGTCTATTTGCTAATATTTTGATGAGGTTTTTGGAGTCTATGTTCATCAGTGATATTGGCCTATAATTCTCTTTTTTTGGTAGTGTCTTTGCCTGGTTTTGGTATGAGGGTGATGGTGGCTTCATAGATTGAGTTTGGGAGTATTCCCTCCTTTTCAGTCTTCTGGAAGAGTTTGAGAAGGACTGGTATGAGTTCTTCTTTGTATGTTTGGTAGAATTCCCCGCTGAAGCCACCTGGTCCTCGACTTTTATTTGTAGGGAGGTTTTTTTATTGCTATTTCGCTTTCATTTCTAGTGATTGGTTTGTTCAAGTGGTCAGTTTCTTCTTATTTCAGTCTTGGTGTACACTATGTTTCCATAAACTTGTCCATCTCCTCTAGGCTATCGAGTTTGGTTCCATATAGTTTTTCATAATATTCTCGTATGATATTCTGTATTTCTATTTTATTTGTTGTAATTTCTCCATTTTCCTGTCTTATTTTGCTAATTTGTGCTCTCTCTTTTTTCTTCTTTGTGAATTTGGCCAGAGGTTTGTCGATTTTATTTACTTTTTCAAAAAACCAGCTTTTGGTTTGGTTGATTTTTCCTATGGTATTTTAAACCTGTATTTTATTTATTTCCTCCCAAATCTTTATAATTTCCTTCCTTCTGCTGCCTTTTGGGGATTTTTATTCTTTTTCTAGTTCATTCAGCTGGTGGGTTAAATTGTTTATTTGAGATTGTTCTTCTTTTTTGAGGAAGGCCTGTATCGCTGTAAACTTCCCTCTTAGCACTGCATTTGCTGTGTCCCATAAATTTTGTGTGGTTGTGTTTTCATTTTCATTTGTCTCAAGGTATTTTTTAATTTCAAATTTGATTTCCTCATTGACCCATTGGTTTTTTAATAACATACTGTTTAATCTCCATGCCTTCCTTTTATTCTCCTTTGTTTTTCTGTTGTTGATTTCTAGTTTCATGGCATTGTGGTCAGTAAAGATGCTTGAGATAATTTCTATCTTCTTAAATTGCTGAGGTTTCTTTTGTGCCCAAGTACATGATCAATCCTGGAAAATGTTCCATGTGCACTTGAAAAGAATGTATATCCTATTTTGGGGGGGGGGTGTAATGCTCTGAAAATATCCACCAAATCTAGTTTTTCTATTGTAGTATTTAATTTCTCTGTTGCCTTGTTTATTTTCTGTCTGGAAGATCTGTCTAGTGATGGTAATGCAGTGTTAAAATCTCCAACTATGATTGTTTTCCCATCAATATCCCCTTTTATCTCTGTTAGTAATTCTTGTATGTACTTAGGTGCTCCTATATTGGGTGCATATATATTAACGAGTGTAATATCCTCATCTTGTATCACTCCTTTAATCATTATAAAATGTCCTTCTTTATCTTTCTTTATGGCCTTTGTTTTAAAGTCTATTTTGTCTGAAATCAGTACTGCAGCACCTGCTTTTTTGGCTTTTCCATTTGCATGGAATATCCTTTTCCATCCTTTCACTCTCAATCTATGTGTGTCCTTCTCCCTAAAGTGGGTCTCTTGTATGCAGCATTTTGAAGGTTCTTGCTTTATTATCCAGTCTGCCACTCTGTGTCTTTTGACTGGAGCATTTAGTCCATTAACATTTACAGTCACTAATGATAGATGTGTGTTTATTGCCATTTTGAACTTATTTTTGCAGTTGAATTGGTATATCCTCTTTGTTCCTTTCTTCTTCCTTTTGTGGTTTGGTAATTTTCCTTTGTATTATCATGGATTTTATTTAATTTTTGTGACTCCTTTGTAAATTTTTGGCTTGTTGTTACCCTTTTTTGTAAATCTATCAACCCATTACTATAAGTGTTTTTATTAAACTGATAGTAACATGATCTCAAACCCATCCTACTGTTAAAAAAGTTTAAAAAGAAAAAAATATATTCTATATTTCCCTGCCTCCCTCTCCCACTCTCAGTGATTTGTATGTCTTCTTTTCTAATTTCATGTTTACTTTATTTGTAATTCATGAGTTATCACCTTTCCAGTTGTGTGTTTCTCATTTCTGTAGCATCCTGCTGCTTTTCTATTTAGAATAGCCCTTTGAATATTTCTTTTAGCATGGGTTTAGTGTTGCTAAACTCCTGAAGCTTTTTTTTGTCTGTGAAACTCTTTATTTCTCCTTCTATCCTCAAGGATAGCCTTGCTGGATAAAGTATCCTAGGCTGCATCTTTTTTTCATTCAGGGCTTTGAATATATCTTGCCACTCCCTTCTGGCCTGTAGTGTTTGTGTATAGAAATCAGCTGAGAGCCTTATGGGGGTTCCCTTGTAACTCACTCTTTGCTTTTCTCTTGCTGCCCTTAAGGTCATTTCTTTATCCTTGACTCTGGTCATCTTGATTATGCTATGTCTTGCTGTGGGTCTATTTGGGTTCTTCCTGTTTGGGACCCTTTGAACTTCCTGTACTTGGATATCTGATTTCTTCTTTAAGTTTGGGAAGTTTTCAGTCATGATTTCTTCAAAAACCTTTTGAATCCCCTTTGTTCTTTCTTCCCCTTCTGAGACCCCTATTATGCGAAGATTAGAGCGCTTTATGTTACCCCATAGGTCCCTTATGTTGCTTTCATTTGTTTTTATTTGTTTATCTTGCATTTGTTCTGATTGGGTGCTTTCTGTTGTCCTGTATTCTAGGTCACTAATTCGTTCCTCTGCATTAACTACTCTGCTTTACACAGCCTTTAGATCTGTTCTCGTCTCAGCCAATGAGTTTATGAATTCTACTTGGTTCTTCTTTATAGCTTTGATTTCATTTTTGATATATTATATCTCTAAACACTATCTCTTTTAGTTCCTTCAATATTTTGAGCACTCCTTTTTTGAAATCTTGATCTAGTAGGCTATCAATGTCTATTTCATTGATCATTCTTTCAGGGGATTTCTCTTGTTCTTTTAATTGGGAGTGGTTTCTCTACTTCTCCATCTTCCTCATATGTCTCTGGTAGTGTGGCTTATGGAGTAGCAGTTATCTATTGTGGTCCTTAAAAGAGTTTATTTATTTATCTATCTAGTGCCTATGTAGGAATAAAACAGATTTTTGGCGTCTTTGTCTTTTGAAGAGGACAATGTTCTGTCAGATTTCTGCAGGTGCTCTGGTTGGCCGAGTGGTTCCATAGATGTGAGTCTTGGTGTATATGTGGGAGAGGGTGAGCTACGTGCGTCCTACTACTCTGCCATCTTGGCCTCCGTCTTCATTTCTTTCAAGTCACCTCTCTTTCTTGCTTTCTACTTGCTAGCTTACTGTTTTATTTCATAGATTAATAATAAGCTGTTTGAAGTGATTTTGATCCAGCATTAGAAATAGATAATTTTGGATGTCTAAATTTGTTGTAATTTATTGTTTTGCATTTGTTTCTCAGTGCCTGATTATTTAACAATCATCATATTATAATAAAATCATGAGGTAACACTCCTATATTTTTAAATTTATATATGCTTCACCCTCTTACATTTTGTAAATGTAGCTATATGCTGTCAACCAAACCATGTGATTGATTTACAGCATGATTAAAAGCTTCAAAATCCTCAATATTTATATGCTATATTTTGTTACTTTTAAATTTTATAATGACAACTACTTTTGATTTACTTGTGTTTTTGCCAATGGATCCATATTTGAACAATTTCCAGAATTCTTTTTCCTTAACTTGGAGGAATCTTCCAGGAACTTGTATGTCTTAAATTTTAAAAAAAATGTGAAACAAAGATTCATCTCTTTCTTGTATCCTTTCCTTTATCTTATCATAATCTAACAAAATGAAATGTCATACTTTTTACTTGAATACCATGTATGGTATAAGCTCATCATTATAAAATCATTTCTATAAAGTTAGCTCCCTTTCTGGCTACCCACCTTCTACCCTATGAATTTATTTCATAAGTGAAAAGAAAGATGTTTGTATGTAATGATTTTGAACAAGGGTTAGAACTAGCTATTTCTGAATATTGCAATTTGATATAATTTATTGGATCTGCCTTCATATTTCCCTGTGCTTGATTTTTTAACAGTCAAAATATTATAATAAATCTATGAATGTCTATCCTTTTTTAATTCACATTAACCTCTCCCTCTTTATAGCTGTATTTTACTAACCAAATCATGTAATTAATTTACACCATAAAAGAAATCAACAGCAGTTATATGCTAGAATTTGTTGCTTGTTTATTTCCTAATGAACTTTCTCTTCTGTGAATTCACATTTGTTTTTCTCAATAGGCCCACATTTTAAAGTTTCCAGAATCGATATACCTGAGATTTTTAACAGCAAAATCAACTTTTACACATAACTTACTTTTTCTATGCTCAAATCAGTTTCTTCCATGGTTCTAGGTCACTGGGGTGTGGCCAGGCATCTCTTTCCACTACTCACTCCAGGGAAAGCCCCCTTCTCACAAGCCCTTTCCTCACTCCCCCCTTAGAGGGAAGACTGCTGTGAAGGGCCAGATTCCGGAGCACTGTGAGCAGGACCACCATGCACTATGAGTGTGGGTGTGAGGTGACACCCATCCATGGAGGACATGTCCATGCCCTTCTCTCTTATCATACTAAGCGGTAGGTAAGCTGACTCCGTGCCTACCCATGATGGCCAGGTGCAGCTCCATCACTCTCTCTTCCTTCCTTCTCACTGGAGATTTCAGCCTCTATCACCCTTGCACACTAGGGGTCAGCTGGTGATGAAAGGTAGAAGTAGAGTCAAAGACATCTTGCTTCATTCTTGAGCCCAAGCCTGTTCTTCACTCCCCCTCGACAAGAAGGCTCTACACTGAGGAGCACTGGGACCTGGCCCAGTGAACGATGTCCCAGGTTCTTATGTGTATGTCTCCTTCAGGGAAAGCCCTGGGAGAGGGCAGATTGGCAGTGTAGGGTAGGAGGAGGGTATTGCTGTGTCCTCTGACCAAATACTGGTCCCACACTGTCAGATCCTCACCAGCAACTCCACACCTCCACATGTCTCTCGCTCTACTGCAGATGGTGAACCCATGTACCCAAATGTCATAACCCACACTGAAATGGCACATGGACCCACTGAAATAGACATGCCCTTGGGTGTCACCGTGCTGTCATCCAGAGGCCAGCACTTGTGTTGGCGAACTTGCTGGTGGATTCAATTCACAAAAAGATAACGTAAATGTCCAGTGATAGCTTAGGGCCTCCTGAAGTCCAGTGGTTCCCCCACACCTGCTTTCCATCAGGGGCTCATGCACCAATGTGAGGTACCACGAAGCCAGTGCTCTTGTCCTTAAACTGATCCTACTGCAAGCATGGAAGCATGGAGTCCTTGTTTAGACCTCATGTTATCTCTCAGCACTTTGGCCTTGACATTCAGATTGTCCAAATTGTAAACACATTCAGTGGTTGACTCACTGCCTGCTGCTGTTTCTCAGTTAGAATTGGCCACTTCAGGTCATACTCAGTAACTACACCTACATATAAAAGAATTATCCACTTATTTTGCACATAATTTATTTTATGTACCTCATCTTTTACAATTGTCTTCAACTAGACAACACATATCCCTACTTCCCTTTTGAGAAATGCCTTTCCACTATCATTAAATTGTATATGCATAATGTTTTGCACAACTCTTATTGTATCTAGCCAATAACCACCCTCTTCAATGCCCTCTGCCTCAAATAGAAGAAGGATCTGAGGATCAAAATTATCCGATGATCGTTTTTCCTTGATGACCACTCTCTGAATGAGCCTCACAAGTGTGCTGCTTGATCAACCTCTTGCTTAGACCTGTGTTAGCTGTCCTGGGGCTGCTCTTAACCCCTGGTAAATTGGTGTCATGCTCTCATAAACTCTCATCATGCTTGCTTTTCTCTGTCTTTGCAAATACACCCTACTGAGGGGCCATACCCATGCAGCATACACCATTACACGAAGGTACCCAAATATGTTCATTGCAGACTTTAACTCATTGTCTCATTGGAATGGAGTGGAGGGAGGATCTGATGGTAAAGTAAGGTCATCATATCAGAGATTTCTGTGTGGTTAGCCCTCCTCCACTTCAGTTCATGCAAGTCCTCAAGACATTACCTGTAATCCTCCATCAGCTTACGGTCACAATTCAGGCCCCTGGTGAATTATAACAAAGCACAGAGCTTGGGAAATATTAGCATTTCAACGCCAAAATATGGCTGTTTCTTTCTACTGAGTCTCATTCATCTAACATCACCCGCAAAAATGTCCTTGGGATCAAGTGATCATACTTACAACCTTTTTGCAGCTTGTGATAGTCAATTCTCTGGTTCATTTTAGAGGTTTGATAAAAGAAATTCCCAAAACCGGCAGCAAGGTAACTTCCATCTGGAATTCTTGCTTTGTCCCTGAGGGGACTCAGTCTCTTTCCAGCACCCCACAGTGGGGAGTGTTCCCTGGTATACATAGGAAAGACTTGATAAGATACTTCTTGTTTTCCTTTCTACAAAAGTGATGCACACATCAGTCTCTTACCTTTACAGTATGTGCTTCCCACATAGCCACCTGAATGGAGCCTGCTTCAGAATGAGGAGTGAGTTCTTGTCCCTGTCCCTGTCTCTGCAGCTTTATCATTGGTGCGATCCCAGCTGCTAGGTTTTCACCAGAAGCGATCACTGTGTATCACTTTGCTGTACACCAGAAACTAACACAAAGTTGTAAATCAACTATACTTTGGTAAAGGATAAAAAAGATATTTTTTCTTCCAGTTTTATTGAGATATTATTGACATACAGCACTATGTACATTTAAGTATACAACATGATTTGTGTTAGATATATCATGAAATGACTGCCACAGTAAGTTTGGTGAACATCCATCATCTCACATAGATCTGTAAGTAAATAAATAGAAAAACAATTTTCCTTGTGATGAGAATTCTGAGGACTTACTCTCTTAACTGTCATATATAACACACAACAGTGTTAATTCTATTTATCATTTTGTACATGTAACCACTAGTACTTATTTATCTTGTCACTGGAAATTTGTACCTTTTGACTGCCTTCATCCAATTTACCCTGCCCCTACCGCCTGCCTCTGGTACCCACAAATCTGATTTCTTATGCCCATGTGTTTGTTTCTTTGTTTTGTTTCCTTTTGAAGTATAATTGACTTACAACACTATATTAGTTCCTGGTGCACAAAATAGTGATTGGCTATTTATATATATTTCAAAAGGATCACCGCAGTAAATCTAGTTACCATCTGTTACTATACAAAGATATTACATGATTATTGCCCATGTTCACCATACTGTACATTTCATTCCCGTGACTCATTTGTTTTGTATCTCAAAATTTGTGCCTCAGTCTCCCTCACCCATTTCAATCCTCCCCCTAACTCCCCCCTCTCTGGCAAACACCTGCTTGTTCTGTGTATTTATGACTCTATTTCTGTTTGGTTATTTTTGCTCATTCATTTTGTTTTTTAGATTCTACATATAAGTGGAATCATACATTCAGTACTTGTCTTTCTCTGTCTGAGATAGTACACTTAGCATAATGCCCTCTAGATCCATCTATGGTGTTGCAAACAGCAAGATCTCATTCTTTTTAATGGCTGAGTAATATTCCATTGTAGATATACTACATCTTCATTACCCATTCATTTATTGATGGACACTTAGGTTGTTTCCATATCTTCACTGTTGTAAATAATGCTGCAATGAACATAGGTACATATATCTCTTCAAATTAGTGTTCTTGCTTTCTTTGGATAAATACTCAGAAGTAGAATTACTGGATCATATGGTAGTGCTATCTTTAACTTTTTGAAGAACCTTAATATTGCTTTCCATGGTGGTTGCACCAATTTACATTCCCAGCAAAGTCCATGGGGGTTCCCTTTTCTCCACATCCTTACCAACACTTGTTGTCTTTTGAAGAGTGCCATTTTGACAGGTGTGAGGCAATATCTCATTTGATTTGCATTTCCCTGATGATTAGTGATTTTTAAGCATTTTTTCATGTGTCTGTTGGCCATGTGTATGTCTTCCTTGGAAAAATGTCTACTCAGGTCCTCTGCCTATTTTTTAATTGGATTGTTTTGTTTTTTGATGTTGTTGTATGAGTCCTTTATATAATTTTGATATTAAGCCCTAATTGGATATACTGTTTGCAAATATCTTCTCCCATTCAGTAGGCTGCTTTTTGTTTTAATAGTTTCCTTCACTGTGCAAAAGATTTTTAGTTTGATGAAGCAACATTTGCCATATTTGCTTTTGCTTCCCTTGACTGAGGATACATATTTTTAAAACTATTGCTAAGACTGATGTCAAAGAGCATACTACCTATATTTTCTTATAGAAGTTTTATGGTTTCAGGTCTTACATTTAAGTCTTTAATCCATTTTGAGCTTATTTTTTGTATATGGTCTGAGAAATTAGTCTAATTTGATTCTTCTGTGTGTAGTTGTCCAGTTTTCCCAGCACCATTTATTGAAAAGACTGTCTTTCTCTCATTGTATATTCTTGTGTCCTTTGTCTAAGATTAATTGCTTATATAAGTGTGGCTTTATTTCTGGACTCTTTATTCTGTTCCATTAATCTATGTGGCTGTTTTTGTGCCAGTACCTTGCTGTTTTGATTACAGTAGCTTTTTAGTATAGTCTGAAACAGGGAGCTTGATAGTTTCATTCTGCTCTTGTTTTTAAGATTGTTTTGGCTATTTGGAGTCTTTTGTGTTTCCGTATGAATTTAGAATCATATGTTCCATGTATTTAGGTCTTCTTTAATTGTTCTCAGTAATTATTTAATGTTTTCAAATAAAGGGTTGATCATCTTTTGTAAGATCTATCCTTAAGTAATTCTTATTTTTATGCTATTGCAAATGGTATTTAAAATTTCATTTTATGGATTATTTCTCTTGTATAAATATCCATTGATTAGAATAAAGTTATTGAATATTGACTCATAAATAGTTAATGTCAGTGATATAATTAACAGCAGTAATGTTCTCATTCTTGATTGGTAATTCCTGGTTTCTCCCTTTCATTTCCTTAAGTATTCTGGAGAGAGATTATCAATTGTGTTGATATTCTTAAAGATTACATTTGTTCTCTTTAATTTCCATTATTTTGTTGTTGTTGTTGTCTATTTCAGTGACTTCTGCACTTTTCTTTATTTCCTTTTTTCTGCTATTTTGGTTTTAGTTGTATCTGTATTCTTGTTTCTAAATATTTCACTTTACACCATTGATTTCATTTTGATTTTTAAATATAGATATTTTGTGCTATAAATTTGTTTCTAAGGACTGCTTTAGATGCATCCTACAGATTTTAACAAATTGTGTTTTATTTTTCATTCAGTTCAAATTACTTTCCAAATTTATTTTTTATTTCTTCTTTCACACATATGCTTTATATTTTCTAAATATTTTTGGTATTTTACAGATACATTTCTGTTATTTACTTCTAATTTAATTTCATTGTGCTCCAAGAAAATCCTTTAAATTTATCCTTTCAAATTTAGTAAGACTTATTTATGGTCTAGAATATTGTCTATCATGGTAAATTTTCATGTACATATGAAAAGAATGTCTGTTCTTTTTTGTTGGGGAGAGTGTTCTAAAAATATTAATTAAATTAATTTGGGTAATAGTGTTTTCAAGCATCCTATACATTTACTGATTTTTTTTGTCAACTTGTCCAATTATGGAGATAAGAGACTTAAAATCTCTGGTCCTAATTGTGGATTCTTAAAGTCTCTGGTCCTAATTGTGGATTTTCCTTTCTTTCATTTATTTCCAAATTATGTTTTTAGGCATATAAAGATTTAAAACTTTTAAGGCCCTCTTGATGAATTGGCCTCTTTAGGCAATTATCAATATAAATGATCCTCTCATAAATGACTCTCTTTACCCCAGTAATATATTTTATTCTGAAATATACTTTCTTTGATGTTAATATATCCATTACAGCCTTGTTTTGATTATGAATAGTATGATATATCTTTTCCCATACACTTACTTTTAACCTATATGTACCTTTATATTTAAAGTGGGATTTGTGTACACAGCACATAGGTGGATCTTACTTTTTAAAATCCAATTTGTCATGCTTCACATTGTACATTATTAGGAAAATGCAAATTTTAAAAATTACATATCACTACACACCTATTAGAATGGCCAAAATCTAGAACACTGGCAACATCAAATCCCTGCAAAGATGTGCATCAACAGGAACACTCTTTCAGTGCTGATGGGAATGCAAAATTGTTCAAACACTTTGGGAGATAGTTTGGCAGTTTCAAACAATATTAAACCTACTTTGACTATGTGATATAGCAATCATGTACATTGTTTTTTTACCCAAATGAGCTTAAAATTTCTGTGCACACAAAAACCTGCACATGGATGTTTACAGTACTTTTATTCATAATTGCCATAACTTGGAAGCAATCAAGGTGTTCTTCAGTAGGTGAATAGATAAATAAACTTTGAAACATCCAGACAATGGAATATTATTCAGCACTAAAAAGAAATGAGCTATCAAGACCTGAAAAGACATATAAGAACCTTAAGTGCAAATTACATAATGAAAGAAGCCAATATGAAAAGACTACATAATGTACAATTCCAACTATATGACATTCTGGAAAAGGCAAAACTATGGAGAGAGTTAAAAAACCAATGGTTTCTGGCAGTTAGGAGAGAGGGAGAGATGAGTATTTGGAGCACAGAGGGTTAGGGGAGCAGTGAAACTATTCTTTATGATACTGTAATGGTGTATACATGTTATATATATTTATCCAAACCCACAGCATGTACAACAAAAACAGTGAGCCCTAATGTAAACTGTGGACTTTGGGTGATAATGAAGCATCAATGTAGATTCATTGATTGTAAGTATACCACTCTGGTGTAGGAAGTTGATAGTGGAGGAGGCTGTGTGAACAGGAGGTATATGGGATGGCTCAGTAATTTTTGCTCAGTTTTGCTATGAATATAAAACTGTTCTAAAAAATAAAGTCTATTTAAGAGAAAATGGAAGTCAGTTTGTCAATCTCAAAGTTTTAATTGGTGCATGTAGACAATTTGTATTTATATAGTTATTGATATGATTGGATTTAAAGCTGTCATGCTATTTTCTACTTGCTCATCTATTGTTTTTTTTTTCTCATTTAAAACATTTTAAATTAAGGGAGCATTTAATGATTCCATTTATCTCCTATATAGGCTTAATAAGCATAGCTCTTTGGATAGATACATTAGGTTTAAGTTTGATGCTTCCTTACTTATCACAATCTACCTTCAAATAATATTATACCACTTCACATGTGGATTTAGAATCTTACAACAGGATACTTATATTCCCCCCAGTCCTTGTTCTGCTATTTCCCAAGAAATTAGTTCCATATAACTTATAATTCCACAATGCATTGTTATGAATTTTGTTTTAAATCATCAACTATAAAATATTTTTAAATATGAAAATTAATCATTTATATCAACACATCAACAAGAGAAAGGACAAAAATCACATGATTATCTCAATAGATGCATAAAAAGCATTTGATAAAATTCAGCACCCATTTATGATAAAAACTCTTACCAAAATGGGCATAGAGGGACTATATCTCAACATAATAAAAACTGTTTATTACAAACCTAAAACCAGCATAATACTCAATGGTCAAAAGCTAAAAGCCGTCTGCCCAAAATCTGGAAAAAGTCAAGGATGCTCACTCTCACCACTTCTATTTAATATAGTATTGGAAGTCCTAGCCATAGCAATTAGACAGGAAAAGGAAGTAAAAGGGATCCAAATGGGAAGAAAAGAGGTAAAACTGTCATTATATATAGATGACATGATACTATATACAGAAAACACTAAAAGCTCTACAAAAAAAAAAAAAAAAACTACTAGAGCTGATAAAAGAATTCGGCAAGGTAGCAAAATACAAGATTAACATACAGAAACCAGTGGCATTTCTTTACACTAACAATTAAATATCAGAACAGGAAATTAAAGAAGCAATCTCTTTTAAAATTGCATCCGAAAAAGTAAAATAGTTTGGAATAAATCTGACCAAGGAAGTGAAAGACTTCTATGTGGGGAACTACAAAGCACTGACTAAGGAAATTAAAGATGACTTAAAGAAATGGAAAGATATCCCATGTTCTTGGATTGGCAGAATTAATACTGTTAAAATGGCATTATTACCAAAAGCAATCTACAGATTGAATGTAATGCTTATCAAATTACCCAGGAAATTTTTTCACAAAATTAGAACAAATAATTCTAAAATTTATATGGAATCACAAAAGACCCGGAATTGCCAAAGCATTACTGAAGAAAAAGAATGAAGCTGGAGGAATAACTCTCCCAGAGTTCATACAATACTACAGAGCTACAGTAATCAAAACAGCATGGTATTGGTACAAAAACAGACATATGGATCAGTGGAACAGAATACAGAGCCCAGAAATAAATCCACAAACTTTTGGTCAATTAATCTTTGACAAAGGAGGCAAGGGCATACAATGGAATAAAGACAGTCTCTTCAACAAGTGGTGTTGGGAAAACTGGACAGCAGCATGTAAATCTGTGAAATTGGAATACTTCCACACACCGTACACAAAAATAAGCCCAAAATGGCTTAAAGATTTAAACATAAGACAAGACACTACAAACCTACTAGAAGAAAACATAGGGAAAACATTCTCTGACATAAATCTTAGCAATGTTCTCCTTGGGCAGTCTACCCAGGCAATAGAAATAAGAGCAAAAAAGGCCAAATGACACCTAATTAAAATTAGAAGTTTTGCACAGCAAAGGAAACCATAAGCAAAACAAGAAGACAACCTATAGAATGGGAAAAAATATTTGCAAAAGATGAGACTGAAAAGGGCTTAATCTCCAGAATATATAAATAGATCATACAACATAATAAGAAAAAAAACAAACAACCCAATCCAAAAATGGGCAGAAGACCTAAACAAGCAATTGTCCAATGAAGACACACAAATGGCCAATAGGCACATGAAAAAATGCTCAATATCACTAATTATCAGAGAAATGAGGTATTACCTCATTTATACAATGGGGTATTATCTCACACTAGTCAGAATGGCCATCATTAAAAAGTCCAAAAACAGTAAATGCTTGACAGGCTGTGGAGAAAAGGGAACCCCCCTACACTGTTGATAGGAATGTAGCTTGGTGCCGCCATCATGGAAAACAATATGGAGATTCCTCAAAAGACTAAAAGTATACATAACATATGATCCAGCAATTCCGCTCCTGGGCATATACCTAGAGGGAACCCTAATTCAAAAATACACATGCACCCTAATGTTCATAGCAGCACTATTCACAACAGCCAAGATATGGAAACAACCTAAATGTCCATCAACGGGATAAGGAAGAAGTGTATATTTATACAATGGAATACTACTCAGCCATAAAAAATAATAACATAATGCCATTTGCAGTAACATGGATGGACCTGGAGAATGTCATTCTAAGTGAAGTAAACCAGAAAGAGAAAGAAAAATACCGTATGATATCACTCATATGTGGAACCTAAAAAAAAAAGACAAATGAAATTATTTACAAAACAGAAATGGATTCACAGATATAGAAAACAAACTTATGGTTACCAGTGGGGGGAGGGGGTGGGAAGGGATAAATTGGGAGGTTGAGATTTGCAGATAATAACTGATATATATAAAATAGATAAACAACAACTTTCTACTGTATAGCATGGTGAACTATATTTAATATCTTACAGTAACTTAATAAAAAGAATATGAATACGAATATATGTATATTCTTATATGTCTTAGCTATTTTGCTGTACACCAGAAATTGACACAACATTGTAAACAGACTATACTTCAATAGATATATATTTTAAAATAGTTTATATCTATCTTCATAGCTACCACTTCCTATATTGTCTACTCATTTATGTAGATCATATTTCCATTTATAGTCATTTTTCTTGTACCTGAAGGAAATCTTGTAGCATTTCTTATAGTACATATTTACTCATAGTGAATTATTCCAGCTCCAGTATAAATGAAAAACTTTATTTCAACTTCACTTTTAAAAAGATATTCATCAAGTGAAAAATTCTGTGTTGACATCTATTGTTTCACCATTTTAAAAATGATATGCCACTTTCCTGATAATAAGGGTCCTATAATTCTTATTTTTGTTCCTCTTAATGATGCTATATTTTTCTGATTTTATACATCTCTAGTTGTAAAGGCAAAGCCCTGGGGAAGCAGGTTAGAAAAATGTCATGAATGCACATTATGCAGTAACTGTGCATAGCTACTTAGCCATATCCTAAAAGCATAAGTGTCAGTGAAAAAAAACTTAAAAACCAGGATACATATTTATACTTTCAGCCATAATAAATTATCAGGGAATAAGTTTGCTCTCCCACCTAGATATCTATAAACCAAAAAAGTTATAAAGCTTATAATACTTAGAAATAAATCTGACCAAGGAAGTGAAAGACTTCTATGCAGAACTACAAAACATTGACTAAGGAAATTAAAGATGACTTAGAGAAATGGAGAGATATCCCATGTTCTTGTTCTCTCAACTCACTGGAAGAGGCTGACTCCAATTACTGAGGATAATCTCCTTTACTAAGTAGTCAAGTGTTTATAGATGTCAATCACAACTACAGCATACCTTCACTGCAAAACATAGAAAATGTTTGGTTGAATAACTGGGTACTAAGGCCTGGCAAAACTGGCATGTAAAACTAACCATCACAGGTATCACAAATATGTTCATTATCTTGACTATGGCAATTGCTTCAAAGATGTGTTTATATGCCGAAACTCATCAGATTGTACACTATAAATACGTACAATTTACTGGGTGTCAATTATACCACAAGAAAGCTGTAAAAAAAAAAAGAGAGAGGAATTATATATGTGATATATGATATGTAAATTCAATATATCTAAGAATAAGCTTATGTAAATCAAGAGCAAACTGTCTCACAGTACACAATTTTCAATTGCATAAAGAAAAATGATACATAGTAAAGAAACTAGAATCCTTGTCTTCATGAGAAGCATGGAGTGGGAGTGGAAAATAGGAACAAAAAGGACTGGATAAATGAATGGCAAATGAGGGGCTGGACAGAATGATGACAACAGTGATATGAGCTGGATTACGATTTTCTCAACCCTCTGATCCTCAAATATTCCTACCCTCCCTTTACTTGAACTAGTCTGACCTCTCAGGCCCTGCAGAAGTCACACTTGTTACTGCCTTAGGGACTTCTCCTAGGCTGCTCCTGGAAACCCTGAAGTGGTAACCCCTTGTCTTCTGTTCTTCCGTCTACCTCATGCTTATTTCTGAGGTCTCAGCTCACTTATCATTTCTTCCTGAAGATCTTTCCTGGCCACATACAACTTCATTCTCAATGTAAATTACTTGACCTATTTTCCTTTCTCATAGCACTTGTCAGTATTTGTCAGGACCAATGTATTTGTACATATCCGTTAGAGGGATCCTTTTGAAACATCTGGCTCATCGTTCCACTGCAAGCCCCAGGGTGAAGGTTACCACTGTCTGTTTTGTTATCCACTGCATATCCTGGGGGCCTGGTCCAGTGCCTAGTATATTATCGACTCCCAAATATGCTTGTGAGAGGAATAAATGAATGAACAATGGGATGAATGAATTGAAAATGGGATGGCAGAGGGATTGGTGGATGAATGTGCATATTCGTGGTTTTCCCACAGATGTGGCTCCACATGGGTCTGGCAGTGGGAAATGGACAGAGGTATATGAGGGACAACAAAGGGATGAAAGATTCACAACGTGGAACATGGGATAATGAATGGAAAGGAGAAGGAGGGACTGAGAAAAAAAACCCAGCTGGAGGACTGAAAAGACACAGGACAGAGGGAGACAGAGAGGTAGCAACAGAGAGAGATGGAGGAGAGAGAAAGAAAGTGGGACTGCAAAGTGACAAGCAGAAAACCAAGGGCAGGCAGAAATCAAAGGAGCACCCCTCCCCGACAGCACGCCTTACTGGGTGATGATTGAAATAATGAATTCCAGACAAGCCCCTTTTTCTTTCCATCAGCACCAGCTCTTAACATCAGCCATGAAAAACTAAAGCGGTTTGTAGAAATTTAAGGCAACAAAGGTCCTACTCCATTCATTGCTTCTGGTGAAAACCTAGCAGCTGGGATCGCACCAATGACAAGGCTGCAGAGAACGGGACAGGGACAAGAACTCACTCCTCATTCTGAAGCAGGCTCCATTCAGGTGGCTATGTGGGAAGCACATACTGTAAAGGCAAGAGACTGATGTGTGCGTCGCTTTTGTAGAAAGGAAAACAAGAAGTATCTTATCAAGTCTTTCCTATGTATACCAGGGAACACTCCCCACTGTGGGGTGCTGGAAAGAGACTGAGTCCCCTCGGGGACAAAGCAAGAATTCCAGATGGAAGTTGCCTTGCTGCCGGTTTTGGGAATTTCTTTTATCAAACCTCTAAAATGAACCAGAGAATTGACTATCACAAGCTGCAAAAAGGTTGTAAGTATGATCACTTGATCCCAAGGACATTTTTGCGGGTGATGTTAGATGAATGAGACTCAGTAGAAAGAAACAGCCATATTTTGGCGTTGAAATGCTAATATTTCCCAAGCTCTGTGCTTTGTTATAATTCACCAGGGGCCTGAATTGTGACCTTAAGCTGATGGAGGATTACAGGTAACGTCCTGAGGACTTGCATGAACTGAAGTGGAGATGGGCTAACCACACAGAAATCTCTGATATGATGACCTTAGTTTACCATCAGATCCTCCCTCCACTCCATTCCCCTGAGACAATGAGTTAAAGTTTGCAATGAACATATTTGGGTACCTTCGTGTAATGGTGTATGGCCCCTCAGTGGGATGTATTTGGGGAGGACAGAGTAAAGCAAGCATGATGAGAGCTTATGAGAGTACGACACCGGTTTCCCAGGGGTTAACAGTAGGCTCAGGACAGTTAACACAGGTCTAAGCAAGAGGTTGATCAAGCAGCACACTTGTGAGGCTCATTCAGAGAGTGGTCAGCAAGAAAAAGCGATCATCAGATAACTCCTTTTGATTCTCAGATCCTTCTTTTTCAGGGATGAGGGTGGTGACTGGTGAGAAGCCAAAAAGAACAGAGCAAAACATTATCAACAGACAACCGAATAATAGCTGAAAAACATTTCCAAAAAGAGCAGTAGTGATATGTGTTGTCTATTTCAAAGCAATTGTAAAATGTGAAGTACATCAAACAGTGTTCTGTACGAGGAAAGAAAGGAGTTTGATATGTGGAAGTAGTTACTGAGGAAGACCTGAAATGATCAATTCTGTTACTGGTACAACCAAAGAATAGAAGAAGCCAGTGGGCCAGCAAAGGGATGTATTTTCCCCTTTGGGCAGCATAAACGTTACAGTCAAAGTATTGAGAGAGAAAATGAGGATACACTGCTTCTGTGAGAACCAGCATAAGAATCAGAAACAGGCTTCATGTCGTGTGAGCTTTGTGCATGAACCCCTGAGAAAAAAAAAAAAATCAGGTGTGAGGAACCAATGGAATTCAGGAAGCCTGAACCAGCCCTCATATCAACAGACATTCTGGTTGCCAGTAGACCTGCTTTTGCATCACTGTTATTCCTAGGAATACAGAAGAGTGCTGCCATTCTGATATAAATCCAGAAAAGAGGAGCAGACCACTTAGGACCAATTAGGAAGGAACTCCCCAAGAAATGAATGGTGAACAAGCATCTCCATCTTCCTGGTGGGCTCTTGTAAGAGTCAGCATTCTTTCTCCCCAGTCTGATGAAAAGAGCCTCCTAATCAGTTTCTTGGTTTTTCTATTCTTGCCGCTCTACAAGTCTCTGCACCTTTTTCCAGAAAATCCTTTTTAACAAAATGAGCATAAAACCCAATATGACAACACCTTGCTTAGAAACCTTCAATGGCTTTTTATTGCCTGATGTAAGAAGTACGATTTTATGTCTCCAGGGGAACACATAAGTGAAATGTCATGAATACACAGTACGTGTTACCTGTGCATGGTCACTTAGACTTTGACCCATGCATAGCAGAGTGGATATATCTTAAAAGCACAGTGCTCAGTGAAAGTGTCTGAACATAAAAAAATTTAAGTGCTATCATGCTTCCAGCAACGATGGACTAACATGAATCCAATCTGCTCTCCCACCTAAGTATCTATAAACCGAAAAAGTTATAAAGCTTTATGTCGTGGCACCATGGGCCACACGGCAGTGATCCCGAAGAGAACGGAAACTAACGAGGTGTTTCCTTGGATCGCTCAGTTCCCCACAACTTCTCCCTGGACAGAGTTTACCGGCTGCAGCACAGGGAGATTGAACGCAAACGCAGCTCGACGGGTAACCTGAGAGAGGGAGACAGAGCTGAGAATTCCAAGAGGCCAACGTGACTAGAAATTTCTGGGAGTAATGGCAGGAAGAGAGCTGCACAGAGAGGTAGCTTGGGAGAGCTGCAAAGGTTTCCCATCTGGGTGCCACGTACGAGAAAGGGGTAGTGGTGGTAGGTGACTTTCGTTTTTCGAAGTGAGTACTGTGCATCATGGTGCCATTTGTTGAGATTGTGAAGATGGGACTTTTAAAAACAAGAAAGACAGGGGATGTGAGTGTGAGGGAGGGATGGATATACCAATACCACAGTGAGACAGAAACACCGTGAGGAGCCCTGGCGACGTCCAAGGGGAGATGTCATGTAGACAAGTGAATATATGGGTTTGGATCTCAAAGGTGAAGTTCAAAGTAGGGTGGCAGATTTTGGAGTTATTAGCGTATAATACCAAATTTAATTATATGGTATATGGCACATAGAGAGGCTGATCCAAACATGAATATGATAAAAGTTATCATCAGAAAAAAATTAAAACTCTATGTGGTGATGGATGTTAACTGGACTAACTGTGGTGATCATTTCACAATAATTACAAATATTGAATCATTGTGCTATACATCCAAAACGAATATACTGTTATATGTCAATGATACTTTAAAAAAAAAAAGGATAAAGAAAAATAAGAATAAAAAACAAAGACGAATATAAAAGTCTGCTGTGGATTTTGTACAAAGCAGTTTCAGAGTGAGATGGGAACATAGCATCTTCTATTAGCATATAGCAGTTCATCAAGGATTTCGTTTCTAAGGTCTGGCAGCCTCCCACAGAAACGCTTTACACAGGAAGGGCTGGAGAGGCACAGGCAGCTGACAGGGGCGGTTGCTATGCAACAGCTGAGGAAAGCCATCCAGCCAGGCAGAATGGATGTTGGTCACTGGAGAGCAAAAGCTGTGGTCCTAGCAATAGCTTCCATTCAGACACAGGGGTCCTGGAGAGGCTGACATAAAAATGAATATAAAAGTCCACTTTTGTTTGCTTGTTCGTTAAAAAAAAAATACAGGTGCAATTTGAGATGGGAACAGAGCATTTTTCCCCAGTCATTCTGGAAACGCAGCAGCGTGTGTGTTGTTGGGTAGGACCCCAGTTAAGTGCTCCTTTTGCTTCCCATTTTGCATATTGAGAGGCCAGGCTCAGAGATGTCCAGTGACCTGAGCGGGCTCGCACAGCTAGCGACAGACTGGCCCGACCCTCCATCCATGGAATCCTGAAGTCCAGCCCAGCTTCTACCCACAAGATCACAGCTGCCCCAGGCCTCAGGCCTGGAAGGAACCAGGGCAAACATTTACTCTGAATCAGGGCTTGCCATGGCTCAGACACACAAGTGCCCGATTGTCCTGCCACTTCGGTGGGCACCAGGAAGGCCTCAGGGGCAGCGCGTTTGTGCCAGTCACAGCGAAGAAGCCGGACAGTCGGAGCAGGGAGTGGACCCCAAGGGGCAATTCCCACACCTGGACGGACCCACATAGAGCAGGCAGAGGGTAGGGGCTGGGGCCTCTCCCTGTGTCCTCCCAGATGCAGAGCAAGAGCTTAGGTCTCAGAGAACACAAACCTTGGTTGTTTGGACAGATGTTGACCAGGGCAGGGGAGGTGGGGTGGATCCGTTACTCAAACTGAAGAGGGGAGGGTGCCTCAGCCTCCGGGGCCAGCACGAGTGGAAGATGGGTTTTGGGAGTCAGGAAGACCCGGGCCCTCATTCTGCATTTTTCATTTCCTGGCTCCACGGTCTTGTCATGTGCCTGTCTGTGCCTCGGCTTTCCGATCTGTAAAATGGGGGCGGTGACATCCACCCCGCCTCCCCTGGGGCTGCTATGAGAGGAAGACAACGCCCAGCACAGTAAGGGCTGGGACACACAAGCTGCAGAAAGAGTGCAGGGGAAGCCGATGTTCCCAG
Organism: Camelus ferus; assembly: GCF_009834535.1. Classification (NCBI taxonomy): domain Eukaryota; kingdom Metazoa; phylum Chordata; class Mammalia; order Artiodactyla; family Camelidae; genus Camelus; species Camelus ferus. The sequence goes on along the minus strand of NC_045732.1, from coordinate 45,130,433 downwards.
GGTGTCTGGGAGCCAGAGATGGATAGTGGAGGGAACACAAAGGGAACTGGCATCCTCTCCCCATTTCCATTTCTCTCCTTGCAGTTAGAGACTCAGCTAGAGACCTCTGTTACCGGTGAGCTAGGGGGTCATGCTGGGGAGAGGGGCATAGTGTATTCCAGACCACACTGGAGCAACTTGGAGGCAAGGGGGAGGGCAGGGCTGAGAAGAATTGTGCAGAAGTGGGGGGATTGAGGGTAGGTGATGGATGGGTGGAACGGAACTCCAGGGCCTGCGGTGGGGGGCGCGAGAGGGGAATCTGGCGGGAAGGAGCAAACGCCCCCCCCCCCAATCCCGCCCACCCACTCGCGGAATCGCATGCGCACTGGGGACCCACTGGAAAGGGCTTTTGTTGGGAAAGCGGGCCGGCTGGAGGGGTCGACGCATGCGCAGGCTGCCCAGCCGCCCGGGGTGCGCGGAGCAAAGGGGCGGGGTGGTCGGAGCTGCTGTGCTGGCAGCAGTAGGCGAGGGCGCGGCTGCGGGGTTCCTGGTGCTGTGGACGGACGCCATTGGAGCTCCAGGGAAGGTAAGGATCCAGCCCCAGGCAGGACCAGGAGAGGGCGAGTGGAAGCCGGTACGCCGCGCCCTCCCCACCCCCACCCCCGGATCTGAACAAAGCCCAAGCACGCAGAACCGAACCCGTTGGACCCGCAGTCTAGATAGGAGCGCCCCGCCAGCTCCACCACCTCCGCCGCCAGACGCTGGCTCCACGACCTGAGCCCTGCTTGCACCGGAGCCCACCCTCTGAACCCCTTTAGCAGACCAGTGTGCTGCCTGCTGGGCTTCCTGAGAGCAGAGGCCCCACCCCCACCCCAAGCACGGTGAGCTCAGAGATCACTCCAGCGGAGCTGACCGCTTTGCCCCCTTCCTGGAGTTGCATTTGAGACCTCCGTCGCTCCAGTTTAAGCCTCACCTGGTCCGAGGACCCCACCCCATCCACCCGGAGCGGTCCTATATGAGGCCAACCTAGACCGGTCGGGATCAGCTGAATTCCCCCGACCCGGACCTAGTCAAAGGGTCCCTGCGATTCATTTTCCCAGAGCTTCCCGAGGCTCCCGTGTTCTGAGCCCTCTCATCTCACCTGCTCCCCCGCCCGCAGCCTAGCCCCCTGCTCCAGCCATTAAATTCGAGCGCTTTATTTCTGCCTCTGTCAACGCATCCCCACTGTGACTCTTGGGACCCATGCCCGCCAGTCCACCCCCTGTTCCAATCCAGCCACTGGGATGGGGAGCCTGCCTGTCCTAAAGTCCCCTTTCAGTTTCGGGTCTCCTCCGACCTCCCCTATCCTTCTCCTGGGGTTCTGTCTCTGACAGACTCTTCCCCCTGCAGCCCTCACTCCGCCACCCCCTTGTACCTACTGCCTGGTAACCTGATGATTGCTGCCCCCTCCCCAACCTCCCAGGGATCCCGCCCCTTCCCCCGGAAGAGGCCTCCCCCTGCTTTCTCAGGCTGAGCTCTCTTCTCCTTGGGACCCCCAGCATGGCTGAGGGAAGCTACCGCATGGAATCCGAAGGCTACAACGTGGAAGACATGGACGAGGGTAGCGATGACGTCGGGGAGGAAGAGATGGCTGAAGGAAACGACTATGAAGAATTTGGTGCTTTTGGAGGCTACGGCGCCCTCACCAGCTTTGACATCCGTATCCTCAGAGCCTTTGGGAGCCTGGGTCCAGGCTTCCGCATCTTAGCGGTGAGGCCCCTTGGCCACCTGCTAGCCCTGGGCCTTCTCTCCTGTGACTCCAGGGAGGCTGAGGGTGAGGGTGGGTGAAGGGAGAGGGTTGAATGGGGAAGGACTGCCCAGCTTCCCCAAACCTTCCCTCTCCTGCTGGGAGAACAGGGGTTGGGGAGGCTGTGGGGGTGGTCGGGGATGCTGGCCCCTGAGAGGAGGCTGGCCAGCACAGGGAGAGCCTGTGGAGCTGTCTGCCTTCCCCTCCCCTCCCTGGTCTTGCAGAATGAGCCCTGGGAACTGGAAAACCCTATGCTGGCCAGGACTCTGATGGAGGCATTTCGACTGGATCCAGAAACACTTGCCAACGAGGCTGCCGCCCGTGCTGCCAGCGTAGCCCGTGCCGCCGCCTCCAACCAAGCTGCTCGGGCCGCTGCCGCTGCCGCCCGGGCCACCTACAATCAGGTGGTCGCTAACCACTCAGTGGCCACAGGCCAGGCCTCAGGGGGAGATGCCCAGCCCGAGGCTCAGGCAGCCACCCCTGAGACAAGCCTCGCTTCTCCGCACAGCTCCCAGATGCTAGTCAACAGCGAGATGGCCGCCCCCGGGGCTCCCGCAACCTCCACGCCGCCCCAGACATCCTCCCAGGGCCAGGAGGCTGCTAGCGAGGGCCCTAGTTCGGCCTGTGTTTTCTCCCAGGCCCCGTGCACCAGTGGGACAGAGGCCACCCGGCCCAAGACAGCCCTCCTGGGTCAGAACGATGTCTTTGATTTCAGCCAGCCGGCAGGTGTCAGTGGCATGGCCTTCCCACGCCCCAAGAGACCCGCCCCAGCCCAAGAGGCTGCCACAGAGGGCCCCAGTGCTGCCTCCGGGGGACCGCAGGCGGCCTCTGCCGGGGAGGGGGCAGCCACTCGGCCCAAGACGACCAAGTCTGGGAAGGCTGTGGCCAAGACTCGGTGGGTGGAGCCTCAGAATGTGGCGGCAACAGCCGCTGCCAAGGCCAAGATGGCCACGAGCATCCCTGAGCCTGAGGGGGCAGCTGCCACCGCTCAGCAGAGTGCTGAGCCCAGGGCCAGGACTGGAGGCAAGAGGACAAAGAAGGTGAGACCTCCCTGCTGTCCCCAGCCCCCCTTGGCTCTCCTGCTTTCTCTGCCCTCTCCTCCCTCTGCTTCCTCCTCTCCTGTGCCCCGCCTCTCCCCTCCCCTCCGCTCCCCTCCGCTCCCCTCCCCCCCTGCCCTCTTGTTCTCTCAGCTGGCCCGTGTTTCTCCAAGGCACGTTTACTAGCATGTTTTTACTCCACGGAGTCCCTACCCTCGGGCCTGGAGGGAGGAGTGGTTGGCTCAGTGCCTGGCACTTAGTAAGCACTCAGCACATGTCATCCGCTGTTCGTACTACCCCTGTTTCCAAGTACCTGCTCTGGTTAAGATGTGTGCCAAGCCTTTTGGACCGGGAGCCTGCGGGCCCTGAGTCTGTCCTCTCTCTAATGCTACAGTCCAAGCACCTGGATGACGAATATGAGAGCAGCGAGGAGGAGAGAGAGCCTCCCGTGGTCCCACCGACCTGGAGGGCATCGCAGCCCCCAGTGACGACGGTGCGGCCTCAGCCAGCCCCCCGGCCCCCGATGGCCCTGAGGTCCCAGGTACCCTCACGGCACGTACTGTGCTTGCCGCCCCGCAACGTGACCCTTCTGCAAGAGAGGGTAAGAGGCCTGCCTTTCCCCATCTCCCTCCTCCTCCCCAGGGGGCCAGTTCTTTGAGGTCCCCCACGCCTTGATCCCCCATGTGCTCTTCCTTCTCCAGGCAAATAAGTTGGTGAAATATCTGATGATTAAAGACTACAAGAAGATCCCCATCAAGCGCTCAGGTGGGCAACCTGTGCCCCTCCCTGATCTCTGCCCTCCCCCCCTCCCCCAGCCCTGTCCTGTGGGCCTCCCATCACCTGCCCGCACCCATCGGGCCCTGGCTGATTGATCGCTCCGGGTGCACAGTGTGGGGGCCTGCCTGACTGCGCCCCCCTCAGCAGGGATGACCGAGGGGCTGCTGCCCTGTGGCCCCTGCTCAGCCCGGTGCTTTCCTCGCCCTCCTCTCCCGCAGACATGCTGAAGGACGTCATCCGAGAATACGACGAACACTTCCCTGAGATCATTGAACGAGCAACTTACACTCTGGAGAAGGTGGGCACGGGGCCGGGGGAGGGGGCAGCCCCGTGGAACAGGAGCAGCAGGGAACCTTGCACCCTGCAGCCCCCGAGACCCAATGTGGGGAAGCTCTGCTGTGGAAGGGAGCCCTCCTTGGCCTCTGCACACGGGAGCTTCCACTGGGTCCCTCCTTCCCTAGGTGCCTCTCCCTCGTGCTCCTCTCCGAGCATGTCTTGTCTCCTGACGTGGGACCCATTGCCTCAGCCGGCAGTGCCAGAGCTCCCACAGGGCAGTCCCTCTGTGGCCCCTCTCCTTCCGTCCACGCCCAGGGCTTTGGGTTCCCCACTGAGGAAAAGTTCTAACGGGGAACTGAGTGGCTGCCTGCAGGCAGGACGCCCAGCAAGGACGTTTGATCTCACGTTCTGTTTTTGTCCCCCACGTAGAAGTTCGGGATCCACCTGAAGGAGATCGACAAGGAAGAACACCTCTACATCCTCGTCTGCACCCGGGATTCTTCAGCCCGCCTCCTGGGAAAGTGAGAGAGGGCAGGAGGGTGATGGCCTTCCTTGGTGGTGCCTCCCCACCGAACTCAGGAAAACAGGAAAACAGGGTGGAGGGCAGAGCCCAGCTCCCACCCACAGTGAGCAGGGCCATGTAGTTGAGGGCTGGCAGGGGCAGTAGCCTGGGGCGAGGCCTTGCTGCTCTCCAGGCTTCACCGCTGCCCACCCTTCCCCCAAGTTCCTAGGAAAACAGGCCTCTTGCTCAACTCTTCCTGTCAGCGCCTGGCCAGGGCTTGGCAGAGTGGCCCTGAGGGGAGCCTCCCGTCGAGTTGGGCTCCCGATGCGATGAGCCGAGGGCAGGGAAGGGCTGGTTGTGTCTCTGGACGTGGTTCCCAAGCGTTTGCTCCCCGCCTAAGCCCATCCTCGGCGCTACCCTGGGAAGAGGTGTTCGCATCCTCCCTTGATGGACGAAGTGACTCAGTCTCAGGCGGGGGAGTGAATTGTCTGGATCAGGTAGCAGGCAGTGCAGAGTGGGAGGGACTGCCCGGTAGTGCAGCGGTCTGGGAGAGGCGAGGCAAGGTGGGTGAGCCGGCTGTGGTCTCGGGGAAATGGCTACTGGACAGGATCCCTCTTCCCGCGCCTTCAGGACCAAGGACACTCCCAGGCTGAGCCTCCTCTTGGTGATTCTGGGAGTCATCTTCATGAACGGCAACCGTGCTAGCGAGGGTGAGTGGCTGACCTGCAGCTGGGGGGTCGCCCGCGGTCTGACCTTCGTGCACTAAGTTCTCGTACCTCATCTCCCCTCGTAGCTGTCCTCTGGGATGCTCTACGCAAGATGGGACTACGCTCCGGGTATGACTGGGGGCTCAGGGCTCCCACTGCCCTGTGTGTCCTTGGCCACAAGAGGCCCCAGGATCGCGGTAGCCTGGTGGTCTGGGTGGGGAGTGGCGTCCTGGACTAGGTACAGTGCAATGGGTCCCACCAGGGTGGTGGAGAAATGGTCCTGAGCTCTGAGTCCCCTCTCTGCTTCGTGTGGCTGCCCTCTTCCCGCAGGAGGTCTAAGAGAAACTGTCAGGACTGGAGGCTCCATCAGATCCCTGTCAGGGGCATGGCTGAGCAGTGGCTTCTGCTGCCTGCCCAGGCCTCCATGGGGACGCTCTCCAGGCCGGGGAGTGCTCAGTCCTGCTAGGGAGGGCTCCAGTCCTCCAGTGTCTCTAGTCCTGGATTCCTTTCCTCGCACTCAGGGTCAGGCACCCGTTCCTTGGCGATCTGAGGAAACTCATTACAGACGACTTTGTGAAGCAGAAGTGAGTACTGACTGAGTTAACTTTGCCTCACACCCAGACCTTCCTCGTGTGCTGGCCTGACTGAGGAAGCCGTTCCTCAGCCCACACGTGAAGGAGAGGGACGGTGTGCGGTGTGAGTGAGGGGCTGTGAGCGTCGGGGGAGGAGGGTTCCGGGGAGGTTGGGAAAAGGGGGCACATGTGGACCGAGAGCACGAGGAGGGCGGGATGCAAGCACCGCCTCATTCATCACCTGCCCCCCAGGCTCTTAGAGAACGTCCCCTCCTTTGCATCTCAGGAGCAGGCCGCCCAGAGGGTGGATGTCTGAGCGTGGCCTCGGTGGGTTAAGGGCCATTTGAGCCTGGAGCCCTGCCCTGCTGACCTCCTAGCTGAGGCCCAGCCTGTCCTTGGTGCTTGAAGTCCACGTGTGCACTCACACAGGCCCGTGAGCGAGCACAGCACCCCCACCCCCAGACACACACACACACACCAGTGATGGGGAGGATGCCTGGTGTGCGCTGCTCTGGGCTGGCAGTATCTTGAACTCACTGTCATTTTCTGTGGGCGACTGCCCCAGGGCTCAGCCAGGCCACCAAGGAGCCCCTGTGGTGGGCTGTGCTCAGAGCAGGGGGCCTGAAGAAATGTCTCCTCTGTTTACAACACACCCGACAGGGATCTGGGTTCCTTGTGAGCAGAGGCACGAATCTCATGGCCTTCCTGAGCAAACCCCATACACGTGTCCCCCCGCACTTCCCCGTGGCCGCTGGGCAGGACCAATGGCCTGAGGCTGTGAAGGCCTCATCATCAGAGCAGACAGCCCGGGAGCGAGCCTGGGAAGGAGGCAAGGGCTGGAGGGCCAGGGCAGTCCTGCAGGAGCCCGGGCTGGGAAGGGGCCGCCTGGGAGCCATTCGTGCGGCAGCAGGTCTGTGTGGCTGGCGGCAGGTTTCTTTTTCTGTCTCGCTTAGGTACCTGGAGTACAAGAAGATCCCCAACAGCAGCCCCCCTGAGTATGAGTTCCTCTGGGGCCTGCGAGCCCACCACGAGACCAGCAAGATGAGGGTGCTGAGATTCATCGCCCAGGTAACGTGGAGCCTCTGTTCAGGGCCAGGCACTGGGGCTGGCGCTTCCCGTCCCTTGTTCGTTCCTGGGTCCCGGACTTGTCCTGCCGTTCATCCAGTGAGGATAGTGAGGCCACAGAGGTTCCCGATTCACTCACTCACACAGGTTCGCAGACGTAGGGAGTGGAGGGGGCGGAATCCCAGGTCTGGCGCAGAAGAGTAGGAGCCCGATTCCAGTTGGGTTGATTTTTACAAAGACTCCATCAAGCGCTGAGGAAGGGGCAGGCAGGAAGCAGGTGCTCAGCGGAGGAGGGGGGCAGCTGTTGGGACGGTGCTGTTGTTCCATGGCAGTATCAGAACCGAGACCCCCGGGAATGGAGGGCTCATTTCTTGGAGGCCGTGGATGACGCTTTCAAGACGATGGATGTGGATATGGCTGAGGAACACGCCAGGGCGCGGATGAGGGCCCAGATGAACATCGGGGACGAGGCTCTGGTTGGGCGGTGGAGCTGGGACGACATACAGGTCGAGCTGCTGACCTGGGATGAGGACGGAGATTTCGGCGACGCCTGGGCCCGGATCCCCTTCGCTTTCTGGGCCCGATACCATCAGTACATTCTGAATAGCAACCGTGCCAACCGGAGGGCCACCTGGAGGGCTGGCGTCAGCAGCGGCACCAATGCTGCGGCCAGCACCAGCCTCCTCGACGGCCCCAGCACCAGCTCCACCATCCGGACCAGAAATGCCGCCAGGACCAGTGCCAGCTTCTTCTCCTGGATTCAGTAAGGTTCCGAGTCCATCCTTGAGATTATGAAAGGGGGTCGGGGTGGCGGGGCTGCCAGGAGGCAGGGAAAGCCTGGGCATGGGGGGAACGAGGAGAACATGAGAAGACACTGGGTCTGCCCCTTCTCTCCCTCTCGTCTCACGTGTCATGGGACTTCTGCTGTGGCCTTTGTGTCTTGGGTGTGCAGGCAACGCTGAGGAGCCCAGCAGCCCCTTCGAGCCCGAGTGCCGCCTCGGCCCCTCCCGACAGAGCACTCTAGGAGCATCTCCCTGTCCACCGTCCACGGAAGACGGCTTGCAAGATGCAGCGCTCTCTGCCCTTCCCGCTTTCGTCGTGTGCTTTTGTCGTGCTGTCGTGGTTTTGGTATCAGTGTTTCATTAAAGTTGCAAAATCAGCCTGGACTCTGCCTCCTTTTCCTGGGCAGGTGTGGCAGGTGCTCGGGCCCTCTGGGACAGGTGAGGCCAGGCCGCCTCAGCCTAAAGAGCAGGGAGGCGTGGGGAGGGCCTGGGAGGTGCGCGGGTGCCCGCTGAGCGTGGAGACCGTGAGCTGTGAGAGGCTCCGACCACACGGTTTCGTGATTTCCTACACGGTGGGGCCCCAGTTAGACACCAACGGGGTTCCGCAGGAGCAGGGATGGGGTGGAGAGCTGTGGGCTGGTGGCCGGTCCCTCCCACCAAGGGACAGGGTCGACAGACACCCAGCAGGACCTGCCTCCGCCACCTAGTCTTCGGAGTCACTCTCCGGGAAGCCTCCCCTCGCCCTCCGCCGTTTCAGGAGCTCATCCCTCAGACCGAGTGAGTCTAGAGGACAGCGAGGAAGGCCTCAGTGACACTCCCACCCGTCGAGCAGGTAGAAGGGAAGCGATGACTGCTGAGAGTCAATTTATTGAAAGTGAAGCTGCATGCAGACCTGGACAGCCTGTTGCCGTGACCCTGACCCGAGGCTTTTCGGGAGGCTCTGGGCCCTTCTTCACTGGAAGCAAGGCTCTCCCAGTTGGGCCAAGGCCCGGCCTAGGTCCCGGTGCCTTCAAGGACTGGGTCACGCCTGCTGGCTTGGGCTAGGACTGATTCCCCAGGTGGACGACAGTGAGGGCAGAGCCACTTTGGACCCGTGGGAAGGGGCTCATTTGTAGAAAGGGGCCTTGTGTGGGGCTTTCTTGGGACTCCCAGTGATGTCCACAGCTTGGAGGACAAGGCCTCAGGTTGAGGGGAGGGAGAGAGTGGTATAAGGACCTCGCCCCCACCACCTACTTGCCTCTTTGCCCAGAGAAGAGCTGCCCGTCTCTCAGCCAGACCTGAGTCCTGACCCAGCCCCCGCTACCTCATTGGCCAGGCCCCCTGGAAACGAAAACGCGGGTCCCCTCGCTCAAAAATGGTTCAGGATCCCCAGAGAGCCACGGCAGAGCCCTGAGCCACTAGTGCAGCCCGTCGGAGGGTCGGCCTGGTCACTCCCCCCCCGAGGAAGATGTTTCGGTGCGGGCCCTCCCCTAAGCATGGGCTACAGGTGGGTTTCTGCCCTCTTGGTGCTTTGATTTCTGCCTCCCTGGCTGCTGGGTTGAGGTTGACCCCATGGACTCTTTGATTCTGATAAATTGAGTCCCCTCCCAGGTCCTGCTTTCCAGATGAAGGGTCTGGGATTTGGGACCCCAGCCCTGGCACAGTAAATGACACGTCAACATTTCTGGCTCCTTCGCCCTGGGAACCTCCCATACCCTGTTGTGCACAGAGCAGACACCTGCCTTTTGAGGGGCAAGGGGAAGATGCTCACCAAAAGCCGCAGGCGTCCGTTTGAGCGCTGTGTGCAGCAGGCACTTGAGGTACGGCAGCTCATCTGGAAAGGAGGAGAAATCGGCCCTCAGAGGTGGGGTGCTGGGGCCTCGCCACCTCCCCGAGCCTCCAGGCTTGCAGCGCTATCCCCTGCTCCCCTCTTCCCTGCGGTTGTCCTCTCCTTGCCTGGGCCCTGCTCCCCTGGCTCTGCAGGGGGCAGTGCTGACAGCAGGGTGGCAGAGAGGAAGAGAGCAGACGGGAAGCCTTGGGGGAAAGGAGGAAGGGGGGGCCTGGGGAAGGTGGACAGACTGCGGGTCCCCCAGAAGCAGAGGATGGTCACATCAGAGGCGGCCTAAATCCTCCTCCCTCACAGGGCAAACAGGACCTGCTGCCCTCAGCCCCGGGCTTCCCACAGGCTTCCCCCGACAAAAGCCCTCAACCCGTCTCAGCAAGTGCTTTCTGAGGCCCTGCTACGTGCCAGGGCCTTGGCTGAGGGGTGCACGCACCTGGGCAGCTCCCACAGCTTCGCCCCAGGCCCAAGCCTGTGCCCTCTGACTCCTCAGACGTTTGTTGTGAAGCGTTCACCGATTCACTTGCATCCAGTCATTGACTATTAGGCACGAAGTTATCCTGAATATTGACATGCAATTACTAGCGTGGCCTTGATTTCATTTACCAGACAGCCCCGATAGGAGGGGTGATCAGGCCCATTCCATGGATGAGGACACTGAGGCTCTCAGAGGGAACACACTTGCCCTACGTCCCACAGCCAGCAGGTGGCAGAGCTGCGACTCGAACCCAGGACTCCTTGAGGCCTGATGTGTGCTGTGCCCCCCGTAGTGTGCTGCCACTGCCTTCGAGGGGCTCACCGTGCCATGGGGGCGACACCCCCACCTCACCACTCTGCAGACACCCACCCTCCCGCCCACCCAGGAAACCCATACTGCTCCCCAGCCCCTTCACTGGGGCGGAACCCCAGCCCTCGTGGCTTCCCTGCTCCTGAGGAGAATTTGAAGACTTGCCATCACCCGTCCAGCCTCCTGACATGTCCGGCTTGGCACTGTCCTCACACACCCTCACTGCAGCATCCCCGAGAGGCCAACATGTCAGCATCCCAATCGGCAATGGACTCTCACCCCTGAGGGTGACACAGAAGTCCCTTGCCAGGCCAGCTGCCCTCGTTCGCAGTTCAGCAAATACAGGTAGTTTTATTTGGAAGCAGTTGACATATCCCAGTGTTACAGACTTGGAGAAATGAAATGGGGTGTCCCTACCCAATGACCACGTGAAAGAATAAAGTTTTAAAGACAGAGGGCGGTCAGAGATGAGGATGTGGAGCAAAGGAACAACCCTGCACTGTCCTCAGATGTCTGTGTGTGGGAGGCCTTGGAAAGAGGGATGAGAGCACGTTGATATTTCAGGCAGCCTCGAGGGAGCAGGTACCAGAGGCAAGGTCTAGGCGCGAGTGAGCCTTCTGAAAGCAGAGGGCGGAGACCTGGGAAGATGTAGCTGCACTGTGAGTAGCCCACTGCTTTCAGCCGGGAGGGAGCGTGAGAGAGCTGAGAGCCAGGTAATCGTGTGCTTTGTGGGAAGGCAGCAGCCCCAGGTTACGCTTTATCCTGTCTCTGAAGCTGTCTAGGAATCTGGGGTCCCAGCACCCGGAATGGGGACACAGGGGAGGAGCCCAAGTATCAAATCTCGGGTATCTCCTTTTCTTACTTCTTTCCCCAGTGCTGGGCTGAGCGGGTGGGGCAGGTACCACACTGGGATGCACCAGGGACAAGGGCAAGGTCAGGAATCAAGGCAGAAGGGCGCTCCCACGGATGCAGCCCAACCTCAGCGGCAGTGTCGCATCCTTGTCCGAAGCACACTCTGCTCCTCCGTGCGGGAGCAGGGTGGGGAGGACTGCAGAGGCTGGCTAGAGTCCCCTGCTTGTTGCCCACAAGGAGAACATTGCAGGACTGATAACACCGCGAATATTTTCATTCTTAGAAGGCTACAGTTTAGCTGTCACTTATTTGCAAACTGAGTGGCTGTTCCTCCAAACTGAAGTGATACTCAGGTTTCTCTTTAGCTGTTGTATCAAACGGGTTTCATTTGCAAGCAAAAATGTGTCTATTTTAGTATATAGGCTCATGGAGTTTGACAAAAGCTACCATCCCAGTAACCAGCACCAACGTCAAGAAAGAGAAAACTTCCATCAGCTAATAAAGTTCCCTCGGGCGTCATCCCACTGAATCCCCAGCATCCACACTCAGCCTCAGGAAACCACTGGCCTGCTTTCTGTGTCGATTATAGGTGGGAATTCTCTTTCCCAGAGCCAGTTAGACACATCAGCATGCAATACGTAATCTTTTGTGTCTGCCTTTTTCCCCGTCTGCTTCAATGCTTTGGAGATTCGTCCACTCTGTGGCACAAATCAGTAGGTTAAG
>NC_045732.1:44974695-45118669 GCF_009834535.1 Camelus ferus | reverse complement strand
TTAAAATTGTTCCAGTTCACAGACAACGTGACCATCTCTGTTGAAATCACACAGATATATAGCAGATATGCCAAAACCTCCCGGTTAATAAGTGAATTTATCAAGAGTGCCATCTATAAGATTAAAACACAGAATTAATCACATTTCTATATGTGAGCAAAAAGAAAAAAAGAGTTGGAAAATGAAGCTTAAGAAAGCAATACCACTTACCACTCACAAGTAAGGGCAATTCTTCGTTGTGACTCTAACAAACGATGCACAGTATTTGTATGCTGAAAACTGCGAAACGCTGAAGAAAGAAAGAAGAGAAGACGTAGATAAATGTAAGAACATACTGTGATCGTGGATTGGAATATTTGCCATGGTAAAGATGTCAGTTCACCCTAAATTCATCTACAGATTTAATGCAATTCCAATAAAAGTCCCAGCAGCATACTGTGGAGATACAAACGAGCTGATTGTAAATCCTACGCAGAAAGCAAAAGGAACTAGAATCTCCAAAACAACTGTGAACAGAAGAATAAAGTGGAGGAGTCACATTACCTCATTTAAAACGTAGAAAACTAGAGTACACAAAACTCAGAGGGACAACTGTGACGTGACAAACTCACAAATAATTAGATCAAAGGAAAGATCCGAGAACTAGCGTCACGCGATATGGCCAATTCCTTCTGGACAGACGTGCAAAAGCAGCTCAATGAAGAGAGGACTGTCTTTTCAGCAAATGTATGGGAAGAACTGGATGTCCATCCAGAGCTAAAAGGAGCTCAACTGTTATATTTAAACCCACTAAAAGTGAATCTTAGCTATGAATCAGGAGCATGAAACTGTAAAACATTTAGAAGGAAACAACAGAAAGTTCTAGGCCTGGACGTTGGCAAGGATGTTTCAGGCATGACATGCAAAACTGCTTTTCCCCCTGTGAAGGACACTGCTAAGGGTTTCGGTCTGGGGGAACACGCTTCCAACTTACGTGTCTATCAAACGTCTTGTATCCAGAATATATAAAGAACTATCAGAACTCAAGAGTTAGAAAATAATGGAAAACTATTTGAACAGATACTTCAATGAAGAGAATATGTAGGTTACAGCCGAGAACAGGAGCAGATGTTCAGCTTCAGTGGTTCTGAGGCAACTGAAATGAAAACTAAGGTGAATACCCATCTTCCTGGACTGAAAATGCTAAAACAAAACAAGAAACACACAAGCAAACGAGAAGCACGTGACAATACCTCGTGATGCTGAGGATGGGCAGCAGCTGGATTGACCACACGTTCCTGATGGGAATGTAAAGTGGTACAGTCCCTACGTGAAACAGCCTCATTGCTTCTTAGGAAGTTAAACATGCGCTTAGCCACGTGACCCAACAGTCCCACCCATAAGTATCTCCCCTAGAGGAGTTCAGACTTGAGTTCAGACAGAAAACTGACCATGAATGCTTATAGCAGCTCTGGTCATAACCAAGAAAAACTTGAAACAAACCGAATGCCTTTCAACCAAGTGAATTATTTCCATACAATCGAATACTATTCAGTGGTAGAAAGGATGAACTGTTGATACAGCCAACAACTTGGCTGAATCTCAAAAACACTATGCTTAGCGAGAGAAGCCAGGCTCAGGTCACGTTGGCAATGGCTCCATGTGTCTGACCATCTTGGAAAGACACAGTTATCGTGACTGAGAACAGATCAGTGGAATCACAGTTCAGCGTGGGGAGGTAGAACGTGACCACAAAGGGACAGCTCTGGGGGTTTCTTGGGGGCTGTGGAACTGTTCCGAACACTGATGGCAGTGGTGGTTCCAAGAACCTGCACGTGCGTTAAAATTCCTAGAACTGGATGTCTGAACGAAGTCTGTCCCTGAATAGTAATTTAAAGAAAATAAAGAAATAACGGTAAAATAGTCTTTTTCCATCAAACAAAATCGTATCAGAATTACCTGCCAGTGGCCTTCACTATACAAAATACTGAATGCATTTCTACAGGGTGAAGGAAAACCATATCAAATACAAGCCCAGATCAACACAAAGGAATGAATACCCATAGAAATGGTAAATATGGGGGGACAAAATGATTTCTAAAAATTCCTTTTCTGAAAAAATTAACCGAATGTTTTCAAACCCAATAACAATGCATTAACTCTGGTGTAATTTTTGTATAAATAAAATGTATGGAAACAAAAGCAAATGGCTGGGAGTGTCGACTGAAATAAAATCACACAACGTGACGGTTGTGGGTTAAGTTTTGGGGGTGCAAAATGAGGACTATAGCCTGGGAGACTCAGATAGCTTTGGGGAACTGGTCCAAAGAGGCAGTGGGGGAAACTCAGTATGATTTTAGTGAAGAGGGTGCATTCAGTCAAGTACGCATATGCAGAGGCTCGCTGCTAGTCTTGAGAAGCAGATGTCAGCGTTAATGATTTTAGCGCTTTTCTAGACGTGAGGAGACACACGAATCTGTGCTCATAAAATCTGCTCCTGAGAATATCTAACTACGTGAAGGCCTGTTCTGCCTGTTCTGCCTGTTTTACCCAGAGCACAGAGGGCCTCATTCCTGATCTCCATCCACCCTGAACTCCTTTCAGGGAGTGTTGGAGGTCAGTAGCTAAAGCTGCTACTGATTTAATCCAAGCAGAGGTAGATGGCAAGTGCCAGCGTGATTCAATCCTTGTAGAGGCAGAAGGCAAGTGCCAAATTTCAGTTGGCAGGAATATAGAGAAAAAAAAAAAGGCACACTATGTAAGGTTTTTACCTTGTACATGAAATGGGATCTTGCTGATTAAAAGTGAAATACCTAAATTTAAATGTGTATAATATAATCTCTAGAGGAACCACTTAAATATAAAAGGAATAAGTCCTAAACCAATATGGAGACTAAAAATGGAATACTGAAACCTACTTCAGCAATAGATAAGACGGCAAGGGAATTGGGCAAAAGAATAAAACGAAAAAAAAAATGAATAAAAGAATAAGGAAAGAAAGATGGAAGGAAGGGAGAGAGAGAGAAAGAAAAAGGAAGAAGAAGGAAGGGCGAGGGAGGGAAGAAGGAAGAAGGAAGGAAGGAGGAAGGAGGAAGGAAGGAGGAAGGAAGGAAGAAGGAAGGAAGGGCAGAAAAGGAAGAAAGAATAAAAGAAAGAAAGAAAGAAAAAGAAAGCCGAAAGCCCTCCCTCCCCTCCCTCCAACTCCCTCCTTCCTTCCCCTTCCCTCCCCCACCCCCCCCCCCGCCCTCCCTCAAAGAAAGCCATCCCTCCCAGGAAAGGAAGGAGAAGGAAGAGGAAGGAAGCCTTCCTTCCTTCCGCAGAAAAGAAAAACAAAAAAAAGGAAAGAAAGATATCTACTGGAACAAAGATGCTTGATTTGAAGCCAGTAATATTTCTACTGAAATCAGATGTTAAGTATTCTAAACTGCCCAAATAAAAGGCCAAGATTCCTAGGCAGGATAGTGGTAAGACAACACCATATGCTGTTAAATAGAAACTCACATTATTATGGAGACAGAGATGGGGTAAGTGTAAAATATGGAGACAGAGATGGGGTAAGTGTAAAATATGGAGACAGAGATGGGGTAAGTGTAAAATGATTGAAAAAGCTATAGCATTGAGCATGATTTGTAAGACAAAAGAGAAGGTGTATTACAGACAAGGTAGACAAGTCCTGGTCCTTACCAGGACTATTAGGTAGTGATAAACAGGGACATTTTAAAATGATAAAGGGGTCAATTAATCCGGAAAGCATAACAACCGTCAGTGCACTGGATAACGGAACTTTAAATTACATAAAAAGAAAATTGATAGAGTTTGAAAGAGATATAGACAGACAAATCTATTTAATAGATGGAAATTTCATGCCTTCGCTCAGAGACTTTGATATAGCAAATAGACAGACGGTCAATAATTAAACTTTAATAACACTATCAACTAACTAACACTCATTATACTACATTCCACCCAATAGCAGTAGAATAAACATTCTCTTCAAAGGCACATCAGACATGCACCAAGAAAGAGCTTCTCACTGTCTATAAAACCATTCTCCACCAACGAAGAAGGATTGAAGTCACGTAGAGGATGTCCTCTGGGCACAACGGAATTACACAAGAAATCCATCACAAAAAGATTTCCAGAGAATATCCGAACTATGACGTTTAACGATGAACTTCTAAATAACACACAAAGAGGAGGCAAATTTGAAAATTTGAAAAGTGTTCGGGAAATGTGAAAGTGTTTTGAACTAAAGGGAAATGTAAGCACAACGTATCAACCTTTGTGTGATTCAGCTAAAGCACTGCATAGAAGTGATTGCTTTACATGTTTATATTAGGAAAGAAAATAGTCTACCGTCAGTGAACTACCAAACTAAGATGCTGCCAAAGAAGTGAAAATTCAGCAGACAGGAAGAAGAAAGAAGGCAATAATAAGAATATCAATGGAATGGAGAGCAAAGAGTACAGAAAATGCAATAAAGTCAATAGCTGATTCATGCGGAAGATTAGCACAATTGATAAAACTCAATGCAGAATAATCAAGAAAAAGTGGCTAAGACACAAACAGCCAGTATCAGGGCTAGCAGTGGGGACATGATACAGAGTCGACGAAGGCACAAAAGATAATAAGGGAATACAATGAACAACCTTTTTACAAAGAAATCGGTAACATAGAAAAAATGGACAAATTCTTTGAAAGACACAGTCTATCAAATCTCACACAAGAAAACAGAGAATCACTGGATACTCTTACATCTATTAAAGGAATAGAATTGGAGAATAGAAACGTTCTCACAGAGGAAACTCCAGGAACAGCTGGCCTCACTGGTGTATTCTCCAAACTGTTTTGGGAAAAAATAGCACCAAATTTATACACTTCTGTCAGAAAAACGAAGAGGAGGGAGTACTTCCCAATTCCCTGTCCTTATTCCAAAATACCCTTATGCCTAAACCACACAAACCACATCACAAGAAAATATAACTGCAAAGCGATATCCCTCAAGGGCATAGACACAAAAATTGGTAACAAAATGTTAGCGATTTGAAAGCAACAATATGCAAAAGAAGTTCCTTATGACCAAGTGGGATTTCTCTCAAAACATAATTTCTCTCGAATATTTGTGGACCAATACATGAAATGAGCCACATTTAGAGACTTCAGAAGAGAAGCATACCACCATCTCAATAGATGCACATCCTAGGCAGAACACCGGCACTCAGACTTATCTGTGTGTTAATCCCTGTAGCTTGTGACTATGTGCCCCCACATGGCAGAAAATTCTTTGCAGATGTGATTAAGTTGAAGATCTTGAGATGAGCGGATTATCCTGGATGAAGTGGGTGGGCCAATGGAATCCCAAAGGTCCTTATTTATAAGGGGGAGGCAGGAAAGTGAGACTGAAGAGAAGGAGCTGTGATATCAGACACAGAGGTCAGAGGGCAGAGGGGTTGGGAGATGCTATGCTGCTGCCTTTGAACATGGAGAAAGGGGCAGTGACCAAAAACTAGAGGTGGCCTCCAAAACAGGAAAGGCAAGGAACAGACTCTCCCCTCGTAGCCTCAGAGGACCATAACTCTGTAGACACATTCATTTTGGCCTTGTAAAACCCTTTTTGAACTTGGGACCTCCAAGACTGAAAGATAACAAACTTGTGTTGTATTAAGCCACTCAAGTACGTGGTAGCTTATTACTCCTACAATAGGATACTAATAGTATTTGGGAAAAGCATTTACCAGAATGGAACACTTATTCAGATTAAGATCTCTCTGGAAATCCAGGAGAGGAGAGATTTCTTCAACCTGATAATGGTCACCTAAATCATACTTTATACTTGAAAGCTGAAAGCTTTCCCCCTAAGATCTCTCAGCACTTCAGATTTTGTATCAGACTGGCAGTCCTAACTACCCATTAAGGAACGATTTCAAAATTTTTAATAAAGTATACCAGGTGGAAAGGAAGAAGTAAACTTGTCTTTTTCATACATGGTATGATCATCTCCATGGAAAATCCTGAAGTACCTTTTAAAAAAAATTACTAATACTAGAGCCAGTGAGATAAGCGAGGTCCCAGGATAAGAGGTCAAAGGAAAAATGATCAGTAATCGTTATCTAGTCTAAAAACAAGCAACTGGAATGTAAAAAGAAAAAAATATCCTTTTCAGTACGTGCAAAACATGAGCTACTTAGATGAATTTAACAAAGTATAAGTGAAGTTGTGAAATGAAACACGATTGGAATTGCCGAGAGAAATTCACAACAATGTAAATGAACGGATAGACAGGTGATGTGTTTGGATTTTAACTCATTAGTGCTAAGATGGAAACTCTCTTGCAATTGATCTATTGATGCACAGCGATTCTCATGACTAGAAAACAACAAGGTGAGTCTACAACTTTTCCTGGCATACAAAAGTTTGCAATAGCCCAAATAACACAGAGAGAGAGTCACATATTTGGAATTCTCACATTGCCGAACTTCACAAATTACTATAAAGCTATGGTCGTCTAGAGAGTGGTGCTAGGATAAGGACAGACTTATAAATAAATTGAAAATGATTAGAAAGTCGAAAAATAAACATTGAAGGGCAATTGATTCTCAACAATGGTA
This sequence comes from Camelus ferus, assembly GCF_009834535.1. Lineage (NCBI taxonomy): Eukaryota > Metazoa > Chordata > Mammalia > Artiodactyla > Camelidae > Camelus > Camelus ferus. The sequence goes on along the minus strand of NC_045732.1, from coordinate 45,112,082 downwards.
CTAACATCCCCCGACGGGGGAAACAGGCTTTCAATACATATTGAAGAAGCATAGAGTAGGCATATGGAAAAAAGGTAACTTTCGCATTACTTCAAATGACGTACAACTCTAACCCCTGATGGATAATAAGAATATATGTAAAGGGCAAAATTATTCAACTTCTTCATGAAAACCTTTCTTAACCTGAGTGAAGCAAAGTCTTCTTAGAGCAGAAATACCATGAACAATGAAAGAGAAAATTGGTAAAGTGACTTTATAAAAAAAATTAAAGGCAAGTTACAGACTTTTCTCCCCTTGAAAGGGCCTGTCAAGAAAATAAAATCCATAATCACAAAGAAAGAATACATATGTAATATAGAATTTACTTGCACTTCTGAAAATGTTCAAATCTCTTACAATGCAAAAACAGGAACCCATAACTTGTTTTTAAAATGAGCAAAATATTTGAACATATGTTCCCTAAATGAGATACATGAATACAAGTAAACATAAGTAAAGTTGCTCCAAATCATCAGTCAACAGGAAAATACGAATGGAAACCCATATGAGGTAGCACTCCACAACCACTAGAATGGCTACATTTCAAATGGCTGACAATGGCAAGGGCGGGTGAGCTGGCACCACTGCAGTTTTCATATATGTGGGCACAGAGGTTAGGTATTTTCCAAAAAAGTTTGGCAATTTCTTCTCAAGGTACGCATACAACTACCATGTAATCCAGTCATTCCACTCCTAGGTATGGAACCCAGAGATAGAAAGCACATGTCCGCACCAAACCTCTACGTGAATACTAGTAGTAGCTTTATTCGTAGTGTCCCCAAACTGCAAACACCCCAAATGTCCATCGATTGGTGAATGGATTATCAAACAGTGACATGCCCATCCAAAGGATCGAAAGGAACGCATCACCGAAAAGTACAATGGGTGGGCAAATCAAAAGAGTGAAGTGGAAGACCAGAAACAGAATACTGCACACTTTCTGATTCGTTTTACCCACAATCCTTGACAACTCAAAACTAAAACGAGACAAGGAAGGTTGGTGATTGCCCAGGCCCGGAAGTGGGGTGAGGAGCATGACTGCAGAGCTACATGGGGTACTTCAAGAGGCACTAAAAATGTTCTCTGTCTTGATATTGGTGGTGGTTACCCAGATGTTCCGATTTGTCAAATCTCATCAAACTGTACACTCAAATGAACGTAGTGTACTGAACGTAAATTTTGTCTCAGCAAAACCAGGAAATGAATGAAAAGATGAAAAACAAAATATTTGAAAGCAGGAACTGAATGGATACATCTTCAAGGGGTAAGGCATGGTAAAGAGAGACCAGTGCACCAGGTAAAAGTATCCAGAACCAAATCTGTAGAGAAAAAAAAGGATGAAAACTACAGAATGGGTAGTAAGAGTTACAGTGGACTCAGCGGCTGACGTAGGCCTGGTATTTTAGTTGGAGGTCCAGGAAGAGATGACAGAGAGGAAGGTGTCTAGGCAGTATGTGAGCAGATAGGGACCATGGTGTTTCCAAAACTGACAAATAACCTGTCGTGTCAAGACTCAAGGAACACAAAGAAGCCCAAGCAGGATAATTGTGAAGTAATAGCTCTTAAACTTACATGGTCAAACAGCTGAAAAACAAACACAGAGAACATCATGAAAGCAATCGGGGAAAATCAAGCCATGATCTTCAGAGCAGGACAATGAGACTGACAGTTGACTTTTGACGTATTCCAGGAAGCCAGAAGTACGTAGAATGATACATTCAAAGAACGGAACTGCCAATGTAGACCTCTACAAGCAGGAAAAATATCCTTCAAGATGAAGGTGAAATGAACACATTTTCAGACAAACTAAAGGGTGAATGTTTCATATTTTCATTGTATAATCCGGCCATCAGGCTTCTTGGTATCTATCCAAATGAGTTGAACACTTTTGTCCGTGCAAAAACCTGCCAGCAAATGTTACTAGCAGCTTTATTCATAGTTGCTAAAACTGGGAAGCAATCATACAGCATGGTCACTATACTTAATAATAATGTATTCTATACTGGAAATTTGCTCCAAGGATAGATAGCAAGTGTTTCCACGATGAGAAAATGGTAACCATGTGACGTGACGGATATGTCAGTTAGCTTGCTTGTGGTGGTCATTTCATCATGTCTATGTATATCAAATGATCACACCGTACCACCTAAATATATACAACATTTGTGTGAATAAAGCTGAAAAAAGAAGTCTTGCAACTGGTGAATGGATAAACCATGATACATCTGTACAATGAAATATTATTCACCAATAAAGAGAAATGAGCAAAAAAGGTACAGAGAGACATTTAGGAAACTGAGACGGTACAAAGCTCGGTGGTTGCCAGGATTTCTGGGGAGTGAAGGAAAGAAAAGTGGGTGGATGTAAAGGGAATATGAGGACAGCACAACTATTCTGTATGTGACAGTAATGGTGGACACAAGACACTACTCATTTGCCAAAAGTACAACACAAACAGTCAACCCAGGTGTAAGCTCTGGGCTTTAAAAATGTGACAATGAATATATGTATGTTCATGCATAACTGAAAAATTGTGCTCTACACTGGAATTTGACACAGCAGTGTAAATGACTATAATTCAATAAAAAATGTTAAAAAATAATGATGTGTCAATATTGATTCATCAGTGGTAGCACATGGACCACAGTACACCAGATGTAGATGACAGGGGAAAACAAGGGCAGAGTGCGGGTGGCAGGGAGAAGGAGCATGTGGGAACTCTCTGTACTCTCAGCTCAGTATCACCACAATCATAAAAGTGCTCTAAAAAGAAAATCTATCAATGTACACTAGAAAGAGAAAATGTTTGACCAGCACATCCACACTAAAGGAGGTACTTGAATGTGTTCTTGAGGAAGAGGAAAAATGACCTCTGATCAAACGTAAAGATGTGGAAGTAATGAAGAGTGACATATAAGTATGTGGATATGTTTAAATCATATTGGTTTTGTAAAATGATACTAAAATAACAATGCCTTTTGAGGTTAACCCCATGAGCATTTGCGTGTGTATCTATGAGTGACTGAATACATGGCAGCAATGATATTAAAGTTAGGAGACTGAAAAACGTAGACTGAGTGTTCTGACATAACTACATTTTCTGTGGTGAGATAAAGGGACCAATTTATGTTAGACTTTGGAGTTAAGGATGCCAGTTGCAGCCTCCAAATAACCACTACGAGAATAATGAGAGACTGAATACTTACCAAGGCGATAGAGGGGGAAGACAGAAAAATTTAAATATCAATCCAAAAGAAGACCAAAATTAAGAGATAAAAGGGATAGATGGGATTTCAAAATTGTAGAATAGATAAACAAGATTATACTGTATAGCACAGGGAAATATACACAAGATCTTACGGTAGCTCACAGAGAAAAAATGTGACTGAGTTTATATACGTTCATGTATAACTGAAAAATTGTGCTCTACACTGGAATTTGACACAACATTGTAAAACGATAATAAATCAATAAAAATGTTAAAAAAAATAAAAAGCAAAGGCACATAGTTAAACTGAAAAAAAAGAGCATTGAGTGAAGAAGGAGAAGGAGGCAGAAGAAGAAGAAAGACAATATATGCCTACAATATGTGCTGCTTCAAACATACACATACAGAAAAGTTAATGTTACAAATTGGTAAAACATATGCCTGAAAATATTAATCAAAGCCAGCTGGTACACCTCTATTTATATGAGAAATCTTGGCTTTTTAGGCAAAAAAGCATTACCACAAGTAAAGAGGGAAACTTAATTATCATAAATGGTCCAAATCACCAGGAAAATAAAATGCTTATGGGTCTGCTTGCAGCAAACAATGTGGTCTCAGAATATAAAGTAAACCTTGACAGAACTGCAAGGACATGTACATTAATCCGTAGTCAAGCTGGGAGATATTTAAACATTTCTCTAACTAATTGATGCACCACGCAGATAAACATTTGCAAAGATATGAGAGATTATAAAAATACAAAGAACAAACTGGACAGTGTATATTTATTCATCCCTATCTGTGCACTCAGCAACTGCAGGATCCACAGTCTTTTCAAGTGCTAACATGTACCAGAAAAGATCGTCTGTTGATGATAAAACAATTCTCAGAAAACTTCAAGACAATGAAGCAATGAGTACATGCCGTGACCACAATGCCATTAAGCAATAATTAATAATCAGTGGTAACTAGAAAGTCACTCACATATTCCAAAATTTAGAAATATCCTTCTAAATCACCCACAGCTTGAAAAGCAAATCATCAATGAGATTACAAATATTTTGAACCGAATAATAATGAAGATTTGTGGGATCCTGCTTAAATGCATATTCTACCAAAAAGAAAGGTAAAAAAAAGAAAAAAACCAATGACACGTGCATCCATCTCAACAGTTTATTAGAGAATAAATCTTAAACGTTTATCTCCCCCTCTCTCTCTCTCACACACACACAGACACACACAGACACAGACACATACATTGTAACTGTGTGATGAAACATAGGTGTTATCTAACCTTATCATGCTAATTGTTTCACGATATTTAAGTGTATGAAATCATCACATTGTACCCCTTAAACCTATGCAATGTTACATGTCAATTATACATCAACAAAGCTGATAATTTTCTACATAAAATATGTATTTATAATGATAAATATCAAAACCAATAAAGATATAAACATTTATGATTTTATGATTTACATCATAACATTTATGATACCATTTATGACTTTTTAAAATACTCTAGGAATAAAAGGGAGCTGTCTTCATCCAATGGGGATATCTTTTAAAAGCCTACAAAATCCACCTCACTTAGTGAAGAAATGTTGAAATCTTCCCCTCCGAGATCATGAAAAGGGCCAGAATATCCATTGTCATCACAGACATTGCCACAGGGGAAGAAAGTCATCAAACAGACCCAGCAAGTACAGCCTGAAATGAATCAAAGCACATGGATATGAGTGTTCATCACAGGAACATTTTGATATTGCAGGACTGGAAACTATTGAAATGTCCATGAGAAACAGAATGACAACTAAGTTCTGGTATGTTCATACAAGTTTAATTACTACCCAGTAATGAAAATCAATGAACTACAGCAAACACTACGACAAAAATGAATAGCAATACATAAAAGTAGAAAAATACATTTTTATGTATTGCTATACTGCCAAAACGAAGCTAGATTATAAGAATACACTTATTATGTGTAACGAAGTTCACAAACAGGCAAAGTGAAAGTGATAAAAGTCAAAATGCTGGTTAGATTTGCTGACGCGCCCAAGTGGTAGTGACCCAGTAAAGGCATGGAGGTGCTTTTAGGTTGCTGGCGATGCCAAATCTCTTGAACTGCGTTGCAGTTACTCAGATGTTTGTGATGCAATAATCTACCGAACAGAACATGCACATTTTGTGAAATTCCATATTTGTGTTCTGTTCCATTGAAAAGTTACATAAAGATATTACAATAATAGAATGCCTCAAGTGGACATAAAGAATAGATTCTTCAGGGATTTGTGTATTTTCTGATCATTATAATCTATAAAATGCCACTAAACCTATGAATTAATGACAAAAATCAGTAGAAAATCCCCCATTTGTTTGTAAATGAAGACATACCTCCTAAATAACCCATGGCTCTAAGAAGAAATCACATTGAAATTGGAAACTATTTTGAAGTAATATTGAAAACTTGGAGACCTTTGCCTGCTATAATTATTAAATCTCTCCTATTGGGATGCTTCGCTTCGGCAGGGAAGAACCTCCTGCATGTATGTGGAAAGGCGAGATGTCAGTAGTTTGCACCAAAAACTGGGAATGAGGCTGGGGATTGATCTTTTAGGTAGATTTTTTACTTAAATCCCTGTTTGGGATTTGGATGCCTGTCTTTACCTGATCCTGAGTTTCCAAGTCCATAAATCTGCTGTTTTACCCCCTCCAGAGTGTAAGCCTCCCCTAAATCTCCCTAGAACTTGGAGGAAGCCCCTTGCCCGGGCTACAAGTTGTTGAGAGGGTTTCTGGGTGTCTAAATATTTCTTAACTACACTTAAAGAGCAATCATGCAATTTACAAGCCCCACCATCACCCCTAAGTTGCAGGGGCACTCGCTCAGACAGTTTGATGGTCTGGCCAGGGCGGTTAAGGACCATTGCTTTGGGGCTTTGCTCACTGCTGGGCTCTTAAATCAGCTAAGTCAGAGAGCACTCATCCATCTGCCTCCACCTCCCAGTGCTTTATTATTACTATCTTCTCACCCATCCTTTTTGTCCTTGTGGCGTTAGGCTTCTAACAAAAAGCCCCTAGCCAGGCAAGAGGGAGGAGGAAGAAGTGGAAGAAGGAAGAATGAGCAAGAGAATGAATGAAGAGCATGAACAAAGATGTCTCTGGGTAACTTGGAAGCAGAAACTGGGATGCACTGACAAGATCAAACAGCTCCTCACCCCGTTTTGGTCTATTCGTTACTCAGATTCCAAGAAATGGGCATCCTGTTGGTTTGCATGTTTACACTTTGGAGAGTGGGCAGGACACGTTGGGTGAGAGTCCCATCATGCTGCAAACGATGGAAGAGGGTGGTTCCCCCAACGTGAAAGGGAAGGCAGTTACCCACAGAGGCAGTAAGAGGATGCTGGGCGGCAGAATGCCAACTGCCAGTGACATTTCCTTCACTGAGCCCAATAAGGAAATCAGTTCTCCTCTCGTTCACACTCATAGCTCCTTGTCATTTAATTCCGTATCACTTACCGTGATTTGCCATGGAACAATGATGTTTGTGATTAATTTTATGATGATCTGCCCTATGGGGCTGAAAGCTCAAAATACATGGCCCATATTAGGCCAATCATAATTGAATGAGGGAATTCTTAGTCACTCCATAAATAGCTGGGTAGGGGCAGGGGACGGGGGTGGGAAGAAGAACAAATATAGAGAGAAGGAGGAAGGACAAAGAACATAGCTCCATGGAGGACCAGAATGAAAAACTAAGAAGGGAGAGAAGAGACGAGGGATGGGGGCAGACAGAGCGGGAGACACTGAAGGACAATGCAGGGAGGAGAGAGGGAGGTGGGAGAGAGCACAGATGAGAGGTGATGACGTGTGTTGCAGTGGTCACAGCACAGCCTCGCCCACGAGAATCCTATGGGTGAGCCAGCATGATGCAGAGAATGATGTGTGTGTGAACGCGTGTGCAGACGCATGCACCTTTGTGTTTTCTGTGTAATAATAATTGCAGGGATCAACGTACCTGTGGAAATTGTGAATTCTTTCAATACGAGCACTTAGCTCAAATCTCTTCTCCCAAGGGCCTTTGTGTCAGGACTACCTTTGCTTGCCTCCCACAGCCCGATTCATCACTCAGCTTCAGTTCCCATGGTAACCAAGGTATTGTTTCCTGTCACGTCTAGGGACTGAGGATGAGACAAAGAGAAAGGCAGAGAAATGTGTGCGCTCTGTCTTCCTCTGAGGTACACAAGCTCCTATTTAGGGACTTAAAAAGCACATTCTGTTTAATTCTTCCTTGCCCTGCGCCCACTGCCTGGTGGAGGAGGATGGAAATTGTGGAGCAGCCCAATGTGAATCTAGAATTTCTACCTCTCCACGATGCACCTACATGGTTGGGAGACATAGGCTTCCTTGTCCTTTGGCCACCTTCTTAGCAGCAATTTGTTTTACGTCCAAATCATGCCCATGGAATCCAGGAGCCCTGCTCCCCAACCCACTTTCCCTGTCCTCACCTTCTAGCCTCTGTCATATTCTGGAGGTTTCCAGGAGCCCCAATTTTCTAGCACAAACCTCAGTTCCAGCCAGATTTCAGAGGTACTGCTCCCTGAAAAGTTCCATGATCCCCAGGAAGGGAATCACTTAGGACAGACAACTCCCTCCTCTCTCCTTTGTCCTGGGAGGCCTCTACCCAGAGCATGAGACCAGTTGATGGGGCTCCCACTTCGTGCTCCATCCCTGATCTACCAGGGCCTTGGGGCGACTCAGAGGACTGAGGTCCCTACCAGCATCCTGATTTTGGAAAACAGCAGAACTAAGCAAGCACCTCTTCCCTACCCCCTTATCCTAAGTAGCCAACTGCCTCCTTTGCATTTTCTCCCCATTCCAGAGGCCAGACAAGCACGGTGCCAGGCAAGATGTGAGATGTTCCAGAGCACCAATTTGTGCCCTGCCTTCTCTCCCAGTGTTGTAGGATGTCTCTGAAAGTCCATTTGTCCAGCCTCACTGTCATTTCTGGTTCTCAGCCGCCCACCGCTTCCCACATACTGCAACCCCTCAGTCCAGAAAGTCTAAGGAATCTCACTTCCAATCCAATTGAATGACCCACAGTGGACAGAGTCCACAGACTATCCCATCCTCCTGACCTCCAGGTCTTCTGCACACATCCATGTGTTTTTGGAAAGGGAGTTTGCCTCATAGCCACTGCCGGTATCCACTTGCCAGTCACTTTTCTGTGTCACCACACTCTCAGAGGAACACAGGTCCTCTTGGGTTCTGTTCATTGTTTGGGTATCTGGGAGTAGGGCCTCTTGGCGTAGCACCAAAGAAGAACAGTAAAGCAAAGAAGCAATGCTTGGCTGGAATACCCTGCTCCTTTAATCCCCTCAAACATCACTCTAGACTTGATAGGAGAGGCAGATTTTAATGACAGGGAAAGGTAACTGAGGGAATTATAATATGGAACAAAACTACTGAAAACCGTGGAAACCATGGCTAAATATCAATCTTCCTGGAGTCCAGGAAAATCACCCATCTCCTGCTTTCCAAAGTTAAGTCCTTCTGGGAGATTCCATCCTGGGTTGATCCCTCTTCCTGGCTTTTCTTGAGGACTGCCCTTTCCTCCCCCCTGAAAAAGAGACCCCCTCCACTAATATCCTTCACTGTAGGGGTTTCTTGTTTTATTAACAGTGGAATCTATCCATGTCTTCACCCTTTTCTGAACACGCAAACACACACAGACACACATACGTGCCACAGAACTATCGGTGGGACACAATAATCCCTAATCCATACATTTCTCAAAATTTAAATTTGTCAGGCTAGATTAACCTCCAGAACTCCGTCTGGATCTCTTGGGCTTCAAACCTCATTTCCTCATCCTCTGGCCATTACATGTGCTAATCTTTCATTCTCAATTTGGCCTTCCACGGGGATGTAGGTATCAGCAGGTCTTCGTGGAAGGGTACGAAGCGTGGGGCAGGTGGGTCATAATTTTAACAAAGTCACCATCTCCAGCTGGTCTAATCGTTACTTTCACCCTTTTGACTCCTTCAGATAACCATCGTTTCTTTTGCATCTTCATATTCTCCTGCTCTAGTGGAGATTCTCATCAGCATATAAGCATGCTCCGCTGTTCTCCATTGTAAACAACACCTTCCCTTGATGACAGTTGTCTACGAATTCTTGTTCCATAGATCAGCGCTCACTCATAGCAACGCTTTCATGATAAGTTATCTCCACTTCTGTGTCTCCTCCTCTGACAGGTCTTGCATCCTCTTCTGTCCTCTAAACTGCTTTTTTCTTTTTCTCCAATAAACTTGTATGATGTCAAATCAAAATATCATTCCTCTGCCCCCGTTTGACTTCTTAGTAGCATTGAACGTGCTGCCTACCTCCTCTTCCTTGAAATCTCTGGATATCATGAAGTCACTCTCCTCTGCTTTTCTTCCCTTCTTCATGGATCCTATTCTTTGACTCATTTTTTGACTCCTCTTCCTCTAAACACATCTCCAGGTTGATATGCTCTAAGTTGTGGCTTTGGGCTCTCTTTTCCTCCCTTTGTATATTTTCTCTCTTAGAAATTTCTTTTAATCAATTATATACATTAAATAGGTATCATATCTCAATAAAGTGGTCTAAAAATAAAATCTTTCTTTTCCCTTTGTGACTATAAATAAGACATCTGCCAATCTCTCTGTAAACCAGGGTGTGCAGTTATGATCAAGGGAACAAGGTTCAGGGTCGCTCAACCAAAAATAAACCTTATTCATGGATATCAAGTTGCACCTGTTGTCCATAGAAAGTTAGAGAACTAGATAGCCAGGATTAGAAAGCAAGCAAGATCTATGTGAGTCTGATTGGTAGAATCAATCATGAAGGTCATGCCTGAGGAATAGCTTAGTTTTGACATTTTTTGTTTGCAACATTGCTACTCTGGCAGAGAGGTTGCTTTTGGATGCAGTCATTGATAGCATATTCATAGAGCTTTGCAACTATCACCATAATGTCATTTAAGAATTTTTATCTTTCAAAAAGAAATCCAGTATTTATGAAAGTCACTTCTGATCCCTCCCCTTTCTCCAACCCCTGGGAATCTTTTTTTTTTTTCTGTTTCTAAGATTTTGCACATAATTAACATTTCATATAAAAGTAATCATACAATAAGCAGCCTTTTTTGACTGGTTTCTTTCATTAAGCATAATGTTTTCCAGATTATTCAATGTTGTAGTAGGTATCAATACTTCATTCCTTTAACTGCCAGATAATATTCTATTATATGGATATACCATTTCTATTTATCCATTCGTCCCTCAATGGACATTTGGATTGTTTCAACTTTCTGACTATTATGAATGAGCCTGTTATGAACACTATTGTACAGGTTTCTGCTTTACATTTTTCAGTTCGCTTCAGTAGATATTTAGTCAAATTGCTGAGTAACAAAGTAACTCTATGTTCAAGTTTTGGGGGGAACTGCTAAACTCTCTTCCAAAGTGACTGAAGCATCTACTGTCCCAACAGAGATATATTAAGATTAAAATTTCTCCACATCCTTGCCAACTTTGTTATTGTCCATGTTTTTTATTTTAGTCATCCTAGTGAGTATGAATCTGTATCTCAATGTAGTTTTGACTAAAGACTAATGATGTAAAACATCTTTTCTTGTGCTTATTTGTATATCTTCTTTGGAGAAGTGTCCATATTATTGTTTGCCCATTTTCTTTGTGTTATTTATCTTTTTCATTATTCGGTTGTAAGTGTTATATACCTATTGTAGATAAAATTTCCATATCAGGTATATGATTTGCAAATATTTTCTACTACCCCATGAGTTGTCTTTCTTTCTTTATTTGATGGAAGGCTTTGAAGAACAAACATTTTTAATGTTGATGTAGTCTAATTTATCCTGTATTTTCTTTTTTCACTTGTGATTTGGGTATCATATCTAAGACATTATTGCCTATTTCAAGATGCTAAAGATTTGCACTAAAATGTTCTTCTAAGTGTTTTATAGTTTTCCTCTTGGATTTATGTATATTTATAGCCATTTGAGTTCACTTTTGTGCATGGTGTGGGATGGCAATCCAACCTTATTCTCAGTCCACAACCGCATGTGCATATCTAGTTGTCCTAGTACCATTTGCTGAAAATACTATTTTCTCTTTTGAATCATCTTGATACACTTGTCAAAAATCAATTGACCTTAAAATGTAAAAGTTTATTTCTGGAATTTCAAATTTTGTTATATTGACATGTATGCCTTTATTTATTACAGTAACACAACATCTTGATTACTGCTGCTCTGTAATAAGTGTCAAATCATGAAATACAGGCCTTCAATCTTTGTCTTTTTCAAGATTGTTTTGGCTTTTCTAGATCCCTTGCATTTACATGGAAATTTTAGGTTCAGGTTTTCAATTCTGGCAGAAAAAGTCTGCTGGGATTTTTAATAGGGATTACACTGCATCTGTAGATCATGTAGTGGAGTATTATTATTTTAACAATATACAGTCTTCCCATTAATGAAAAAGTGAAGCTTTTCAATTTGTTTAGGTTTTTAGTTTCTTTCAAAGATATTTTGTTGTTTTCAGTGAACAAGTCTTGCATTTATTTTGTTAAATTTATTTCTAAGTATTTTATTTCTGTGGATGCTATTATAAATGGAATTCTTTTCTTGGTTTCTTTTAAAAATATTTCATTGCTAGTGTATAGACATAGAATTGAATTTTTTAAAATTGATTTTATATTTTGTAACCTTGACAAACCGGATGATTGGTTCTAATAATACTTTTTTTGGGTTCCTTAGTATTTTTGGTACACAAGATCATATCAACTGAAATAGTTTTCTTTGTTTGTTTCTTTCTTTTATCTTTCCTTCCTTCCTTCTTTTCTTCCTTTCATTTGAAGGTCTTTTATTTTTCTTACCTAAATGTATTAGCTAGAAGCTCTAGTACTATGTTGAGTAGAAATGGTGAGACTGGGCATTGTTGTCTTTTTCCTTATCTCAAGGCAAAAGTTTTCAGTCTTTCATAGTTAAGTATTATGGTAGTTGTGCAGTTTTAATAGATTGCTTTTATTGAGATGAGAATGTGCCCCCTTTTTCCTATTTTCTTCTTTGTTTTTATCAAAAAATGGTTTTGGATTTGTTACATGCTTTTTTTGTCTATTGAGATAATTAGATCTTTCTTTTAATTCAATCAGTATGGCATCTTTACATTGATTGATTTTTGTACATTGAGCCAAACTTACATTCCTGGAATAAATGTCACTTGATCTTTGTGAATAATCCTTTTTGTGTATCTTGCTGGATTCAGTATGTGTGTAATTTGTGGAGGATTTTTGTGCCTGTATGTATGAAGGATATTGATCTTTATTTTCTCTTGTTTATGTTTTGTCTGATTTTGGAATTAGGTTAAAGCTATGTTCATAAAATTAGTTAGGAAGTATCCCTTCCTCTTCTATTTGTTGGATAATCTTGTGATGGTTAGATGCTAATTATTTTAAAAATATATTTGGTATAATTCATCACTTAAGCCATCTGATCCTGAGCTTTTCTTTGTGGAAATGTATTTGTTATTAAACCAGTCCCTTTACTTGCTATAAGTCTATTCAGATTTTTTACTTCTCCTTGAGGTAGTTTCCACAGTTTGTGTTTTTTGGGGGATTTGTCCATTTCATAGGTTACCTAATATGTTTGCATGCATTTGCTCATAGTATTCCTCATAAACTTTTTATTTCTATAAGTTTGTGTTAATGTCCCATCTTTCATTTCTGATTTTTGCAATTTGAGTCTTTGCTATTTTATTTTAGTTGGTCTAGCCAAGATTTTTTTTTCAATTTTGTTGATCTTTTTAAAGAACTAACTTTTGGTTTTATTGATTTTCCTTATATTTTCTATTTTCTTTCCATTTGTATCCACTCTAATATTCCTTATTTCATTTCTTCTACTTCTTTTGGCTTAGTTTACTCTTCATTTTCTTGTGTCTTAACATAAAGATTTAAGATAACTGAGATAATATTTTTGAGACAGTTTAGAATAATTGTTTCTTCTTTGTTAAAAATGGAATTTATAGCTATACATTTACTTCTAAGAACTGCTTTAGCCATAACCTGTAAGGTTTGGGATCTTGTCTTTTTCATTTCATTCGTTACAAAGTATTTTCTAATTTTCCTTGTGATTTCTTCTTTGACCCACTGGTTATTGATATGTGTTTTAATTTCCAAATGCTTTTAAATTATTCAACTTCATTTTGTTATTTATATCTAATTCCATTCCATTGTAGTCAGAGAAAAAACTTGTATGATTTCAATATTTTCAAAATTTATTGAAGCTTGTGTAATGGCATAACACATGATCTATCCTGGAGAATGTACTCCTTAGATAAATGTGTATTCTGCCCTTTATGGCTGTTGTGTGGAATGTTTTACAAACATCTGTTAGTTCTAGATTTTTAATACTGTTGTGAATGTGTTCTATTATCTTCTTCCTACTTATTCTAATATTATTGAAAGTGAGATATTGCATTCTCCAATTATTATTGTTGAATTGTCTTTTTCTCCATTCAGTTCTTTCAGTTCTTGCCTCCTGTATAATGAGGCACTCTTGTCATGTGTATATATGTATTTAATTATTATATCTCTTTGAGGGATTGAGTATTTTACCATGATAAAAATGTTCTTCTTTGTATATAATTACAGTTTTTTCTTAAAGAATATTATGTCTCATGATATTTTTGTCTTAAGTCATATTAGTACATCCATTCCAGCTCTCTTTTTGTTATTGTTTGCATGATATACTTTTTTCATCCTTTTATTTTCAGGCTACATGTGTCTTTGCATATGAAGCTTGTCTCTTCTAGAAAGCATATAATTGGAGCATTTAAAAAATCTATTCTGCACATACGTCTCAAAAATGTTGTCCTAGGACTGTCTACCCAAGCAATAGAAATAAAAGCAAGAATAAACAAATGGGACCTAATGAAACTTACAAGCTTCTGCACAGCAAAGGAAACCATAAGCAAAACAAAACGACAACCTATGGAATGGGAGAAAATTTTTGCAAATGATGAAACTGACAAAGGCTTGATCTCCAGAATATATAAGCAGCTCATATGACTTAAGAAAAAAGCAAACAACCCAATCCAAAAATGGGCAGAAGACCTAAACAAGCAATTCTCCCAGGAAGAAATACAAATGATCAATAGGCACATGAAAAAATGCTCAATATCACTAATTATCAGAGAAATGCAAATCAAAACTACAATGAGGTATCACCTCACACCAGTCAGAACGGCCATCATTCAAAAATCCACAAATGACAAAAGCTGGAGAGGCTGTGGAGAAAAGGGAACCCTCCTACACTGTTGGTGGGAATGCAGTTTGGTGCAGCCACTGTGGAAAGCAGTATGGAGATTCCTCAAAAGACTAGGAATAGACTTACCATATGACCCAGGAATCCTACTCCTGGGCATATATCCAGAAGGAACCCTACTTCAAAATGACACTTGCACCCCATTGTTTGTGGCAGCACTATTTGCAATAGCCAAGACATGGAGACAGTCTAAATGTCCATCAACAGATGACTGGATAAAGAAGAATTGTATATTTATACAATGGAATACTATTCAGCCACAAAAACCGACAACATAGCACCATTTGCAGCAATATGGATGTCCCTGGAGAATGTCATTCTAAGTGAAGTAAGCCAGAAAGAGAAAGAAAAATACCATATGAGATCGCTCATATGTGGAATCTAAAAAAATAAATGAACATAAATACAAAACAGAAACAGACTCATAGACATAGAATACAAACTTGTGGTTGCCCGGGGGAAGGGGTTGGGAAGGGACAGACTGGGATTTCAAAATTTGTAGATACTGACAGGCATATGCAGAATAGATAAACAAGATTATACTGTATAGCACAGGGAAATATATACAAGATCTTGTGGTAGCTCACAGTGAAAAAAAATGACAATGAATGTATGTATGCTCATGTAGAACTGAAAAATTGTGCTCTACACTTTAATTTGACACAACATTGTAAAATGAATATAACTCAATTAAAATGTTAAAAAATCTATTCTGCTAATATCTCTTTTTGATTTTGTTGAGGATGTTTTCGTCTATATTCATAAAGGATATTGTTCTGTGGTATGTTTTTCATGTGATGTCCTTTTCTGATTTTAGTAAGTAGATAATAAATATGAGTCTCATAGAATGGGTACAAGTGATCTTGAGAAAGTTACTTAACTTTTCTCAGCTCCGAAGACCAACGGTGATGTTGATGGTTTGGGATGGGTAGATTTACTTTCTCTAGGCTATCTTCTTTACATGATGATAATATGGAGATATCTGCTACTAGTAGAATAAGAAGTGAATGAGCAATGGGGATCTGATATCATCTTATAAACTTCTTAACTCACAGGTTCTCCCTTCACCTTTCTACCCATTCTGTCTTTATCCCCATTTACATCTACTACAATGGAGTCAAAGATACTTGAAAATTTTTAGATGAAATTTTTCTTAAAGTGTATTTGATAAGAAGTCCACAAGATTATTGCTGAACTTCAAATATTTTTTAGAGAATAGAGTTTGATTTAAAAACAATGCTATATTAAAGGTTCTATCCTTTCTTCTGCCCAGTAAAAAAGTGTCTTTGGTCTTTAAAGTAGATAATAAAGTCTTCAAGCCCAGAGATTGAGACCTGGGGGAAGGAAGAGGCTTAACTGAGGCTCAAGAGCTTGGGTGATCTCCAGAACTGAGTGATGGTAGAAGTGCTTGGTGGGGCTCTAGGAGCAGGGTTGATGGCTGAAGAACCATATGGCATACAAAAGGGATGGGCAAGCTCCCTTATACCACAGGAACTCCCAACCTGGTTTGGGAAATAAGACCCAACCCATAACGTTATTAAAGAAACCAACAGTGCTATCCATGTTGAAGGATCTTCACAAAGATAAACTTGAAATAGTCACTGCTATCAGAAGTTCAGACTCTTGTGGAGGAAATGGGCCTCAAAGCAATATCACAACTCCTCTGATAGAGGGGAGGACAATATCTGATGGGAACAGAGGGGAGAAAACAACTTCCTGAGGGAGTGGAGTCAGGAGAACTTGCACCTGGTTTGTAAAGATGAGTTGGAGTTTACCAGCTATCAAAGCTGTGGGAATGACATTCCAAGAAGGAACAGAAATGGCAAAGATGCAGAATTTATATGACAAATAATTATTGAGAGCTTTGTGTTTTCTATACCTTGTGCAAGGCTTTGGGGCTATCGGGGAAATTGACATGGCATCTATCCAGGTCACTAGTGAATCCATGTACCCTGGACTGGGAAGGAAAGCTAACAAACCAGTTCTCATTGTTTACAAAGACATGGCTGCAAGGACACATGAGGAAGGCCATCTTGTCCCCCAGTCAGTTTCCCATAAGGGAAGTCAGTACCTTGGTATGGTCACCATTATTCCCAGCTTTGTAGGTCCAGAAATTAAATATTGTCTATGAATCCAAAAGGAATTGGGCTACAGAGGAATCACTCACATTGATAAAATCTACCAAAATCACACCCAGATGGCACATAAAATGTTCAGTGTTACATTTGGATGAACCATTGAAAAAATTTAACACATATTTATTTTTAAATAAATGATCTAGTTTGCTTCACTGAAATTTGTTTTTTTGTGTGTGTGCATGTGTGTTTTTGCCACTTGTCATTTTTGACAAGTGACTTGGGATTTCCACCATGGCAGTGATGCAAAGTTTCATTTTAAAATATACTTTGCCATGGTCAAATATGGCAAAAAGAGGAAAGGTGATAAACAGATGATTACTGAAGTTCATGAAACACTGGCATAATCATTAAGCGTGAAGATGCTGCAGACAGACCTGGGTCCAAACTCTAGATTCCCCACTTTCTGCCATGTGACCTTAAGGGAATTGCTTCTGCTTTTTCACCTCCAGATGCTTTCTCTGTGAAATTTCAATAATAACCTAACTCACAGTGTGGTTGGGAGAATTAAAGGAGAGGGTCCATGTAAAGCACTCACCAAAATACCTGACACATAGTAAGCAATTAATAAAGGTTAGTTATTATTATTGTGATTGTTTATGTTACAAATGACCATCACTTCTGAGATCAGTGCTCCTCGCTTCATCATAGTAACTCAAGTCACAGGAAGATGCTTGGAGGAAGGGGTTGTTATTAACGTGGAGGAAGGGGAAGTATCACAGGGTGATGAGGTTGGTCTAGTGATTCTCATGGTTCCCCTGCTACGTTTCCCTTCCATTTCTCCTAAGGATAGTTGGAGAAGGTTTTAGCCTTATAAAAATCCTTTGACGGGTCATGGTGTGCATACTACATTCTTCACAGTGTCCCCCTGAAAGGACATTAATTTGCAGAAGATATTGCATTTAGATATTTGTAAAAGTTCTTGAGACTTTAACCTTCATTAGCAATGCATTACAGGTACTGCTGGGTATCTGCCTGATGCCTGGGTGAGCAGGATTTTGCTGGGAATTAAGATGATGTGCATCAGGATGGCTGAGCCAAGTGTAGACCCTGTTTGTTTCTCACACTAGAGCTGGCCAGCTGGTGTGGCTCCAACTTGTCCCCTCCATATTTGGAGGCTGCTTCCACATAATAAGGACTCATAGAGAAGAGCATCTAAGTCCACATGTGGGGTAATGTGTGGACCACAGTGCCAACCTGTGCCAGGTCATGGCAGCCATATGAAGGCAGTATTCTTCATACCAGAAAGCTGCAGCACTCCCTCACCAGAGTAGGGTCTGAACTCAACATCTCCTTTCCAGGCTTACTGGGACAAAAAGTAGAGGCAGAAGGGCAAGCAACACTGTGGGTGGAGGTGGAGGTGGCATAAACCACATGTCCACCCTCTCATTCTCTCTCTCTCTCTTCTTCCCTCTCTCTCTCATATTACATTAAAATTTATAAAACATCTGATATAAAATAAATCTGAGACTATTATCATGTCACTTAATCACATGCAAAATAAGGAACCTATTTTCAAAACTCCTAAGTATGAAAGAGGTTTGTACATCAAAAATGATCACTAATAGTGTAATGAGAAGAATTCTTTGAATTCAGATCCCTGCTCCACCACTGGCTTTGTGACCTAGAACAGGTTGTTAAACAAACCTCATAGATTCACATGGATCACTGGTGATAGTTGTGATGGTGAGGGTCAGAGAAGAGGGGAGCATTGGGCATGTTTTCCTTCAACTCTTCTGCCAATTCCAACAGTTTAGATATCTTGAGGTCAGTGTCTCTTAACTGTTTTGGTAGTTCTGATTCACTCTTTCATGCTTCTTGGTATGTATAGGAATTTTTGTTCTGGTTTGTGCAAAACATTGTGAATGATGCATTGCTTGAAATCTGGACTGTGTCATATTCCATAAAGGTTGTTAAATTTTGTTCTGATAGGTAGTTAAGTTACTGTTGGGTCCTTTTGGACTTGTCAGGCTTGCTTTCATTCACTGGGGTTGTGGGATTGGGAATGTATTAGCTTTGAAATTTAGTTCTAATGCAGAGCATTTAAATCCTAATATTTAGCTTATCTGTGGACTGAAATGATTGCAAAGTCTCTGCACTCAGCTTCACTGCACCTGCTCTGTCATAGGCCTCTTGGAGTCTTGCCCTCAGCCTAGGACAAAAACAACTCCCTCCTCTCCAGATAAGACCTGCAAATTTCCAGTGCTTCAGCAGCTGCAAACCCCAATCTCTCAACTCACCCAAGTGTCTGTACATTGTTTACTTTCTACCTTCTTGTTTCAATTAGAAGGTGCCCCCAGGCAGCATGTTTGTTGCAAACACTGGTTTCATTTCATCGATGTCCTTTTCTCAAGGACCACAGTTCTGCACTCTCTGTTGTTCAATGCCCCCAAACAGTCTCCTGATGAATTTTGAACAAATTGATAGTTATTTGCACTGTAAGTGTATGTCAGGGCCAGTTACTATGTCATAGGCCAGCTAGTATCATCGTTTCTCAAATCTCAGTCACCATTTTCTTGAGAAGCAAGAATTGAGTGTCCAACCGGACTTGAGAAATTTTTGTTGCTTTTTTTTTTTTTAGAACACAGATTGATTTAGAAACATTACGAGATCTTCAAATTCTGCATCATTTTCTCCCAGGAAAATTATCTGGCATAGGGGAAATCTTTGAGTCTACAGAGAAGGTTGTGTTAAGGGAGAACCATACTGAGGCCTCTCATTGCACCAAGTCGACCCTCTAGTGTAAAGAAGGGTGGGTGTACCTGTCCTTTCTGGCTTCCTTGAGGCAGTGAATGGCTGATGGATTGATTTTATAGTGCAGATTCCAAAGAGTACAAGGAAATATGGAGGGAAAATTCAATTAATATTGTAAAATCTTACCCTGCTCAAGTTGTAAATTTAGTTCCCTCTGTTCCTTGAACAGTCCATAAACTAGACCTAAATGTTTTTCCCTCTTCCTGACGAGAGATGGCCTAGTAATTCCTGACCATGAAAAATTAATCACCTCACAGGGCCTACTGGATGTTGATATGAATCTAACTGCACCAAAGTTTGTTGACCTTGGCTGTGTCAAGGAAAGTCTGCCCCTCCAGAGTGAGATGGGCTGGAGGTTGAGGAGGTTATGTAGAAGTTTTATGTTGATTTGCCTGAAGCAAATCAACAACTTGGATAAGGTTGTCCACCTTCACCTGACACGAACATTACAGAATTGTTATAGCCTCACTTGGTTTACTTGGGGAGTCATAGTGTTCATGTTGACCTCAGAAACTGAATCAAATCTAAGGCCTCTCTTCTGTGGAAATAGTAAATAAAGAAAACTAAAGCAGCAGTATTTTGAGTGGAATGTTGTAAACAAATTCTGATCTACAAGATAAAAAATTAGCGTAGATTATCCAGGAGGCAGTGGGCATGGAGAAGGAAAGGTATGGGGAAATGGACTCACCCTTTATCCATTACACACATTGTTCTGCAAGGAAATGCCATCACCTGCCTGACACCTTGATGTAATCTTTGTACCCCAATACCTTTTTACAGAGGATTGAGGAACCCCAGAGAAAACAGGAAAGGTTAGAAACAGCATGAATCCCATGAGACCAGGAGAAATTCTAATTAGAACAGAAGGATAAGACCAGGAAACTTTCAATTTGAGAAGGTTCTGATAAAGTCTTCCATGATTGGAGTGCCAGAGATATAATGCTTCTGAAAACAGGGAAATGAGGAAAACTAGAGCTCAGCCTCCAACCTTGTTGAGAGCCGTACCAGAGTCAAAGGACTTCCTTTCCTTTCTGACTCAGGAACAAGACCATTCTTCCCCACAGGTTCCATGGAGAACAGAGAGTACTGAAATGTTCGGGCAGGCAATCACTCAACTCACTCAATCACTCAACAAAAGACTTTGTTCTTTTGACAGAACAAAGTCAACCAATATAAGACACACTCCAGGACCTTTTGAGTAGGATTCATCAGCGACTTATTTTTCTATGCCAAAGAGTTTTAACTTTATTCTGTAAGTGGTGGTTGAAAGAATTTTAACAGAAGTGTATTTTTATTAGATTGCTAAAGTAGTACTATAAGGAATAGACAAGAATGGTGGAGACCTTCTCTCTCACATAGCAAGTAGCATTAACTGCTGCATTTGTCACTGTGAAAAATTTCTCTTTGGAATTGTTTAAATATTTCACTATGAAGTACTCATGCCCGAGACACTAAGATGTTATCTAATCCTCTCTCTTAGCAAAATTACTCATGCTGGTATTTTTAATTTGTTAGATAGAAATAAATCCACTAAGTAAGGAATTCATATTCAGGAGAATAAATTATCTTTTATTTACCTCATACACATAAATATTATCAACTATAACAATTAAACCCTAAGGTCAGTTTTGTAAAAAGCTACATTATGTTGTTAAGGTTTTTCAAGTTATGTTGTGTTATTACATTACATTATTACATAATTCATTAGGAGTGAACATTTTTAACATAGGTTGATAAGGAGTATTAATTTAGCCAATTTTACAGGTATTCAGATGAACTCAAATGGAAAAGTGTTTCTCAACCCATAACCATGTTACCACATCAATCTTAGCTTTACCATGAGGTCTTCCTTTCTCCTTTCCTGAGCATGTTAGGGAATACTTAGTTGATGATCATTCCACTAGGGCTCAGTTTGAGTGAAGGCACCATGTGATATGGGTGTGATCTCACTAATGGATTTATTTTGGGACACAGAGGAATGCAACTTTACCAGAGCCTATGGGAACAGAGAATTGATTTTCCAGTGTTGGATAAAAAGTCGTGGAACAAGCACTTTAGGATGGATTATAGAGGCTATAGAATAGATTCCAGCTGCTCATGTGAAGGCATATTTGGAAAGTGATCACCAAAGATAAACTTATCCTCTTTTGACTTTGCATATATTAACAACTGACATTGGCCTGTGCATGTGAAATTTTTGTGCAAGGGAAATAGTATATATTGGTAACTGGTAGTGATTCTGTAGGACATCTGGGATACTTCTAAGGAAGAAGAAAATTTTAAACATACAATTTAGTAATAGCTGAAAGATGTTTCTTAAAACAACAGAAGTGATATGTGTTACTTCAAAGTAATTGTAAAATGTGAGGAACATAACATTGTGTGTAAGGAATAATTACTTAGATATGTGGATGTAGTTACTAACTATGACTGGAAGTGGCCAATTCTAACTGAGAAACAGCAGCAGGCAGTGAGTCAACCACAAAATACGTTTACAATTTGGACAATCTGAATGTCAAGGCCAAAGTGCTGAGAGATAACATGAGGTCTAAACAAGGACTCCATGCTTCCATGCTTGCAGTAGGATCAGTTTAAGGACAAGAGCACTGGCTTCATGGTACCTCACATTGGTGCATGAGCCCCTGATGGAAAGCAGGTGTAGGGGAACCACTGGACTTCAGGAGGCCCTAAGCTATCACTGGACATTTACGTTATCTTTTTGTGAATTGAATCCACCAGCAAGTTCGCCAACACAAGTGCTGGCTCTGGATGACAGCATGGTGACACCCAAGGGCATGTCTATTTCATTGGTTCCATGTACCATTTCAGTGTGGGTTATGACATTTGGGTACATGGGTTCACCATCTGCAGTAGAGCAAGAGACACGTGAAGGTGTGGAGTTGCTGGTGAGGATCTGACAGTGTGGGACCAGTATTTGGTCAGAGGACACAGCAATACCCTCCTCCTACCCTACACTGCCAATCTGCCCTCTCCCATGGCTTTCCCTGAAGGATACATACACATAAGAACCTGGGACATCGTTCACTGGGCCAGGTCCCAGTGCCCCTCAGTGTAGAGCCTTCTTGTTGAGGCTGGGTGAAGAACAGGCTTGGGCTCAAGAATGAAGCAAGATGTCTTTGACTCTGATTCTACCTCTCACCACCAGCTGCCCCTTAGTGTGCAAGGGTGATAGAGGCCGAAGTCTCCAGTGAGAAGGAAGGAAGACAGAGTGATGGAGCAGCACCTGGCCATCATGGGTAGGCACAGAGTCAGCTTACCTACTGCTTAGTATGGTAAAAGAGAAGGGCGTGGACATGTCCTCCATGGATGGGTGTCCCCTCACACCCACACTCACAGTGCATGGTGGTCCTGCTCACAGTGCTCCAGAATCTGGCCCTTCACAGCAGTTTTCCCTCTAAGGGAGGAGTGAGGAAAGGGCTTGGGAGAAGGGGACTTCCCCTGGAGTAAGTAGTGGAAAGAGATGCCTGACCCCACTCCCTGTTAGCTAGAGCATCAATATTCAATAGAACCTGGTCAGATCACAGAAATACTAGACCATGCATAAAAATTGATTTTGCTATTAAAATCTCAAATATGCCACATCTGGAATCTGTTAAAATGTGGATCTGTTTACAAAAATATATATGAGTTCTAAAAAGTGAATTTTCATTAAAAAATAAAAAAGCAACAAAATCTAACACATAAATGCTAAGAATTTTTAAACTTTTAATCACAGTGCAAATTGACCAAATGATTTGATTGACAACATACAGACAACATTTACCAAAGATAACAGTGTGAAGTGTACATAAAATTTTTAAAAGGTTACTGAACTCATGAATTTATCATACATACTATATTCATGGTTTAAAAAAATCAATGACTATAAAGAAATATGAAGGTGGATTCAATAAATTACAGCAAATAGAAGTGTCCAAAATTTTCTAGGTCTAACACTGGGTCAAAAAAACTACAAATATCTCTCTATTCACTTATGAAATAAAAGGATGGGGTCAAAATAAAAATTATTCAGTTATATTTTATTAGAGTATTACAATAATAGGAAGGGGAGTAAGGAAGAGGTGAACCTTTCTTAAAGATTTCTTTAACTGAAGAAATACTAATTTTTGGAAGATTCCATCAAGATTAAAGAAACAGACTTTCTAAAACAAAGTTTGGAATGACAATTATTTAAAAAAATTTTATTGAAGTATAATTTACAATGTGTTTATTTCTGGTGTACAGCAAAATACTTCAGTCATATAAGAAAATAAATATATTCATTTTTGTATTATTTTTAACCATATGTTTTTACAAGATTTTGAATATAGTTCCCTGTGCTATACAGTATAAACTTGAAGTTTATCTATTTTATATACAGTAGTTAGTATCTGCAAATCTCAAAATTCTAATTTATCCCTATCCATCCTCTTCCCCCGCTGGTAACCGTAAGTTTATCTTCTAACTCTGTGAGTCTGTTTTGTAGATAAGATTGTCTATCTATTTTTTTTTTTTTAGATTCCACATATGAGTGATATCATAAGGTATTTTTCTTTCTCTTTCTGGCTTACTTCACTTAGAATGACATTCTCCAGTTCCATCCACGTTGCTGCAAATGGCCTTATTTTATTGTTTTGTATGGCTGAGTAGTATTCTATTGTATAAATATACCACTTCTTCTTTATCCTATTATCTGTTGATGGACTTTTAGGCTGTTTCCATGTCTTGGCTATTGTAAATAGTGCTGCTATGAACATTGGGGTGCAGGTGCCTTTTTGAAGTAGAGTTCCTTCTGGATATATGCCTAGGACTGGTATTGCTGGATCATATGGTAAGTCTGTTTTTAATCTTTTGAGGAATATCCATAGTGTTTTCTGCCATGGCTGCCCCAAAATGCATTCCCACCAGCAGTGTAGGAGGGTTCCCTTTTCTCCACAGCCTCTCCAGCACTTATCATTTGTGGACTTTTGAATGATGGCCATTCTGATGGTGTGAGGTGATACCTCATATAGTTTTGATTTGCATTTCTCTGATAATTAGTGATTTGAGCATTTTGTTTTTGCATGCCTGTTGGTCATTCATATGTCTTCATTGGAGAATTGCTTATTGAGGTCGTCTGCCCATTTTTGGATTGGGTTGTTTGTTTTTTTCTTATTAAGTTGTATGAGCTGTTTGTATATTCTGGAAATGAAGCCCTTGTCAGTTTCATTTTTTGCAAATATTTTCTCCTATTTCATAAGTTGTCATTTTGTTTTGCTTATGGATTCCTTTGCTGTGAAAAAGTTTGTAAGTTTAATGAGGTCCTATTTGTTTATTTTTGCTTTTATTGCTATTGCTTGGGTAGACTGCCCTAGGAGAGCATTACTGACATGTATGTGAGATAATGTTTTGCTTATGTTTGCTTCTAGATTTATTGTGTCTTGTCTTGTGTTTAAATCTTTAATCCATTTCAAGTTTATTTTTGTGTATGGTGTGAGAGAGTTTTCTAACTTCATTGATTCACATGCTGCTGTCCAGTTTTCCCAACACTATTTGCTGAAGAGACTGTCTTTATTCCATTGCATGTTCTTGCTTTCTTTGTCAAGTATTAGTTGTGGGTTCATTTCTGGGCTCTCTATTCTGTTCCATTGATCTGTATGTCTGTTTTTGTACCAATACTATGTTGTTTTGATTATTGTAGCTCTGTAGCACTGTCAGAAGTCTGGGAGCATTATTCCTCCAGCTTCATCCTTTTTCTACAGTAATGCTTTGGCAATTCTAGGTCTTTTGTGATTCCATATAAATTTTAATATGATTTGTTCTAGTTCTGTGATAAATGTCCTGGGTAATTTGATAGGGATTGCAATAGATCTGCAGATTGCCTTGCGCTCAGGCCACATGGTAACCTGGTGGCCCATGGTTAAGCATTCAATGTCTACAAAGGCTCAGTAGTAAGCCAAAAGCTGAGTGATTATCTGCAGTAGTAAGCCAAAAAGAGAGTAACTATCTGCAGAGGATTTCAAGGATTTGCTGCAAAATCCTAAGGGATTCACCTATAGGATATCTACTAAAGGCTCCAAACAGCATCTCTATCTGCCACTGACACATTAAGCTCATTGAATCTATTGTATCATATGGCTCAAATAGCAGAAAAGCTTGTGTGGCACCCGGGACCCGTTGCAGAGCATTCTCTTATTCTGGGCCCCACTCAAAACTAGCAGCTTTTTAGATCACTCAGTAAATGGGTCAGAGTATTGCTCACATCCATGTGAGAAATATGTTGCCTCCAAAATTCAAGGCCCATTAGGCATTATGTCTCTTTTTCAGTTGGAGGAGAACCAGATGCAACAACTTATCCTTCACCTTAGAAGGGATTTTCAACATACCTCACAACACTGTACCCCTAGAAATTTCACAGTAGTGGAAGGCCTCTGAATTTTTCTCAGATTTATTCTCCACCCTCTGACACAGAATTGTCTAGTCAAAATGTCTGGAGCTGATTCTATTTGCTCATTAGATACAATCAACATAGCATCACCTGATCAATGGTTGCCTATCAAGTACCAGGGAATGTGTTAATTTGCTCCAACAATGAGACTATATCTGATACAGTAGCTGTAATTGAGCTCACCATTTGGTTAAGTTTGCAATAATCCACTGTCATTCCCCCAGTTCCATCTGCCTTCTACCAAGACCAAATGGGTAAGGTGAATGAGGATGTGGTGGGAATCAGCAACCCTGTGTACTTCAAGTCCTTGATGGTGGCAGCTAATTTTTACAGTACCTCCAAGAATGTGGTATTGCTTTGGGTTTACTATTTTTCTAAATAGAGGCAATCCTAGTGGCTTCCACTTCTCCTTTCCCACCATAATAGTTCTCCTTCCACAAGTCAGGGAAACAATATAGGGCTTCTGTCTGTTGCTTAGTATGTATATCTCACTTATTCCAAAATGGGGGAAATAACCTCAGGATGGATTTGGAGACCCATTGTGAGATGGACTTGAGCTAAAACTGCATTGGTCACCTTACTTTCATGAGTTCCTACTCTGACTAGTGGATCACAGTGATGTTTGGGGTCTCCTGGAATTAGGGTCAGTTTAGAGCCAATGTCCAATAATCCAGCAAAGTCTTATTATTTCCCTTTCTCCAATGCAGTCACCTTGGTTATTGGCCTTGGATATCTGTCTTAGTCTTCTTCGGCTACCATAACAAAATGGGTGGCTTAAACAATAGAAATTTGTTATAGTTCTGGAGGCTGGCAAGTCCAAAATTAAGGTACTGGACAAGTTGATTTCATTCTGAGGTCTCTTCTCTTGGCTTTTAAGTGTGATCTGTGCTCACATGATCTCTTCTTTGTCAGCAGAGAGACAGAGAGATAGAGTGAACAACAAGCTCTCCTGAGTCTCTTCTCATAGGAGCATCATGAGGGCCCCACTCTCATGATTTCATCTAACACTAATTACCTCCCAGAGGCCCCATCAGCAAATACCATCACACTGGAAATTAAGGCTTCAAAATATGATTTTGGGGTAAGGGAGGACATATTTCAGTCCACAGTAGACTCTTCGGGAAAGATTGTAAGATTAGCAGTATAAGTTTTAGCAGTGTAGTAGGGTCCTTCCTCAACAGGACCCAGCCTTCCCTTGATTCAAGGGATTCTGTGTCTATAAATTGTCTGAAATCTGGGACTTGATTGAAGGGCCATGACTGATTTGGTATTTCAATTTAGACCTCTGTTCACTTGACCTAGAACTCTTCTCCTTAGTAGACTGCCCATCTATTTCTTTTCTGGGGACAACACGATCAACTAGCCAGTATCACAGATCTGTGGGAATCAAACTATTTTTATTAATGCTTTGGGAAATTAATTCCCATTATAATTCTATTTTGAAGAAGGCCTGTATTGCTATGATCTTCTCTCTTAAAACTGCTTTTGCTGCATCCCATAGATTCTGTGTGGTTGTGTTTTCATTTGCATTTGTCTCAAAGTCCTTTCTAATTTCTTCTTTGATTTCATCATTGACCCATTGGTTTTTTAGTAGCATGTTGTTTAATCTCCATGCTGTCATTTTTTTCTCCTTTGTTT
Source organism: Camelus ferus (assembly GCF_009834535.1). NCBI lineage: Eukaryota > Metazoa > Chordata > Mammalia > Artiodactyla > Camelidae > Camelus > Camelus ferus. Next base: position 45,084,513 of record NC_045732.1, on the reverse strand, counting down.
TTCCATAGTTGATTTCTGGTTTCATGGCATTGTTGTCAGTAAAGTTGCTTGAAATAATTTCTATCTTCTTAAACTTGTTGAGGATTCTTTTGTGCCTGAGTACATGATCTATCCTAGGAAATGTTCGATGTGCACTTAAAAAGAATGTATATTCTGTTTTGGGGGGTTGTAAAGTTCTATTGTATCATTTAATTTCTCTGTTGCCTTATTAATTTTTTGTCTTGAAGTTCTGTACAGTGATGTTAATGGGGTGTTAAAGTCTCCTACTATGATTGTAGTCCCATCAATTTCTCCCTTTATATCTGTTACTATTTGCTTTATGTATTTATGTGTGCCTATATTGGGTTATATATGTTAATGAGTGTAATTTTCTCATCTTTTATTGCTCCTTTAGTCATTATATAATATCTTTCTTTATCATTCTCTATGGCCTTTGTTTTAAAGACTATTTTGTCTCAAATCAGTATTGCTATTCTTGCTTTCTTGTCATTTCCATTTGCATGGAATAACTTCTTCCATCCTCTCACTCTCAATCTATGTTTGTCCTTCTCACTAAGGTGGGTCTCTTGAATGCAGTGTATTGTAGGTTCTTGTTTTATTATCCAGTCTACCACTCTGTCTTTTGATTGGAGCATTTAGCCCATTGACATTTATGGTAATTATTGATATATGTGTGTTTATTGCCGTTTCAAACTGAATTTTGCAGTTGATATGGTATTTCCTCTTTGTTCCTTTCTTTTTCTTTTGTGGTTTGATAATTTTCCTTTGTATTATCTTGGTTTATTTTTATTTTTGTGACTCTATTGTAAGCTTTTGGCTTGTGGCTATCCTGTTTTGTACGTATATTACCCCATTACTATATTTGTTTGTTTTAAACTGATAGTAATATAAGCTCAAACCCATCCTACCGGGAACAATAAAAAAAAAAAAAAAGAAGAAGAAAACTCTGTATTTCCTTGCTCCTCTCTCCCACCCTTAATGATTTAGATGTCCACTTTTACAATTTCATATTTAATCTCTTGTAATTCATTGTAGTTATCACCTTTCCAATTATGATTTTCTCCTTTCTGTAGCATCCTGCTTCTTTTCTATTTAGCGTAGACCTTTCTATATTTCTTTTAGCATAGGTTTAGTGTTGCTCAACTCTTTTCGTTTTTGCTTGTCTCTCCTTCTATTCTAAAGGATAACCTTGCTGGGTAAAGTATCCTAGGTTGCAGCTTTTCCTCATTCAGGACTCTGAATATATGTTACCATTCCCTTCTGGCCTGTAGTATTTGTGTAGAGAAATCAGCTGAAAACCTTATGGGGGTTCCCTTGTAACTCACTCTGTTTTTCTCTTGATGCCTTTAGAATCATTTCTTTATTCTTACCCCTGGCCATCCTGATTATAATATGGCTTGTTGTGAGTCTGTTTGGGTTCTTCTTGTTTGGGACCCTCTGTGCTTCCTGTACTTGGATATGTGATTCCTTTTTTAGGTTTGGAAAGTTTTCAGTCACGATTTCTTCAAATACCTTTTCAATCCTCTTTTTTCTTTCTTCTCTTCTGGGACCCCTATTATGTGTAGGTTGGCATGCTTTATATTATCCCATAGGTCCCTTACATTGTTTTCATTGGTTTTTATTTGTCTTTCTCTCTTCTGTTCTGAATGGGTGATTTTTGTTCTCCTGTCTTCTATGTCAGTTATTCGTTCCTCTGCATTATCTAGTCTAGTTTTTACAATCTTTGGCTCAGCTCTCATCTAAGCAAATGAGTTTTCCAATTTTAATTGGCCCCTCTTTATAGTTTCAATTTAATTTTTGACATATTCTCTGCCTCTATTCATAATCTCTTTTAGTTCCTTCAGTACTTTGATCACTCCTTTTTTGAAATCATGATCTAGTAGATTATCAAGGTTTATTTCATTGATTATTCTTTTCAGGGGATTTGGGAGCGGTTCCTCTGCTTCTTCATTTTATGTATATCTCTCTGGCACTATGGATTGTGGTGTATCAGTTATCTACTGCGGTCTTGAAGTGGTTTATTTATTTATTTATCTAAAGTGGATGCAGAAATAAAACTATAAAAAAGAAATTTAAAAGAAGAAAAAAGGTTTGAAAACAGTATAATCAATAACAGAAGAACAAAACAAAGAGAAATAAAAAGCAAACTGAGACAAATTTTAAAAATTAATAAAAATATTTTAAAAGAAAATTTTAAAAGGGATTAAAAATAGAAATATAAAATTGTTTTAAAATTAAAAATTAAAAAAGAAAATGAAAAGAAAAAAAAGTGGATGTGTTGCCGTGGATCCTGTGTGCTCTTAATAATTTTATCGAGAGGTCCTTCTTAAGTATGGGTGGTTGCCAAGTCTTCCTTCCATGCCTTTTGCCTGTTATCCCTTCATTTGTGGGTGTCACCAGTGTCATGGTGGCCAGAGCCTGCTCTGACTATTAAGCTGGGCCTCCTTTTTGTTTTGTGGTTTTTGCCGCTCCTGCCCTAGCCCTGCTGCATTAACTCCACTTGCTGGTTCCAGAGGCCTTCTGGTCACACCCCCTGTGCTGCTCCCATTGCTAGTAGGCAGACAGGTCGCTCCTCCTCCCAATGGCATGCCCCAGCACTGTACTCATCCATGGTAGCTGGGTGGGTCACTCCCCGCTTCAGGGTGGCTCCCCACGCTGGGTCGGGTCTGCACTCCTTAGTCAGGCTCAGGGATAAGGCTGCACCAGCTCTCTGCCCTGCTGTGTGCCAGAACTCTGCTCCTTTTTCATTTGTATTAGAGGCACAAGTTCACAGATATACTGAACATAACAATCTTATCTTCCTGGGGCTGTAAACAAATCTCAGTCCCACCTTTGAGATTGTGGAGCCCTAGGTACGGAATCAGGTTTTGACCTTGCCTCCACCTGGGAGCCGTGCACCTGGAGAATATGGTGGCTGTGGCTGAGCCCTGCCTCTCTTCTCCAGAGAATGCACCAGTAATGGTGCCGCAGGTCTAAGGAGACAAAGGCTATGGCACCCCTACCCCCAGGGCACACCAGCAGTATTGCTTTGCTGTTTTTTGTATTTTATGAAGGACCCAGGCTGTTCTGATCTGTATACCCTCCCAGCAATGGCACACAGCAGTCCCCCGAGGTTGCCTCTGTACAGCTGGCCCAAGTCCTCCACCCAGTTCGGGCAGCCTGTTCCGCCCCACCCCTGCTGGATTGTGTGTAGAGCTGGGGTGGGGGGACCCTGTGTGCCCGTTTAATGTAGTTCTGTTGGTCAAGGACTATTCCGTACAGATCTGAGCCTCAGAGGTTCCCTCTCTGTCCCATTGACCTCTCTGTTGGAGAGGGGGAGACCCAGTGAATGAGCACTATTCCTCCTTTGCCGCTCCCTCCCTGTTCCACCGGTCCTGTACTATTTTCCTTTTTCTTCCTTCTTTTTTCCTTTTCTCTTACCAGATTGGTGATGTATTTTGTCTTTTGAAGAAGGCAATGTTCTGTCAGAGTTCAGCAGGTGATTGATTGGATGGGTGGGTATGTGGATGTCACTCTTGGTGTATTTGTGGAAGAGGGTGAGCTAGAAGCATGAGCATCCTACTCTACCATCTTGTCCCTTCTCCCACCTTATGTCTTTTGATTGCAGCATTTAGTCCATTAGACATTTAAAGTAATTATTGATAGGTATGTATTTATTGCCATTTTGTTATTTGTTTTCTGTTTGTTTCTGTAGCTCTCTCTTCTTCTTCTTTTAATCTCTTCCCTTGTGGTTTGATGATTTTGTTTGCTTGTGTTCCTTTTTCTTTACTTTTTGTATTTTAGGTTTTTAATTTGTGGGTCCCATGTAGTTCATATATGCTAAGCTATAACCAAGTCTACTTGTTTTAAACTGATGAGTATTTAAGTTCAAACACATTTTAAAAGCTCTACATTTTTTACTCCCCCACCAACATTTTGTGATTTTTGACATCATATTTTATATCTTCCTGTCTATCCCTTAACTATTAATTGCAGTTATAGTTGGTTTTATAAATTTTGTCTTTTAATCTTTGTACTAGCTTATTTAAGCATTTGATACATAGCCTATACTATATATTTTCCTTCACAGAGGGATTTCTCCCTTTCTATAATTTCTTATTTCTTTTTGTAGACTTGTCTTTTTCACTTAAAGAAGACCCTTTACTACTTATTGTAAGATCAGTTTAGTATTGATGAACACTCACTTTTTTCTTTTTATGAGAAGCTCTTTATTTCTCCTTCAGCTCTGAATAATAACCTTGAGGGGTAGGTTGTAGGGTTTTTTCCCTTCAGTATTTTAAATATATCATGCCACTTCATTCTGGCCTGCAAAGTTTCTGCAGAAAAATCCACTTATAGTCTTATATAGGTTCCCCTGTGTATGGCTCCTTGTTATTTTCTTGCTGCCTTTAGAATTCTCTGTTTAACTTTTGCCATTTTAATTGTGATATGTCTTGGTGTGGGTCTCTCTGGGGTCATATTCTTTGGGACAATATGTGATTCCTGTACCTGCATATATTTCCTTCTTGAGGTTTGGGAAGTATTCAGCCATAATTTCATCAAATACATTTTCTACCCTTTTCTATCTCTCTCCTCTTTCTGGGATCCTTATACTGTAAATGTTAATACACTTGATGTTGTCCCAGAGGTTCCTTAAACTATTCTCATTTTTTAAAAATTTGTTTTTTCTTTTTGCTGTTCTGATTGAGTGATTTCCATTACTCTATCTTATGGATTGTTCTTATTGAGTAATTTCCATTATTCTATCTTATGGATTGTGTATTCACTCTTCTGTACCACCTAATCTGCTGTTAATTCCTTCTAGCTTTTTAAAAATATTTTTTATTGAATTATAGTCATTTTACAATGTTGTGTCAAATTCCAGTGTAGAGCACAATTTTTCAGTTATACATGAACATACATATATTCATTGTCACTTTTTTTTGCTGTGAGCTACCACAGGACCTTGTATATTTTTCCCTGTGCTATACAGTATAACCTTGTTTATCTATTCTGCATTTTAAAATTCCAATCTGTCCCTTCCCACCCCTGCCCCCTTGGCAACTACATTTATATTCTGTGTCTATGAGTCTGTTTCTGTTTTGTATTTGTGGTTTTTTTTTTTTAGATTCCTCATATAAGTGATCCCATATGGTATTTTTCTTTCTCTTTCTGACTCATTTCACTTAGAATGACATTCTCCAGACACATCCATGCTGCTGCAAGTGGTGTTACGTTGTCGGGTTTTGTGGCTGAACAGTATTCCATTGTATAAATATACACATTTTCTTTATCCAGTCATCTGTTGATGGACATCTAGGTTGCTTCCATGTCTTGGCTATTGTAAATAGTGCTGTTATGAACATTGGGGTGCAGGTGTCATTTTGAAGTAGGGTTCCTTCTGGATATATGCCTAGGAGTGGGATTCCTGGGTCATATGGTAAGTCTATTCCTAGTCTTTTGAGGAATCTCCATACTGTTTTCCACAGTGGCTTTCCTTGCTTCCCTCTCCCACTCTTAATGATTTAGGTGTCTTCTTTTACAATTTTGTGTTTATTCTTTTTGTAATTCATGGCAGTTATCTCCTTTCCAGTTATGAGTTTCTCATTTTTACAGCATCCTGCTTCTTTCTATTTAAAGTAGACCTGTGAATATTTCTTTCAGCATAAAGAAACTCTTGCTAAACTCTTAGTTTTTGCTTGTCTGTGAAATTCTTTATCTCTCCTTCTATTCTAAAGGATAGCCTTGCTGGATAGAGTATCCTAAGCTGCATCTTTTTTTCATTCAGGACTTCGAATATATCTTGCCACTCCCTTCTGGCCTGTAGTGTTTGTGTAGAGAAATCAGCTGAGAGCCTTATGGGGGTTCCCTTGTAACTCACTCTTTGTTTTTCTCTTGCTGCCTTTAGGATCATTTCTTTATCCTTGACTCTGGCCATCTTGATTATGATATGTCTTGGTGTGGGTCTGTTTGGGTTCTTCCTGTTTGGGACCCTCTGAGTCTCCTTTATTTGGATATCTGATTCCTTCTTTAGTTTTGGGAAGTTTTCAGTCATGATTTCTTCAAATACCTTTTCAATCCCCTTTGTTCTTTTTTCCTCTTCTGGAACCCCTATTATGCGTAGATTGGCATGTTTTGTATTATCCCATAGGTCCCTTATACTGTTTTCATTATTTTTTATTTGTTTTTCTCTCAGCTGTTCTGATTGGGTGCTTTCTGTTGTCCTGTCTTCTAGGTCACTTATTCGTTCCTCTGCATTATCTAGCCTGCTTTGCACAGCCTTTAGGTCAGATCTCATCTCAGCAAATGAGTTTACTAATTCTACTTGGTTCTTCTTTATAGCTTCTATTTCATTTTTCACATATTTTATATCTCCAAACAGTATTTCTTTTAGTTCTTTCAGTACTTTGATCCCTCCTTTTTTGAAATCTTGATCTAGTAGGCCATCGATGTCTATTTCCTTGATCGTGCTTTCAGGAGATTTCTCTTGATCTTTTAATTGGGAGTGGTTCCTCTGCTTCTTCATATTGCTAATATCTCTCTGGCACTGTGGCTTAAGGTGTATTAATTATCTAGTTCTCCTGGAGACGGTGTGCTCTTAATGATTTTATCGAGAGGTCTTTGTGTCTTCGTCCTGTTTCACAAACTCAGCTTGCTGTTTGCAGAGGCCCTCTGTTGGCACCCTTGTCTGTGCTGCTCCCAGTGGCTGTTGGCTAGCAGATCGCGCCCCCTCCTAACACTGGGTCAGGAGCTGAGCTCTTACCTGGTGGGTGGGCAGGTCACTCCCCCTCCCGATGCTGCAATCAGATGCTGCACTGGGGGGAGGCAGGTGGGCGGATTGCGCCCCCTCACAGCACCACAGTCATGTGCTGCATTCCTGCCAGGAAGTGGGGTGGCCGCTTGCCCTTTCCCAGCGCTGGTCGCTCCGCCGCTCTGTGCAGCTGTCTGCTTCTCCTCGGGTCAGCGCTCCAAAGGCTGGCTCCAGGAAGACCGTGGAACGGCCCCGCCCCTGCTCCGTGCCAAATCTCAGCTCCTTGCTTGTCTTGGCGGCACGAGTTCTCTGAGGTGCCAGGGCAGAAAGACCCTATCTGCCTCAGGTTGTAAACAAGTCTCAGTCCTGCCTAGGATGTTGCAGAGCCCCTGGGTACAGATTCAGGTCTCAGCCCAGCCCCTGCCCAAGCGCTGAACACAGGAGGAGATGGCAGCTGTGGCTGCGCCCCGCCTCTCTTCTCGTGAGGAGTGCCAGTAATGGTGGTGCAAGTCTGAGGAGACAAAGGCTATGGCGCCCCTCCCCCCAGGGCACACCAGCCATGCCGCTTTGCTTTTTTTTGCAATTTACGGGGGACTGAGGTTGTTCTGCTACATATCCCCTCATAGCCATGGTGTGCAGCCCCCTGCAGTCCCCCGGGGCTGCCTCAGTGCAGCCACCCCAGTCCTCCACCCAGCTCGGGCTGCCTGTCCCGGTCCCAGCTGCCAGCTCAGCTCGTGTCTCTGGCTGGGTATCATGGGGACCCTTTGTGCCTGTTTAACTCAGTTCTGTCGGTCAAGGGGAGCTTGGGGCAGATCTGAGCCTTGGAGGTTCCCCCTCCATCCTGCTGGCCTCTCCGTTGGAGGGGGGCGACCCAGCGAATGAGCACCAGTCCTCCTTTGCTGCTCTCTTCCCGTGGGATCGGTCCTGCACTGTTTTGGTTTTTCTTCTTTCTTTTTGCCTTTTCTCCTACCAGATTTTTGGCATCTTTACCTTTCAAAGACGGCAATGTTCTGTCGGAGTTCGGCAGGTGCTCTGGTTGGCTGAGTGGGTCCGTAGATGTGAGTTTTGGTGTATTTGTGGGAGAGGGTGAGCTACAAGCGTCCTTCTACTCTGCCATCTTGCTTCTTCCCCTGGAATTTTTAAAATTTCATTTTTAGTTTGTTTATTGCTAGTGTATAAAGTTGCAACTGATTTTTGTGTATCCTAAAACTTTGCTGATCTGTTTTACTAACTCTAATGTTTTTCTTGTACGCTCCTTAGGGCTTTCTGTACATATGATATCATGTCATCAGTGAATAGAGATAGTTTTACATTTTCCTTTCTAACCTAGATGCTTTATTATTTCTTCTTCTTGCCTAATTGCACTGGCTAGACTCTCCAGTATGATGCTGAATAGAAGACATTTCAAAATCAGATATCCTTGCCTTGTGCCTAATATTAGGAGGGAGACTCAGTTTTTCACCATTAAGTATATTAGGTGTAGGGTTTTGATAGATAGCCTTTATCAGGTTGATGAACTTTCCTCCTATTCCTAGTTTGGGGTGTATGTGTGTGTGTGTGAATCATGAAAGGGTGTTGGATATTTTCAAATGCCTTTCTGTGTCTATTGACAGATCTTGTTTTTTTCTTTATTCTATGAATATTGTATGTTACATTGATCTCCACCTGTTGAACCATCATGTCATTTCTGAGATAAATCCCATTTGTTATTCATGTATAATTCTTTTAATATGAGGTTGGATTTGGTTTGCTAGCATTTAGTTAAGTATTTTTGAATCTACATTCATAAGTGATATATGTCTGTAGTTTTCTTGTGAGGCCTTTATCTGGCTTTCATGTCAGGGTAGTGCTGACTTACAGAATGAGCTAAGAAGTGTTTCTTCTCTTCTACTTTTTGAGTTTTAGAAGGACTAATTTTAAATTCTTCTTTAAAATTTTCGGGAAATTTCCCAGTAAAGTTGTCTTATCCTGGGCTTTTCTTTGTTGGAAGTTTTTAGATTGCTAACTCAGTCTTTTACTTGTTATAGGTATTTAAATGTTCTATTTCTTCTTGAGTCCATTTCCCTAATTCATGTATGTATAGAAATGTATCTATTTTATCTAATTTGTTGGCACTCAATTGTTCATAATACTCATCCTTTTTATTTTATAATGTCAGCAGTAATTTCCTCTTTAATTCCTCATTTTAGTAATTTCAATCTTCTCTCTTTTTTCTTTATTAATCTAGTTAAAGATTTGTCAATTTTAGTGATCTTTTCAAGTAATCAACTTTTAGTTCTATTGATTATCTTTTTTTGTATTCTGTATTTCATTTATTTCCTCTCTAATCATTATCACTTCTTTCCTAGTCCTATTTCTAAGTTTAGCTTGCTCTTTTCTTTCCAGTCTCTCAGGGTGGAAAGTTAAGCTATTGATTTGAGATCTTCCTTCTTTTTTAATGCAGATGTTCACAGCTATAGTTTCCCTCTGAGAACTGCTTTCAATGCATACCATAAGTTTTGATATGTTTATATTTTTGCTTTCTTCAATGTATTTTCTAATTTCCCTGATGGTTTATTTATTCTTTGACCCATTAGGTATTTAGAAGCACTTTGTTTTATTTCTAATTTGATTCCCTTGTGGTCAGAGACCAAACTTGGTATGATTTCAACATTTTAAAACTTATTGAGACTTTGATTTATGGCAAGCATATAGTGTATCCCAGAGAATGTTCCATGAGTACTTGAAAAGAATGTGTTTTCTGCTGTTGGTGGAGTATTCTATAGTTGTCTGTTAGGTCTAGTTGATATAGAGTTGCTAAGCTTCTATTTCCTAGCTGATTTTCTTTCTAATGCTCTATCTATTATTGCGTGTGGGATGTTGAAGTCTCAAATACTGCTATAGTTGAGTTGTCTACTTCTCCCTTCAATTCTTTCAGTTTTATTCTTCTTGTATTTTGGGGCTATGTTGTTAGATGTATACATGTTGATAATTGTCATATCTTCTTGATGGATTGGCTTTTCTATCATTATAAATGTCCTTGCTTCCAGTAACAATTTTTATAATAAAGTATATTGCTATTAGTATAGCCAGCCTTGCTTTCTTTGAGTACTGTTTCCAAATAATACCCTTTTCCATCTGTTTACTTTAAAATTATTTGGGCCTTTGTATATAAAGGGATTCTTTTTTAGGTATCATATAGTTGGATCATGTTTTTATTTAATACATTCTGCCAATCTCTACCTTTAATCAAAGTTTAATCCATTTACATAAATGTGATTACTGATAAGGAGGACTTACTTATGCCTTTTTACTACTTTTCTATAAATCTTATACCTCTTGTGACCTTTAATTCCTCTACTAATTTTCTAGGGTCCCATTTTAATCACTTATTATTTATTTTACTATATATTCTTACTTTTAATATCTTTGAGTTATTTTCTTAGTGGCTTTCCCTTTGGATTAAAATTAACATCTAAATTTATAAAACCTAGTTGAGATTAATATAATTTTGATAGTGCCCAAAACGTTGCCACTGTGTATCTCCATTCCCATACCTTTATGCTGTTATTGTTCAGATTATTTCTTTAGATATTGTGTGCCCGTCAAGCTAGATTTGTACTTATTATCTTATGCAATCTCAAAGAAAAAAGGAATTACAAATTATACAATAAAATACATTTGTATGATATTTTATATTTACTTATATAAAAACCTTTCTTGGTTTTGTTTACTTCTTCATGTGGAGTTGAGTTACTGTCTAGTGTCCTTTCATTTTAGCTGTAAGGACTCCCTTTAGTCTTTGTTGTAGGGTTGGTCTGCTAGTGACAAACACTTTCAGCTTTTGTTTATCAGGGACTACCTTAATTTATTCTTCATTTTTGGAGAATATTTTGCTTAGAAATAGAATTCTTGGTGACAGACTTTTTTTTTTTTCTTTCACAGCTTTGAATGTCAGCCCACTGCCTTCTGGTCTCTATGGCTTCTGCTGAGAAATGAACTGTTAAGCATACTGAAGATCTTTGTTATGTGATTGGCCACTTCTCTTTGAAAGAATTTCAAAATTCTTTCTCTTCAGTTTTTAAGAGTTTTTTTAGGATATATCTGGAAGTGAATCTATGTGTTTATACTACTTAAAGTTGTGATTTTGAGATATGTGGAATGATAGTTTTCATCAAATTGGGGGTTTTTTTGGCCATTATCTCCTGAAATAATTTTTCTGCCTCTTCCTCCTCTCTTTTTGTGACTCCCATTATGTGTGTGTTGGTTTTATTGATGGTGTTTCACATTTCTCTGACTGTGTTCTTTTTTTTTTTTATTGTGTTTTTTTTTTCTATTGTTCCTCAGACTGTATAATCTCAATGAACTTATCTCTAATTTTTCTAATTCTTTCTTTGGCATGTTCAAATCTGCTGTGGAGCCTCTGTGGTGGATTTTTTATTTCAATTATTGTACTTTTCAACTTTAAAATTCTATTTGGTCCCTTATTTATAATTTCTCTCTGTTGATATTCTCTATTTTGAAGCAACATTTTAATACTTTTTTATTTCTTAGACATAATTGTAGCTGGTTTAAAGTCTGTCTAGAAGGTTCAACGTCTGGGTTTACTCAAGTATAGTTATAATTAATTTTCTTTTTCACCTGTAATTACTTTTTCTCTTGTTTCTTTGTTTGCCTGATGATTTTTTTGCTGAAAACTGGACATTTTCAATATTATATTGTGGCAACTAAAAACTAGAATCTCTCCCCTCTGTCAGGATTTTTTTTTTTTTTTTTGGTTAATGCTTATTATGGCTATTGTGGTTTGTTTAGTGACTATTCTGAGCTAATTCTGTAAAATTTCCATTCTTTATTGTATGTCTCAGAATTCTCTATTCTGTTACCTTGTTGGACAGAGATATCCTTGGATAACTGGAACCAAAAAACAAAAAACAACAACAACAAGAAAAAACAAAAACAAACCTTCCAGTCTTTGCTGCAGTGGAGTCATGCCATCAACACTCAACCAGGCAGTTTACAACTCTTCCTTAGCCTTCATTTTATGTTTTTACAAACTCTCAAGGTCAGCAGAAGTTATAAGCTGAGGGTCTTCTCAGGTGTTTCCTGAGCATGGATGTGTGGCTTTCTAGATTTTTAGGATTCTGTCAGAGTTTTTCAAAACCCTTTCTGATATCTCAGTCCCTAGGATTTTATTATAGGTTTTTGGTTAGTCTATTTGCCCCAACTGTTATCAATTGCCTCAGGCAGTAGCTACTAAGAAATGGATCCTATAGATGTTTTTGGCATTGCTCCTTTCTCACATCAAAGGAAGCAGACTTAGCATTAAGTCAGTCTTACTTACAGGAGCAAAAGTTAAGCCTTTAGAGCTAGTCTTTCTCAGGGCTACAAAACAGATCAAAACAAATAATTGATTCTTTGCTAGTGAGTTTATTTTGACTCCTTCTGGCACAGGGAATGTGGGCTGTTATTTTCACAACTATACGGAACTGGGTAGCTAGATATGAAACTGTAGTAAGTTAAAATGCAACAAAGTTCACTGTCCTTACAGAGAATAAGCCATTTCCCTTGAATAAGTATTGCTGGGTTGCTTCAAGTCTTTAGTTAATTTCCAGAATTATGTAAAAGTTGATGCTTACATTTTTAAACCTGTTTTCTTCACAATGACTTTATATTTTATGAGTGAGTTTGAATCTCTTTTCATATTTTTAAAGGCCAACTTTTATCTCTTTTTATGTAAATTATTTGTCCATGTCACCTTCCTTTCAGTTTTTGTACTTAAGTCAATTTTTAAATAATTCTTTATATAGAACGGATGTATCCTTTTTAAACATATATAGCAAATATATTCTCTCACTTTGTCTGTTGCTTATTTGACTGAATGATGATTTTGTAGTCAATTTTATCAGTTTTTTCTTGCACTGACAATGGTTTTGGGGTCATAGTTAAACAGATTTCTATGCAGCAAAATAAAGCAGAATTTACCCATTACCCATGTTTTCTTCTAGTACTAGCATGGTTAAATTTTTTACACTTAAATCATTGCTTCATTTGGAATTTATTTATGTGTTTGGTGTGAGATATGGACTATTTGTATTTTTTTCATATTTTTCTCTATGTTGACTGAAGAAAAATGTACAGCTTAAAGGTTGTGAGTTATGTTTTATTTAGGGACCTTACTGAGAATTATAGCCCAAGAGACAGCCTCTCAGATAACTTTGAGAAGCTGTCCTCAAGAGGTAAGGGAGAAGCCAGGATATTTAGGAGTTTTTGCTGAAAAAAAAAAAACCCACATAATCAAGCATCAAAATATACTGCTAATTACAAAAAAAACCCCAAACCCAGACATCTCAAGTTAATGATTTTAGTGCTTTTCTATGTTTAGGAAGATTCAAGAGCCTAAGCTCACTGAAATTATTCCTTAGATATGCAGCTTAACTATCTAGAGCCAGGATCCTATTTTTTTCCATCCTAAATTCTCCTCAGGGTGTGGTATTTGTGGCAGCTGCAGTGGCTAATGGCTTGATGGCAGGTGACATTTGTTGTTTACTGGAATGGCAGGCAACATTTTTTGTCTGCATCTATATGCAACATTTTGAATAATTAATTTTGCTATGTCTGAAAGTTTATGTTTATTTTCTTCTGCAATGTCTAATCTGCAATTAATGTTTCCCAGTATATTTTACATTTTAGCTTTATATTTTTTATCTCAAGAATTTATATTTAGAAGTTTTTTTAAAATATTCCATTTTTCTTCTCATCATGATCATTTTTCTCTTACATTTCTCATGATTGGAATTTATGATAATTTTAATTACTATGTATTTTCTACCTCAGTCTTTTATTGGACTTAGTTATCTTTGTCAGATTGTGTTTTAATGTTTTACTCTTGAGGTTGTGTCACATTGTGTTCCCCACAGGCTTTTTTTTTTTTTTTATTCCAGGAGCTAGATTTCTAGAGCAAACTCCAGAAAGTGAAGAACAGTAGCGATTTTGTTACAGTGTGTGAATTCCACTTGTAAGAAATGGAATGGCATGAGTTTTTCTACAATAAGAACATGTTAAATTGAAATTATTTGTCTCAGATTTGACTGAAGCTCCAAGACAATACATGCCAACTAACTCTACATTCAAAAGTAAGGTACTAGACCACCTAAGTAGGATTTTCATAGGAAGTGTGTGAAAACAGGTTTTTAGACCCTAAGCCTCTCACATGCACTGAGTATAGAAAAACAGTTGAAGAATACAAACGAAAAGGAATTAATACATATCATTGGAGAAAATTATCAGTGTACTCTGAGTCTCCATGTAATTCCTTACAACAGAAGTGTGGTGGTGAGGGTACTGGTTTTCTTATCTATAGCCTAGTGAGAATAGAATTTAAGGAAACCTTCCAGTGAAATTATATTGAATCCTTTTGTTTCTGTGGGGCACAGAGATTAATGCTGGTACAAGAACCACGCATAGAAAATCTCAAAGAAAAGAGACTGTGGCTGCATAGATGGTCTCATAGTAGAACTAGGAGAGGTGAAATTCCCAGATTTCGGACAGATAAAGAATGCATAAGTATTTCCCCTGGAGAAAATGGGGCCACATAGGATTACAAACTGATCTGGAGGCATCTTAATAGGATTTAACCAATATTGTTGCTTAGAAGACTGTTGTAATTCCAACAAAGAGAATCTGTGTGCAGTGGATTGATTAAAACCAGAGGTTGAGGTAGCAGTCATAACCAGACAGACAGAAAAGACATTGTGCAAATAAAAAGAGCTACATGGGTGGTTTCAAAATCTGAAAAATTTCTAATGAGCCCACAAACCTATGTGGTAAAAAAAGTAAGTTTTGAATATCCTTAAAGCCTAGATATTCAGGTTGAAACCCCACCAAACTCTGTGCTGGTTAATTTTATGTGTCAATTTGACTGAGCCACAGGGTGTCCAGATTATTTGGTTAAATATTATTCTTTGTGTTTCTGTGAGGGAGTTTTTGGGTGAAATTAACATTCAAGTTGGTAGACTGGTAGATTGCTCTCCATAACGTGGGTGGATCTCATCCAATCAGTTGAAGGCTTGACTAGAACTAAATTTTAACCCTCCTCCAAATAAGATAAAATTCGTCTTTGCACAGCAAAGGAAACCATAAGTAAAACAAAACAACCTACAGAATTGTCGGTGGTGCGATATCATGTACACACGAACACCGTGCGGAGAGAAGCGGAGCAGTTCTCTGTTTACTGATTCTTAGAAAAGGATTTATATGGAACATGCATGGTGCCTCAAATATCATCTAAGTTATAACAATGTTAATAATTTTAAGCTATTTAGGTTCCCAGGCTCCAGGTTCCCAGGCTCCTGCAGCAAGCACAGGATGTTACATGATCAAGGACAGATTGTTTTAAAGTTTGTCACAAAACTTCATTAAGTAGGCCATCTCTTATCCAGCCAACTGTGCCTGTCTTAGGTTGTCCTCCTCTGAGGATCTTACCCGTCACTGGCTACCCAGCCTTCCATACTGGATACATTAAATAGGCCATCTCTTATCCAGCAAGCTGTGTGACATTTCTCACAGCTTGTTTATCAGTTCAGCCCATGGCTTATTCTTTAGAGCCTTCAGGCAGGGGCCTACAAGAATGGGAGAAAATTTTTGCATATGAAACCGACAAAGGCTTGATATCCAGAATATATAAGCAGCTCATATGACTTAATAAGAAAAAAAGCAAACAGCCCAATCCAAAAATGGACAGAAGACCTAAACAAGCAATTCTTCAAGGAAGAAATACAAACGATCAATAGCCACATGAAAAAATGCTCAATATCACTAATTATCAGAGAAATGCAAATCAAAACTACAATGAGGTATCACCTCACACCAGTCAGAATGGCCATCATTCAAAAGTCCACAAATGACAAAAGCTGGAGAGGCTGTGGAGAAAAGGGAACCCTCCTACACGGTTGGTGGGAATGCAGTTTGGTGCAGCCACTGTGGAGAAAAGTATGGAGATTCCTCAAAAGACTAGGAATAGAATTACCATATGACCCAGGAATTCCACTCCTAGGCATATATCCAGAAGGAACCCTACTCCAAAATGACACCTGCACCCCAATGTTCATAGCAGAACTATTTACAATAGCCAAGACATGGAAATAGCCTAAATGTCCATCAACAGATGACTGGATAAATAAGAATTGGTATATTTATACAATGGAATACTATTCAGCCATAAAACCCGACAACATAATGCCGTTTGTAGCAACATGGATGTTCCTTGAAAATGTCATTCTAAGTGAAGTAAGCCAGAAAAAGAAAGAAAAATACCATATGAGATCACTCATATGTGGAATCTAAAACAATAACAAAAAAAACATAAATACAAACAGAAACAGACTCATAGACAAAGAATACAAACTTGTGGTTGCCAGGGTGACAGGGGGTGGGAAGTGATGGGATTTCAAAATGTAGAATAGATAAACAAGATTATACTGTGTAGCACAAGGAAATATATACAGGATCTTGTGATGGCTTACAGTGAAAGAGAATGTGACAATGAATATATGTATGTTCATGTATAACTGAAAAATTGTGCTCTACACTGGAATTTGACACAACATTGTAAAATGCCTATAACTCAATAAAAAATGTTTAAAAAAATACCATTTAAAAAAAAGATAAAATTCTTCTGCCTGGCAGCTTTCAAACTGGAACTTCTGCTCTTCCTTTCTGATGACCTTGAATTGGAACATTGTCTCTTTCTGGTTCTACAGCAGCTTTTGGCCTTCAGACTAGAACTGAAACATTATTGGTGCAACTGAGAGTGACCAGAAAAATCAAGAGGCCTACCTTTGGTTTTATCCAAAGGGTAGGGAATAATTAACACTATGGAGCAGATTTAAATGGAAAGTAGGACCAAAAAAAGTCTTTGTTTGCACCTAAGACTGACTTGTCAAATGTGCTATTTACAGTTGAATTCCTCATATATACATTGTTTTGTCAAAATAGATTTGTCACTCTCTGGTGTGTGTGCTGTAATGTTTTGTGGGATTGTCTTGGAGATTCATCTCTAAGTACACTCATTATCTTCTGAATTGTCCTAATACCATCCAAACCCTGCAGATACTCTGCCTTTCTTCCATAATTTCCATATGATATTGCTGTGGAATATTCTGTGGATATTCTACAATGACAACCAATGCCATAGCTTTTCCTGAACTCAATTGCTATTTGCATACAAAGCTTCTTCCATTTTCTTCAACCATTTTGAAAACATAGTCCTGTCCTTAGAACACATCCCTAGAATTTTAAAATGTTTTGGGTCCACTAAAGTTTAAGTAGTTCAAAATTAACTGTCAATTTCTTCTCAGGGTAGATTGGTAACTGAGTAGGGGTAGGGTGATGGGTAGATTTTTTCCTACTTCTGGTATATTGGCTGATTTTTCAGCAATTTTTCTAGCCCAATTTACCACCATGTCCTCTTTTATGGGAGCATTCCTAAGGGGGGATAAATGAATTCAGTTGCCTCATAAAAGCAGAGGTTAATCCTGTTTCTCTGCACTCACCGTATGATGTGTCAAATTTAAAGAGTTCCCAATTTCCTTTGAACAGAGCCTCTGGTAACCTGGCCTGGCTAGCTACCTGGCTATCAGGAATTTTCCCTCCTTTCCTTTAAACTGATTGAGCTTTTCATACACACACACACACACACACACACATACACACACACACACACACACACATACACAATGTAAATAAAATAATATTTTAATGGTTTCTCTGTCCTCCAGCAATCTTATATCATTGCCTCCATGGAAAGTGCCTATTGCTCCCTTGAACCTGTTCAACAGATATGGGAATTTTGCCTCAGACAGTAAAGGCAATTTGTTTCATGTATAGACACTTTGAAATACATTTTCAGTGGTTTACAAACTGTATCACCAGCCCTACCAGTGATCTGAGTAAAGTAAGAGGGAAATCCATCCCTTAGTCAGCCTCCAGACAAACCATAACATTTGACATATTGTCCACTGTTTTGTTTCCATTCCAAAGGAGGAGCCCTAGTAAGGAAGATTTTCTCCTGATTGTGCCTCACTATGCCAGCTAGAGGAAAGGGCACAGATAGGCACACAAAATGCCATGAGTTTTCCTACTCCTTTCATTGGAATCCCTTCTTAGCTTTACACTGGCTTGGATATTTCTCAATTGGTTTCTAGAGTTCTGACAAAGATATTCTATCCCATCTATTATTGTTTACTTTATTTCTCTGTAGGAGAATAAAGGCCTGGAGATTCCTAGTCTACCATCTTGTTGATGTCACTCTCAAACTGCCTGTTTAGCTTCACATCTCTTGAACTCACAATTCTGCCCTTTCACACATCCCAACCCCAACCTCCAAAATATTTGCACAGATGAAACAGTGCCTGAGACTTTGTGAAATTTATTAAAGATCTTGGAGTTAAATAAAAGGAATTACATCAAGTACCTAGACAACTTTCCACCACTCCTTGTCTTCCAGTTTACTTTTTTTAATCCCTCATCGTCCCTACCTTTATGGAGCAACAAAATAAACTTCCTCTTGTCTTATGCCCACTCAGGCTCATTGCTTATCCCAGCTTTTATTAAGACAGATAGATAGAAAGAAAAATAGGTAGATTCAGCAAACATTTATTGAGTACCTTTTTTTGTGCCAGATCCTTGTTCAAAGTTCTTTGGAAACATAAAACAAAACATAAATATCTCTGTCCTTGTGGCATTTATTTTCTAGTGGGAGAAACAGATTATAAGCAATAAACATAAAAAATAACTTAATTGCATAATGCATTACAAAATATGAGTTATGGGAAAAAGAAAAATAGAGCAGAGTAAGGGGGATCAGAATCATCTGGAGGGGCTTATTTGAGAAAATTCTTCATTATAAAGGAATTAGCCATTCAGCTATACTGTAGAAGGGTATTCCTAGCAATGGAAACAGCTGAGTAAACACCTAAGATAAGAGTAAACAAATTAGGTACATTTAAGGATCCAGAAGGAAGGCAATGTGGTATAAGTAGAATGAGTGAAGGGGTGAGGCAGTTTGACCAGCAAGGTGATGAATGAATCATGTTGACATTATAGATCACTCTAAGGAATTTAATTTTACTCTAAGTTTGATAAGAGATATGGAAGGATTGTGGGCAAAGGAGGGACATGAGGTTTTAGTAAGATCCTTCTGAGTACTGCATAGAGAATACACTGTACAGGATATTGTGGAAATAAGGACACCAGTGGGGATGCTATTGCAATGGTCCACATGAACAGTGGTAGTGGTTTGATTCAAGGTAGTAACTATAGAACCTGTAAGAAGAGATCAATTTACAAACATGTATTTTGAAGATAGAACCAAAATATTTTCCTGATGGATTGGTCAGATGAGTGATGTGGAGGGAAAGAAAGAAGTCAAGAATAAATAAATAAATAAATAAATAAATAAATAAATAAATAAATAAATAAATGAATGAATGTAAAGAAAATCTCTATAATTATAAGTGGTTATTTTGGTGTAAAATTATGTACCATTTTTACTTTGTTCTTCATTTCTTTCTGTATTTTAAAATTTCCTACATAGATTATGAATTGCCTCTATAATCATAAAAGAATAAAGATATTTTTAATAAAACAACGTTAATAATTTATTTTCCAAAAAAGAGACTGGCAAATTTTTAAAGAGAATAGTGGCCAGTGTTAGTAATAATGCAGTAAAACTGACATTCACACATAGCTGTCACACTATAAGTTGGTATAGCTATTCTGGAGAGAAATATATACATGAAAGCCTTAGAAAACTTCATATATTTTCCTCAATGGCTCCACTTTTAGGGGCCAACTGCAAGAAAATAATCCAAGATTTACATGAATATTCAGGAGCACAATTATTCATTTTTCATATGCAATAATGAAAATTGGAAAACAACCCAATTATGGGATTTAAAAAATACATTATGTACAATGTGAATCCATAGTTGGAATACTTTTATGCTGTTTTTGAATAATATTTTCATGGCCTTAAGGAATGGTGAGAAAAATCATGGTAGTGACACGAGACAGCCTTAGGCTGACCCCAGAGGGCATCTGTAGATGTGAGAAGCCTGGGGACACTCTACAACAAAGTGTTCAGTGTGTCATGTGTAGATAACAGGCTACACTGATGTTAATACCTAATGGTGTCCTCTGTGCATAAGGACTGTGTAGGTAGAAGATGGGTGGTCTGCATGGAGTCTGTGAAGGGGTTATCCAAGCAGTAGAAAAAAATGTGTCCTTTTGTGTAAGGCACTCTACCTATTAGAGAGTGACCTGTCTGCTGACAGGAACATTGGAACTGGTGACCAGAAATTCCCTATACAGGCTCTGAATGTATAAGGAATCCTAATCCAGGAATCCCAGCCACTGAGATGACCAACCAACTTCCCTCATTCTGATGCTGAAAACTCCAAGTCATCTGTGACTATTTTCCTTTATTGAGAGAGAAAGTGTACAAGAGGGAATACCAGATAGTCAAAGTAAGTTTATATAA
Source organism: Camelus ferus (assembly GCF_009834535.1). Taxonomy (NCBI): domain Eukaryota; kingdom Metazoa; phylum Chordata; class Mammalia; order Artiodactyla; family Camelidae; genus Camelus; species Camelus ferus. The sequence goes on along the minus strand of NC_045732.1, from coordinate 45,064,267 downwards.
ATGTATTGGCTTTTATGTTATAAATGTTATACATTAGTTTCCTGGAAATCTGATTGCCATGGGTCAGGCTCCCCAGGTGGGATCTTTGCAGAGTGCCTGCAACTTGAAACATGGTGACCAACAGGACTGGTGAAAAGGATAGCCAATCCAAGAAGCCAATTACTTCTCTGAAACAGATCTCTGTGAGGGAACAAGTGCTACACCAAAATGCCTTCTGAGTATCAACTCAGCTCTAGGGCTAAGGAAAAGGAAGGACCTAGGGAAAATACACTAATGGGGATGGCAGTTTCTTCAGTGATCAGCAGCTGGCTCCATGTGAGTCCCCTACTCATGAATTGCCTATATCCTTCCTTGCCCTTTATGTGGCTCTAGCTGTGGGCATATTTTGTGTGAATTGAGAATAGGGGTCAAGGAAAAGCACAGTTTGTACATGGTAGCAGGATCTATGCTGGGATTTGTCCTGGGATTTGCCTTGAGAAGGAGATGTTAGCAACCCCATTTTACAGATCAGGAAGCTGAGGCACAGACAGACACATGTCATGAAATAGACAAGGCCACAGAGTCAGAAAGGTGAAAATTCAGAATTTGGGCCTGGGTCTTCTTGACTGCAAAAACCCGTGTTCCACTAGTGTTGGCCTGGGAGACTAAGGCACTCTCCCCTCTTTAGTTTGAGCAATGGATTCACCTCCCCTCCCCTCCCCTGTCAACATCTGTCCAAACAAGCAACATTTGTGTTCTCTGAGACCTAAGCTCTTGCTCTCCATCTGGAGGAAACAGGGAGAGGCCCCAGTCTCAGCCTGCTCTATGTGGGTCCATCCAGGTGTGGGAATTACCCTTTGGGGTCCACTCTCTGCTCCAACTGTCAGACCTCTTCCCTGTGAGTGGCACAAATGTGCTGCCCCTGAGGCTTTCCTGGTGCCCACTGGAGTGGCAGGACAATCTGGCACTTGTGTGTCTGAGCCATGGCAAGCCCTGATTGAGAGTAAATGTTTGCCCTGGTTCCTTCCAGGCCTGAGGCCTGGGGCAGCTGTGATCTTGTGGGTAGAAGCTGGGCTGGACTTCAGGATTCCATGGATGGAGGGTCGGGCCAGTCTGTCGCTAGCTGTGTGAGCCTGCTCAGGTGTGACTGGACATCTCTGAGCCCAGTCTCTCAATATATAAACTGGAAAGTGCAAGGTATACTTATTGGGGTCCTACTCAACAATACACATGCTGCTGTGCTTCCAGAATGACTAGAGAGACTCAAAAAGGCAGAAAATGATATACAGATGTGAAATGACTCAAATTGAACTGATACTTCCCCCAAATCCAAGGCAGATCTTTGTACATTTCACATTTGTTCTGGCATCGGCTCCTGCCAGGAGCCAACATATGAAAGGAAGCTAATGCTAGGAGGAACTGCAGCATTTGGTCCCCAAGGGCCAACATCAATTCTGCCTGGCTGGATGACTTTCCTCATCTGTTGCATAGCAACCTCCCCTGTCAGCTGCCTGTTTTCCTCAGCCCTTCCTCTGTAAAGTGTCTTCACTGGGACATGATCAGACTCAGGAAAGGAGGCCTGAATCACCATTTTATATGCTTTTTGCTCCCATATCTGAATCTCCAGTCTTGATCTATGAATTCTAGATCTGTAGTCCGACTGCCTACCTCATTTCTGCAATTGGATAGGTCTCAGTATTTTTACAATTAACAGGTCTGAAACTGATTTCTTGTAATATATCCTTCTCACAATCATCATAAATTCCTTCACTTGATTCCTCTATCTCAGAAAGTACCACCAAGATGCACTCAGGTTCTCAATCCAAAAACTTATGAGTCTCCCATCACCAATTCCTTTCCCTCATTTCCTTTTCCATATTTGAAAAACCACCAAATCCTGGATATTATACCTCAAATATATACCTCTCACTTTCCATCATCCTAGACTAGGCCACTATTATCTTTCTAACCTGGCCTACTGGAGGAACTTCTTAATTGACCTCCCAACCTCGAATCTTCTCCTTACTACAATCAGTTCTCTATACAGTAACTAGAGTAACCTTCTTAAAATGTAAGTCATATTATGCTATTTTCCTGCTTAATCTCCCACTATATTCCCATTGCAATTAGAATAAAGTCAAACTCCCTACCCTGGCCAAGCAGTGCCTTGTACAGGGCTTTAAACTTCTCCTTTAGTTTTCTTCATCTACATCCCTCAGTTACATCAACCAAATACTAATATACTTCAACAAAAATTCATGTTTATTTGTCTCATGTAATTTGTGATGAAACGCATCTTTGGGTAAGTCAGACAAAGGCAAGTATCATATGATATCACTTCTATGTGGAATCTTAAAAATGATACAAATGAACTTATTTACAAAACAGAAAGAGACTCACAGACATAGAAGATAAATGTATGGTTATCAAAGGGGAAAGCAGAGTAGAGGGATGGACAAATTAGGAGTATGGTATTAACAGATACACACTACTATATGTGAAATAGATAAACAAAAAAGACCTGCTGTATAGCACAGGGAACTATATTCAATACCTTGTAATAACATAATCGAAAATAATCTGAAAAAGTATATATATAACTGAATACTATGCTGTAGACCAGAGACTAACACAACATTGTAAGTCAACTATACTTCAATAAAAAATAAATAATTTTTTAAAAAAAGCATCTTTGGAGAACAGTATTATTTTTATTGATCTATAACACATAATTCTAAATTAAATTCCTATGCTTGCTATGAAAATGTAGCTTGGTGGCAAGTAATCTAGTACCACCACCTCATTCCAACCAGAAAGCCTCATTTAAGTCCTCAAAAATGGAGGAACTGTGGAAACCCCTTTGTTCAATTCCTCTCTTGATGTGAATTCTATCGTCGTTTGCAGCCTCATTCCATGCCACTCTTTCCATCTCTTTTCATTCTCCAGCTACTCTGAACTTCTTCATTCTTACTTCAGGACCTCTGCATCCCTCTTTGTTTTGTCAGTAACATACTTCTCCCCACTCTTCACCTAACTCTTGTGCATCTTACAGAAATCAGCTTACTATCATTTTGCCGTAGTGGCCTTCCTAGACAGTCTTGACTTACCTAATTTAGGACTTTGTTACAGATAGTGTGATCACAATCCCAATTTGCCTATGACAATACTGGTTTATGCCTGTTGTCTTAACAAAAGTATAGTTTTCATCCTCATTTACTCTCAAAAGCGACACAATTTGATAAAGTATTTAGTCTATTCTAAGTAGTGATCTAATATACTCAAGGAAAGGGATCAGAGTAAGGCAAGATAGAGGAGAAGAAGGGATGATAAGAGCATGGAATAAAAGTTTAAAAGAGAAAAATGGAAGGATATATAAAGAGAGAGGAGAAGAGACTGTTAAGGGCAATAAAGATTGAGAAAAGGAGATGAAGAACTAAATATAAAGAAACGAGAAATGGGCAAACTGAGGAACAAACTAAAGTACAGGGATAGGAAAAGGAGTAATGGTTGAGATAAAGTTATGTCTCAGATCTAAGTAGGTGTATTAAAAATTCTCAATTCATTGGTGTGCAACCATGAAATAATTTTATTTTTTCCAGTAACTGCTCTCCATACAGCAAAGTTGACAACATTCACTGCACATGTGTGTGGCTTGACCAAATTCCATAAATTGCTGGTGATATTATGTTATTAAAATGATCTCATGTTGATATTTATAACATAGTCCCATTTATTTTACAATTTAATTTTTAAACTCAATTTAAATCTCAGATCTCTTTGCCTACCCCAGATCATGCTAGACCAGGTTGTGACTTCAACCTCATTTACAGTATTTAGAAGGAGGTGCAGAAGTCAAGGAATGCACATCCTCTCCCCTTGTCATCCTACCTTCAAGGTACTTATTTTCTCCTCCATGATGTGATAAGGGGAAAAAAAAAAGGGAGAGAGAGAAAAAAAAGGACAAGCAACTATACTTGACTGGCTTTTTTCAGTCCCACTCTATGACTGATATAACTCCTTTCAAGAATTAATGGGTTATAACTATGTCAATGCCTTATTGATAAGGAGCTCACTCCAGTGCAGCTCCCCTAAATTATTAACAATTATTTGGAAAATTTGGTCACCACTCCCCATTGACCTCCAACTTATGGCTTTCATATGGCTTCCCCTCTATTATGTGTGCCTCTTGGCTACCCACCTGCTTATTGTGGTATCACTAGAAGGACTATAGTCTTCAACCTCAACTTCTCTTAGTCACCAATGGTACAACAATACTAAACCCCTCTCTACCAGGTAATTTCCTCAATGCCATGTTCCCTAGTTTTCTTTCCCAGTACTCAAGAACTATAGGACCAGCTCAACTAGTACATAGGCTAACCAGACATATAACTGAGGAAGGAAATGTGTCCCACACTCTTGGAGGAAATCCTAATTGTTACTAATACTGATGTTTAACTTAATTTTGTATGGCCAGAGAGCATACTCCTATTAAACTTTTAATATGTATAAAATCTGTAGTGATGTACACTTTTATTCCTGATGTTGATATTGTGAGTTTTCTCTTTTTGTTCCTTGAACAGTATTGCTATGAATTTACAAATTTTATTAATCTTTTCAAAGAATAAACTTTTGAGTTTATTAATTTTCTCTATTGTTGGTCTGTTTTCTATTTTAATTGTTTCTGTTCTATTATTTTCTTCCTTTTACTTTTTTGGATTTAATTTACTCTTCATTTGTCAGCTCTTAAAGATGTAAATTTAGGTGACAGATTTTTAAGACTCTGCTTTTCAAGTATAAGCATTTAAAATGGTAAATTTCCCTTTATATTCTGCTCTAGCTGTATCCTAAACATTTTGATATGTTGTGATTACATAATATTCAATTCAAAATATCATCGGATTCTACTTATGATTTTATCTCTCATTAATAGTTTATTTAGGAGTGTGTCATTTCATTTATAAATATTTGGGGCCATTTCTAGGTATCTTCTAGCTATTTCATGGTTATTGATTCCTAATAATTATGTTGTAGACAGAACACATACTCTAAGATTTTAAACTTTTGATATTTAAGGACAAATATTGATATATGTATATATGCAAAATATACATGGATATTTTGTGGCCCAGAATATAGTCTACCTTGGTGAGTATTTTATGCGCCTTTGAAAATAACATGAATTCTGCAGTTACAAAGTGTAGTGTTCTATAAAATGGCAATTACATTATCTTAGATGACACTATGATTGAAATCTTCTAAGTCCTTACTAATTTTGTGTAGTTTCTATTAATTACTGAGAGAAGAGTAATAAAAATTATCAATTATAATTGTGAATGTGTCTGTTTCTCCCTTTAGAGCTGTCTGCATTTTTCTCATAAATTTTAAATCTCTGTTTTTAGGTGCACACATATTTAGCATTATTATGTATTAACAAACTATCTTTATGAAATTTCTACCTTATTTCTTGTGATATTATTTTTCTTGAAGTCCTCTTTGTCTGATATTTATAACGCCACAACATGTTCTTAGGTTTACAATTTGCATGATATATCACTTTCCATCCTTTTATTTTCAAGTTATTTGAGTATTTATATTAAAGTGCATCTCTTTTTGTCAGCAAATAGTTGGGTCTTGATTTTTTATCCTGTTTAATAATCTCTGCCTTTTATTGGAGTGTTTATTCTATTTCTATTTAGTGTAATTTTGCATGTGATTGAATCTATCATTTGCTATTTGTTTTCTCTTTGTCCTATTTATTTTCCTCTATTTCACATTCTTAATTCATCAAGGATAATCAATACCTTTGTATTTTATTTAGTACCTCTATTTTGCTTAAATATATAGATAAATCTATAATTTTTGGTATCACTTTTAATAGTTACTCAAGGGTTACAATATGCATCTTTAACATCACAATCTGTTAGAGTTAATATTAGCCACTTCACATAAATATAATAAATTTAAAATATTATAATTCCATTCATCCCTCTCTATTGTATGATTGTGGTCATATATCTTATTTCAATAATTATTATAGACCCCATAATGATTTTTTATTTAAATAGTTCTCCTTTTATGATATGGGAAAATAAAAGATAGTTTTGCTGGAATTAAAAATTGAAGAATTAGTGGTTTTCAGATGCAGAACAATAGGTCACCAAAAACTAGGGACTCAAGTAATCCTGAGGCAGCCCAGGGGCCTCTCTTGTCATTTAATTCTAGATTAAAAAGTAGCTTAGATTATCCAGGAGCCAGGGGACATGGAGATGGAAAGGGATGAGGACATAGACTCACTCCTCATCTATTTCACATATTGTTCTGCAGAGAATTGTTTACTCCTTTGCACAGCAACACCTCTCACAGAGGACTTATGAGCCTCAAAGAAACACAAAAGATTAGAAACACAGCAAGACCAGAAGAAATTCACATTTGAACTATGGAAAGGGGATGTTGTCTGCTATTTCAGTAAACAAAGTATGTTGCCCATCATTTCACTTCTACAAGGATCAAGCCATGAGCCACTGTGGCTATCTCCCCACCCCTGACAGTAGGCCCTGAGGGTAATTCAAGATGGAGAAAAACAGGAAACATTCTTTGCTTTGAATACTGGCCCTAGATAGTCAAGATGCATGTCTAAGGAATAATTTCAATGAGCCCAGACTTTTGCATCTTCCCATACATAGAAAAGCACTAAAATCATTCACTTGGGATGTCTGTTTTTGTTATTACAGGTAACATTTTGATGATCCACTACATTTTTTTTTAGCAAAAACTCCTATATATATTGGCTCTTCCCTTATCTCTTCAGAGCAGTTCCTCAGAGGCTGCCTCCCAGACTAGAGTTCTCAATAAGGTCCCCAAATAAAATATAATTCACAACCTTTAGATGGTGGGTTTTCTTCATTTGACAGCAGAAGAATCAGACTGGGAGGCTTTTAGCTTAGAAGTTTCCTGATAAAGTATTTCATGATTGGAGTGTAGCAATGTATAGTTTCTCCAAAATGAGAATATTTAAGACAAGAGATATGTTTCTGAAGAGAGAGCTTACACAATAAAGTAAGAAAAAGTTCTATTGCTCTGAAATAAAATTCATATTTTATGTCATGACAAGAAAAATTTAAATTTTTTTCTCTGTCCTTTGATCTCCTCTCCCTCCTCTATTGTGCTTTGTGTATCTGCATTAGCATTGGCCAAATCTTCCCCATGGGCAGAAATACCTGCTCAACCATAAAGGGCAACATTCTCCAAGCACCAATAAGACAACTCCTTAAAAGACAACATTACTTCTTGATTTTGTAAGGAGTCACAATGACCCACCACTTTACACTTGCAGATGTGGATTATGTAAACTGTCAATAATATGTCACTTAATGTACAGCCCTTGGTCTCAAAAATAAACCTTACATAACTATGTTTTGACTTTGAATGGGTAGAACAGTTCTCAGAGTTTTCTGAGGAGCTGTTCCTGGGTTATAAGCTTCAATTTGGCTTGAATAAAATTTTCAATTTCTTTCTTAAATCAACTGATTGATTTTTTGTTGTTGGCATGCATGGCATAGCCAGCAGGATATCAGAGATACCTACCAGAAGGGCACCTGGACTCTACCTGAAACCAGCATGGGCCTATTGAGACCCACTGGCTTCTCAGTACTCCTCAGATGTTCTAGTGAGTTCTCCTGATATCCAGATCTCATTGTTTGAGTGATAATCCTGAAAACTTTATTTGAGCTGTTTTAAATAAGACTTGGAATCTAAAGGGGCACAGGTACATTTCCTAAGCAGAGACCTAGAGGGATCTGAGCAAGAGGCTCAGGGAAACATAGGTGGCTGGGTTTTTGTTAAATTTGGATTAGATTTTTTTAAAACAATGATGATCTATGATTTGAACAAAACTTTTGCTAGTGAAATGAGAGACTGAATTATTCAGCTACAAAAAATAAGGGAGACCCACTACAATCATTAAGTAAATACTGCTCATCTGGAGGGGCATGACAGGCTGATAAACTAGCACTCTGAGCACCCATGGTGGTTTTAGATTGTCAGAGGGAGAAACCAAGACATGTAAAAGAGTGGAACCAACCCAAGGGTAACTCCTTGGTGATCTAGACTCAGAAGCAGCACACATTGGATCCACCACACTGTCCTAAGAAAGTTGTTCAAATTATATCTTATATCTGAATTTGGCTATGAAGTTAATAGCCAAATTAGGGAATTCCCACAATAGGGAAATTGTGCCTCAAAGGCCAAAAACTCCCATGCAAACAGCTACCTGCGGGAATACCAGCTGGGTTTATGTATACTTTATGAGTACCTAGTTGGGAATTAAATGAAATTGGGCCCTGAAATGGCTAAGGTTGTGTTTTCTTGGCACTTCAAAATTGATTTTTCAGGCACAGTTAAAGCTGGTAGTCTTCTGGATCTGTGCCTGCAGGGTCTACTGGAAATAAGAGTGGTAATAGTTTTTCTTTTTCCTAAAATTAGATTATCAGGGAAAAATATTTTTAGTGCTAGCTCCTTGGATCCTCTGAATTGGAAAACTTGAAATTGTTAAAATTTTAGAGATTGCTCATCTTAAACTATTGTATCTATTTTAATTGGTATACAAAAGCCCCAAAAGACTTCAAAATTTCCAAAATAGCCTCCTTAAAAGATTTGTTATAGGAAGCTAATTGAAGATTAATGATGTAAAAGGTGCCTAAAACATTACTGCTCCCCTCTATCTTCCTGTATTTGAGTACTCACTTTAGTAATCTTCAGTCTGAATGACTGTCTACTCTAAAAACACTATTAAATGGTTACCTTTGGAAATGAGGCCACTTGAAGCTGTAGGCAAACCTCTTCAGAGCAATAACCATACTGAGGGCCATAGTTAAAGAACTTCTTAAACCTGGGGCAGATCCTCAAAAGGGTTTGTAAATAGATTACCATGATGGAAATTCACGGGTCTGACTAAGCTGATTGTAGGTGATATTCAGAGCCAATAAGAATTTTGAGGGGGGCAGAGAGGCTTTCTCCACTAAGCTAAGTGAGGGAAAGTAAAACATTCCAACATAGGAGAATGGGTATGTCAGTCCTTTGATATCATTTAGGAGGCCACCCAGTTCTTCAAGGACAAAATCAACTGCCCTTGTTTTACACATCTAGACTTTACAGGATAAAGGTGTGGTTGCAGAAATAATTCAAAGCAAATCCTTTTGCCACTCTCCAAACCTCCCCTATTTATCTTAAGAGGCTTGTAAGTATTGAGAAATAAATTTTCTGACCTTAAGGGAACAAAGTTCTCCTAGAAGGAACTTGCCTTTCTCCTCCTATGCCTTTGAGATGCAAATGTTCTACCTGGTCTTCTCCAGGAACCCTTAACTCCATCATCTTTTTATATTTTACTTATTTATTTATTATTATATTATTTAATTATTGTATTCTAGGGGAGGTAATTAGGTTTATTTATTTTTAGAGGAGGTACTAGATATTGAACCCAGGACCTCATGCATACTAAGCATGCACTCTACCACTTGAGCTATACCCTCTCCCTCCATCATCTTTTCAAAATGCAAATTTCAGGAAAGGGAGTAGGTAATTTGGAACTTGATTTGTCAAGGACAAATAGAAATCAGAAGGGTCTTCTCCATAAATATTAGTAAAAAGGATTCAGCCTCCTAGATAGGTAATCTTGATTTGTTCCATTTGCCAGAAACCCAATTAGAATTCAACTTCTTTGGTTTTTGATGGGTTTTATATTATTGTACTTGATTCATGGCTGAAATTTTGGAATGAGAACTATGGATTGTCTCTGTATGTGTGTTTGTATGCATCTGTCTATATATGTGTTGTAGATATGTGGTATGGGCAAAATTAATTTGTAAAAGAGCTCTATTTTATTGGCTTAAAGGAAATCAAGTACTTATATAAATACTCAAAAACATAGAAGAAACTGGCCAGAATGAATTTCGGGTTCACATGATCTGGGAAATATTCAGTATTGAATTAATATCTAGTGGTAAAGTTAGCTTAAGCTTCTTGGTTTAATTAATACAGACATGTCTCAGAGTCATCAACATTAAGTATAATACTTTTATTGTACCTAGGTTTACTAGAAATCAAATAAAACATTATTCCTGTTACAAAGTTTGTCAGCAAGAAAATAACAATATGATGAAATGTTTAAGTAAATAAAATAGAGGTAAATGATATAAGAACTGTTAGGTAAACTCTTTAGGAATAATGATGTTTGGGGAATGTCTACCTAAAATAGTCTCTCCAGATTTTGGCAACTTAAAACTTTAGAAACTTTAGAGTATTGCTAAATTAAGTTAAATGATGGGAATCTATTGAATATCCAGATCTTTTCCAAATAAGATACTGGAACGTTAATTACTGAACATAAACTTTCTTTTACAGAGAAACTAAAGATATTTAAGTCTATTAATAAATATGTTGGTGCCACACTAAGACATTTTCTGTAAGAAAGCACGTCTTTTCTAAAAATTATAAACAGCATATATAAGCTTGCCAATCTACAGAATATTAATGTAAAGTACAGTTCATAATTGCTTACTTCTTAGCTTTTGCTGGAAACTATGTTTTAAGGTTAAGAATCATAATATATGTGACTAAAGCTACTACAGTAATAAGGGAAACATTCAGTATGCAAGGAAAATGGGAAGCATGTTTTCAGAAAAAGAAGATATGAGGACTGGAAATGCAGTTTGTTAAAGGGAAAAAGGTAGTTTTGTCCTAAAGCTGGTTATTTCTGAATGGAAAAGGAAGTTGGAGACAGAATAATATGGATATAGAAAGTTGTGGAAGGTTTATGGAAGAGGAACACTAAGAGAAGAGTTTTATGCATGGCCAGGATTGGCTAAGATTGGATGAATTTCATTATTAAAATAAGTTGGTGCAAGACTGGAGTTTGGTTTTCTTTCTCTACTGGGAAAACAAAGTTTTCTTAAAATATTGAGGGTCTCTTGGTAACAGATTGTGTGAGTTACTTCACCTTTCAGTGATTTATTACAACCTTTGAGATCTTTCATTATCATATTGGTTGGGGGATAGGTATTATTTCATAGCGACCTATGATCTTATTTGAACAGGTTTTTTGAAGTTTTTTGATATTTTTGACGTTTCCCAAAGATCAAATTCTAAACAAAGTTTATTTGACCTCTCGCTAACTTTGAGGTATTCCAAAGGGTCCTTGGAATGCCTCAAAATATTTTTTGTCTTCTCCCTATCTCAGAGAGGAATATTAAACTAATTAGGCTTTTTTGGTATGTTATTACATGGGAAGCATTGTCAAATGAGTGGTGGTGAAACTTCTTAGTTTATATTGTGTGAGTAAATGCTATTAATATAGATATCTAGAAATTATATGTTATCAGTCATAATTCTAGTAATTATCTTAAATTGTTTTTTTATTTTTAAAGTCATTCTTTAAAAGGTCTTTTTTTTAACATTTTTATTGATTTATAATCATTTTACAATGTTGTGTCAAATTCCAGTGTAGAGCACAATTTTTCAGTTATACATGAACATTTATATATTCATTGTCACTTTTTTTCTCTGTGAGCTACCATAAGATCTTGTGTATATTTCCCTGTGCTTTACAGTATAATCTTGCTTATCTATTCTACAATTTTAAAATCCTGTCTATCCCTTCCCACCCTCCACCCCCTTGGCAACCACAAGTTTGTATTCTATGTCTATGAGTCTATTTCTGGTTTGTATTTATGCTTTGTTTTTTTGTTTTTGTTTTTTAGATTCCACATATGAGCGATCTCATGTGGTATATTTCTTTCTCTTTCTGGCTTACTTCACTTAGAATGACATTCTCCTGGAGCATCCATGTTGCTGCAAATGGCGTTATGTTGTCGGTTTTTATGGCTGAATAGTATTCCATTGTATACATATACCACATCTTCTTTATCCAGTCATCCGTTGATGGACATTTAGGCTGTTTCCATGTCTTAAATTGTTTTATGTCATAACATTAACCAAGTTTATTTGGAAATTGCATTGCAATCAGATCTTTAAACTCACATTTTTATGTCTTTTGTTATTTATAGACCTTTATTGTTGTACTCTGAAGCTTTTGCAAAAAATGTTTCATCTTGAAGAAGATGCATAGAAAGGACTTTTTTAACAAGTATAGGTTTCTGATAACTTTCATACCATATCACTGAACTGGGTAAGAAATTAAAGAATTCTAATGGAAAACCTGATGGTTTTATAAAACATTTAACAGAAGATTAAGATCAAGGATTAGTCACGTAGGACTGAGCAAAGTAATGAGTGTGGTTATAATTTTTGGTCTTTGTCTAAAATATTACTGGTTTTTAATCTGTGTTTTCTAGATATAAGGAAACCTTTCCCCTCAAGCTAATTATGACTTATGGCAATTTGATAAATTATACCTTTGTAAGTAGAATTGAATAGTTATCTTTCTCTCTACCTGATCCCTCTAGAATTTGGAAACTCTTAGATTCCCAGCACCTCCTAACAGGTGCAGGAATCTCAAGGTATTTTGGGGGCTTCTAAAAGAGAGGAATTCACCCAAATCTATATATATATTGCTGGCAGAATCTGTGACACGCCCTTGGTGTGGCTTTCTTGGTCTTTAAAACTTCAATCTGAGATTCCTTATGAAAAGTTCCAGCAGAGCCAATTTTAAAAAGCCTATGTAAGCAATTAACCAGACTTATTTTGCAAATAAATTAGTCTTAATTTGGCTATGTTTAGTAGAAATGGGAGTAATTTTAGAGAGAAAATGATTATATTTCAGTAGATATTAATTTCTAGTTTTGTTGATTGAGATCTGTATTTACTAAGACTCACTTCCCAGATAGCTCCTTGTTATGTTATTATTGTAAAATATAATTGAATTATTAAAAGGACACTCTAAGTTCATTTCTGAAGCTTATCACGGTAATGTATCTTTGGATGAAGGTCAGATTCACCATGACCTTCAACCAGGAGATTATTTGTACTGGAAAAGATATTAGATAAAGGACTCTTTATGGCCATGTTGGAAAGGACCATATCAGGCATCTCCTGGATGGACTGCAACTCCTGTTTCTGACACCTGACTACAACTAACTAAGACAAGCACTATCAGACCAGACTAAGTAGACAACATATGAAGTAGTCAGCTGAGCCAAGATGCTCACACTTTTGCTTATGATCAAAATGCACTTCTTCCTTGAGCTAAACCATTTGCAAGTTTCAAAAATCAATCCAATGGCCAATTACCTATGTCCAGTACTCCCAGGTTGCCTTGGTAGAGTTCACCTTTCTAAGGTTCTAACTGGATGGCCCTTAGAAGTTTTATTTTGAAAGAAAGAAACTTTAGCACAAACTAATGTTACCATCAATACTAAGTCAGACCTTACCCAGCCAATTAATGATGCTTGTTCTGAACCTGGCCGTGAATACATCCTTTTCACTAGATGTTAAATAATGAGTAGCTCCTATTGGGACCCAATGGATTTGTGGAACAAATTTAAGGCCTTGGCTTCCCCCAAGTAGGTTAGAAAGATGCATAACTGGTTTCCTTTGGGCCCAAGATCACTTATGGGTGACCTTGGAAATTGCCCCTGCTAATCTGCTTTTAATGTGGGCACATTGAGCTTGATCAGTTTTCCAATAGTATAATCATTTGATCTCAATATTTGTCCTTCACTTGGAATAAAAAATATTATTAGTCACTTAAGATGCTTTAACAAAATTCACTCAGCAAATTTTGAATGGTAGTAAGCAACTAGCTTGCTCAATTCATGTCTTCATGATAAGAAAAGGAGTTCTACATAATCACATGGCCCTTGATATTATAACCACTTTCAAATGGTGAATTTGTGCAGCAATACACACTGAATGCTGTATCTTTATACCTGACCAGTCTTCAAATGTAACCAATCTTACAACCCATGTGAAGAGTCAGATTTTTGCTCTGAACAATCCTCTTTCCAGTTTAGGGAATACTAGGGAAATTATTTGGTTCAGGAGGAGCTTGGCTTAAAATCTTTGCTAATGACATTGTTGGCCCTATTGGCAATTTAAATTCATTTGTGGAACTTATAAGGTGATAATTTCTTGCCCTTATTAAGATAATTATGCCTAAACAACTTGAAACTATAGATAACATCTATAGTTCTCTATAAAATAATGAACATACACAATGCACATACAAGGAAAAATACCTTAAGTCTTTTATTGGACAATCTAGAATTGACTGTCATTCCTTACTGAACATTTTGCTAGTATTGTCCCCTTCCCCTACAAAAAAAGAGAGAACTGGTTCATTAGAATTCAGCATTGAAGAAAGTGATGGACCCAGGGCAAGCAAGCAACCACCCTGGCATCAAGGGACCAAATATTTGCTCACCTAATGCTTTCTATCAAAAGATTAATGATCAAAAGAATGAATATTGTGAAATAAACTTCGTACTTTGTGGCAAGACAAGAAAAATATAAGTGCAAAATATTTTCTCTGCATTTTGGTCTCCTCTCTCCCCTCTGCTGTGCTTTGTATATCTGCATTAGCATCAACCAAACCTCCCCCATGGGCAGAAATACGTGCTCAACCATAAAGAGCAACATTCTCCAAGCACCAAGAAGACAACTCCTTAAAAGATAACATTCCTTCTTGATCTTGTAAAGAGTCACAATGACACACCACTTTGTACTTGCAGGTCTGGATTGTGTAAACCATCAATAATATGTCATTTAATGTACAGCCCTGTGTCTCAAAATATGTATAATTGTGCTTTGACTTCTAAAGGGCAGAACAGTTCTTGGAGCTTTCTAAGAGACTGTTCCCAGGTTATAAGCCCTAATATGGCTTGAATAAAGTTTTTCATTTTTTTCTTAAATTGACTGATTAATTTTTTCATCGACATTGCTTAGCCTCCAACCCTGTCCAGAGCAGCACTATTTATTCAGAGGGCTACCTTTCCTCCCTGACCCAAGAACAGCATCATTCTTCCCCATAGTTTCCAGAGTGAATAACCTTGAAGCATTCACAATTTAGCGTAGGGAGGCACCAAACTGTAGCAGCTGCAAAGAAGACAGAGCCATAAAAAGTAAGGCATACCTCAGGACCCTGAGGAGAGAATGCATCAGTGACATAGAAAAGGACAGAGAGTTCTGTGTTGCTGCGGGTTCCAAGTCAAAGGGGGTGGCAACTCTCAGAGGAATAGTGAGAGAGGTGAGGCTGCTAGGGCGGTTTGGTCAAAATGTAGAAAGTCTTCAGAAGTCACATGCCAAGGAGTTTTAACTTTATCCTATAAGTGATAATTGAAAGAATTTTAACAGCATTGTGTTTTTACAAAACTCATGCTAACAGCAATTGCAGGGAATGGACAAGAATAGCAGATGCCTCTTCTCTCATATAATGAGTAGCATAAATTGCTGCATTTGTCATTGCTAAAATGTTTCTCTTAGGAATATTTTGAATATTTCATAATGAAGTATCCATGCCCCTTTTCTGGGACACTGGAATGTTATCTAATCCTTTCTATTAGCAAAATACTCACACTGGTATTCTTAATTCATTAGATGAAAATAAATCTACTAAGTAGGGAACTTACATTCAAGAGCCATAAAAATGTTAGTCCTTTAGTACATATAAATATTATCAACTATGGCAATTAAACACCAAGGTAATCTTGGTGCAAAGCTGTAAGATAATGTTATATACTTGTCAAATTATATATTGTGTTATAATTCACTGTGAGGCACTATTATTAACACGGGATGATAAGGAGTATTTTAGCCAAGATTTTCAGTATTCAGATGAACTGAAATGGAAAAGTTCCTCCCATCCTGAAACCACTTTACTGCATCAGTCTTAGCTTCATCTTGACATCTTCCATTCCTATTTCCTGAGCAAGTGTTAGGGAATATTTAGTTGATGATCATTCCACTAGGACTGAATTTGAGTGATAGCACCGTGTGATATGGATGTGATCTCAGTAGTGGATTTATTTTTAGATACAGAGGAATGTAACTTTACTAGAGCTTATGGGAACAGAGAAATGATTTTCTGGTGGTAGAGAAACTGTTTGTAACAGGCAGTTTAGGATGGATTATAGGGACCATAGAACAGACTCCACCTGCTCATGTGGAGGCATATTTGGAGACTGATCACCAAAGAGAAATTTATCTCATCCCATTTTGACTATGCTTATATTAATAGCTGATTTGAACCTGTAAGTGTAAAATTTTGTGCAAAGGAAATATATATTGGAAAGTGGTAGTGGTTCAGCAAGACAAAATTTAAAATATATAACAGTGATAGATGAAAGGTATTTTAATATGTCTTGTCTATTTCAAGGCAATTGTAAAATGTGAGGTACATAAGATAAAAATCAATTAAATATGTGGGAGTAGTTACTGAAGATGAACTAAAGTGTACAAATTTTAACTGTAATTGAGACAACTGAGAAATGGCAAAAACCAGTAAATTGGCCTGGGATATGTTTGCAGTTTGAATAATCTAAACGTCAACGTTAAACTACTGAGAGAAAAAAATGAGGTCCAAAATAGGACAATCTGCTTATTGTGAGAATAGATTAAGAACTAGAGTTCACGAGGCCTTCACCAGTCCTCCCATCAACCAGTTCTCCCATTCAGGTTATTGGTAGACCTGTTTTTACATTACCATGAGTCCTAGGAAGGCAGAAGGTCACTGGTGACCTCCTGATTTGAACCCAGAAAATGAAAGCAGATGTCAAAAAGCTAAATAAGGTAGAATACCTAAAGAAATAAATGGGTAAGAAGCAGAAAGGAAAACAGGGAGGAAAAGATGACTCCACAAATGCTTGAAACAACTAAGAACTGCAGATACTTACCTTGTCTTCTCATACATGTTGTAACTGACCATGCCAGCAAGCACAAAGTACTGACCTTTGGATGAGAGCATGGCAACACCTGAGGGCATGTCTATTTGAATGGATACTTGTGATATTTCAGTGTGAGTTATGTCATTTGGGTGGGTGTGTTTATGATCTGCAGTAGATGTGAGGTTCCTGGTAAGAATATGACTATATGAGGCTAGTATTTGTTCAGGGAACACAAGACTGCCTCACTCCTACCCTTCATTGACACTCTACCCTCTCCCAGGTCTTTTCCTAAAGAATACATACATACAAGAACCTGGAATATCACTCACAGGGCCTGCTCCTAGTACCCTTAATGTAGAGACTTCTGTACAGCCAGAAAATTATTAAGTCGGAACTCAAACCACATGATTCTTTGACTAAATAGCATTTTCTAACTATTTCTTATAGAATAACATGCGGTATTTTTAAAAGGAGCAACCAACCACTACAAAATGCCACATAATATGTTAAATACCAAGAAATTTTGGTAAAGTGCAGCACAGATGAAATGTATGGATATAATGGAGTGCTAACTGTATTTCCTGGACATCAATGTTAGAGCTGATCAGAAAAGACAGAGCTCAAAGAGGGCAGAAGCAATCAAGAAAATCAATGAAAGAAGGGGTAACTGTCTGGAAAGGGAACATAATGTGCAGATAGGAAACTGAACATGGCCAGCTCATAAGGCATAAAAAAATGTAGAGTCCTCTGGTCAAGTTGGGTTGAAGCACTGTAATGCTTGGGCTCACAAATGAAGCTGAATCTCTTTGCCTCTAATCCTGCATCTTACCACCATCTGACCTCTAATGTGTAAGGATGACAGAGCCCAGAATCTCCAATGAGAAGAAAGGAAGAGGTAGTAATGTGGCAGTGTCTAGCTTTCACAGGTAGGCACTGGCTCAGCTTACCTACTGCTTAGTATCTCAAGAGAGAGAATGGCATAGACATGTCCTACATGTATGGGTGTCACTTCATAGTGCACAGTGGTACTGCTCACAGTGCTGTGGAATCTGGCCCATCATATCAGTATTCCTTCTAAGGGAGAAGTAAGGAAAGATCTTGGGATAAGGGGGCTTTTCCTGGGCTAGGGAGCAGTTGTAAGAGAAACCTAATCCAAATCAATGATATAGATCACTAATGCTTGGATATAAACAAATCTGATCATAAATATATTAGACTATGCATGAAAATTGATTTTGCTGTTAAAATTTCAAATGTACCAAACCTAGAAACTGTTAAAATGTGGACCTGTTTACAAAAACAAATGTGAATTCTTAAAAGTGGTGACAAAGCAGGACACTACATAATGATAAAGGGTCAATTACCAGTAAGAAATTGTGATCTTCAATGTGTGTGTGTCAAACAACAGAGCCTCAAAATATATGAAGGAAAAACTGATATAAATGGAAGAAGTAGACAAATCCAAAACTATAATAAAGGACTTCAACATCACACCCTCAGCAATTGATAAAAGTATGAGACAGAATATCTGTAAGTATATAGAAGAATCAATCAATGCAATCAACCAAAATAATGTAATTGATGTATATACAGAGAACATTCCACTGAACAGCAGTAGAAAACACTTTTTTTCATGGACTTTCCAACAAGATAGCTCATACCTTGGAGATAAACCTCAGCAACATTAGAAGAATTGACATTATGCATAGTATGTTCACCAACCATAAAGAAATAAAACTAATAATCAATAAAATAAAAACAACAGAAACTGTACACATACTTAGAAATCTAATAATCTACATAATCTGTGGATCAAAGAAGTCTCAAAGGAAAATTTTAAACTATATAGAACTGAAAGAACATAAAAATGCAATATGTCAACATTATGTGGGATACAGCTAAAGCAGTGATGAGAAGAAAATTTACAGCACTAAATGCTTACATTAAAAATAATGAAATTCTCAAATCAGTGACCTAAGTTTCTATCTCAAGAAACTAGGAAAAGAAGAACAAAGTTAACACAAATAAGTGGAAGGAAGGAAATAATACAGGAAAGTAGAAAACAATAATCATTGAAAAAAGAGAAATTATACAGAAAATCAATGCAACAAGAAGCTGGTTCTTTGAAGATATCAATAAAATTCACAAAACTTCAACAAAACTGACAAAGATAAAAAGAGAGAAGAATAAATTACCAATATCAAGAATGAAATAAGGGATAACACTATAGATCCTGCAAGCTTTAAAAGGATAACAAAGAATGTGACCACTGAACACTCATAAAAGCCATAACTTAGAAAAAATGGATCAAGTCCTTAAAACTACAAGATATCAAAATTCAACCAAGATGAAAGAGATATATAACTTTTAAAGAAAATTATTTGTAATGTAAAAGCTCTTGAAAAAGAAAACTATAGGCTCAGAGGTCTTCTTATAAAAACATAACCAAATATTTAAACAATATTGATTTTATATAATCTCTTACAGAAAATGGAAGGATAGGAACCACTTGCAAACTAATTTTATGAGATCAGTATTATTCTGGTACTAAATTCAGACAAAGATAATACAAAAACAGAAAACTTTACACAAATAATTTTCATGAGAGTAGATGCAAAATTTCTCCACAAAATATTAGCAAATCAATTTCAGAGATATAGAAAAAAATCATGCACCACAACCAAGTAAGATTTATTTCAAGTATGCAAGGCTGGCACAGCTTTCTGAAATCAGTCAATATAATTCACCATATCAAAAGGCTAAAGAAGAGAAAGTGATGTCAGCAAGAAGAGGAACTAGAAAGCTCTAGGCACTTCAAAGAAATACCGAATAAAATGAAATATACAAACAAAATAAGTTTAAGAACTACAGAAAACAGCTGAGAAGCAGCAACAACCAAGTAAACTCTTAAACAAAAAAAAGCCACAATTAAGATGGTAGGAAAGCTCATTTTTTTTTTCACTCTTGCCCCATCTCTTCCTTGGCACAACACAGCACGGTCAGGAAGAAACTTCCCAATTCCCAGATTTTCCCTCAGGATGGAAGGAAAAAAGTGTGATGTGCTTGCAATTTTCTGGCTTGTTTCAGAGATGTCCAAGAGACTGGATTTTCTCTTCCCTGACTCAGGGCACTAATGTGTATTATGACATGGTTTGGATAACAGTTTGGAAGGCACAGATAGTAGTGGTGTGTGCAATAGAGCCACAGGGGATCTGCAGAGCCACAGGCACAAGGGGGTTAAAAATTATGAGCAGGGGAATGTGATAGAAAACCAAGGCTTCTGAAAATAAGCAGGGGTGAGAGTCTTAAAGAAATCAAACCATTTAAAATCAGCTGCATACACTGAGAACTGGAATAAATGTAAAACACAAGCCCAGTGAAGAAACATATCAGAAAAAAGCTTGGGAGGACACTGAGCCTTTAAATACAGGCTGGTCTTTGAAGCTTTTCCCCGTCCATAAGCCATTCCATAAAGGTTTGGAGAGATGGCTATTTTTTGAATGCCAAAATAGTAACAAAATATCAGAAAGCGTTCAAAAAAACAGAAAAAGATGATCCATTCAAAGGGACAAAGTAAGTCTCTAGAAATCAGCCTAGAGAAATGCAGGCCTCTGATTTACTTGACAAAGAATCTAAACTGTTTTAAAGATACTCAATGAGGTAAAAGAGAACACAGACAAATAACTAAACAAACATCAGGAAAACAACATCAACGATCAAAAGTATCAAAAAGGAGGTTAATATTGTTTTTTTAAATAACCAAACAGAAAATTTAAAGTAGAAAATTATGATGTCTGAATTGAAAAATTCACTAGAGGAATTCAACCACAGATTTGAGCAGGTAGAAGAAAAAAATCAGAGAAGACAGGTCATTTGAGATCATTGAGTCAGAAGAGCAAAAGAAAAAAGAAAGAAGAAAAGTTAACAGAGCCTAAAAGATTGATGAGAAATTGTTTACTGGATCAACATATGCACTATGTGAGTCCTGGCAGGAGAAGAGAGAAAGGAGCTGAGAGCTTTTCTTTTTAATTGATCAAAAACTTTCCAAATCTCGGGAAAGAAATGAATATCCAAATACAAGAAGCTAAATGAACTCTAAGTAAGATAAACTCATAAATACCTAATTGAGACATATTATAATTAAACTGAAAAATTCAAAGACAAAGAGAGAATCTTAAAAGCAGCAAGAAATAAATGACTTATCACATACAATGGATCCTCTGTAAGATTATCAATGGAAATCTCAGCAGAAGCCTTGCAGGCCAAAAGGAAGTGGGTTGATATAATGAAAGTCCTGAAGGAAAAAAAACCCATCAACCAAAAATACTATATATGGCAAATCTGTCCTTCAAAAATGAAGGAGAAATTAAGACTTTCTCACATAAACAAAAGCTGAGGGAATTCATCACCACTAAAAATGGCCTACAAGAAATTCCACAGGGAGTTCTTTAAGTTGTAATGAACTGAGATTAGATAGTAACCTGAAGCCATATGAAAACATAAAGTGCTCCAGCAAAGGTATGTATTTATATGTGGACAAATATAAAAACTTGTAATATTGTAATTTTGGTTTATAACTCCAGTATTAATTCTTCTGTAATATCTAAAAGATAAAAACATAAAAAGCTACTATAAATCTATGTTAATGGGTTCCCAAAATGTACATATGTAATTTTTGACATGAATAACATAAAGTGGGGGTGGAGCTGTAAAGAAGTAAAGTTTTTTATACCATTGAAGTTAAGTTATTATCAGTTTAAGCTGTAAGATGTTTATATAATCTCTATGATAATCACAAAGAAAACAGAATATACACAAAAGGAAATGAATGTAATCCAAGAATATCACTGCAAAATACCAATGAAATACAAAGGAAGGGAGTAAAAGAGAAAAGAGGAACAAAAAAAGCTATAAGAGATACAAAAAACAGTTGACAACTGGCTAGCAAGGACATGAAAAGACACTTAATGTCACTTATCAATAGGGAAATGCAAATTAAAACCACAATGAAATATCACCTCATGCCTGTTAGAATGTCTATCATCAAAAAGACAAGAAATAACAAATATTGGTGAGGATGTGGAGAAAAGTGAACACCTGTGCATAGTTGATGGGAATGTAAATTGGTACAGCCACTATGGAAAACCATATGAAGGTTCCTCAAAAAATTAAAAATAGAACTATCACAAGATCCAGGAATTCCATTTCTGAGTATATATCCAAAGGGAATAGTCACTATCTCAAAGAGATATTTGTACTCCCATGTTCATTGCAGCATTATTCACAGTATGCAGGATGTGGAATCAACCTAAAATGTCCATTGGTGGATGGATGGGTGGATAGGAAAAAATACAATGGAACATTATTCAGCATTTTAAAAAAGGACATTCTGCCATTTATGACAACATGGATGAACCCACAGGACATTATGCTAAGTGAAATAAGCCAGACAGAGAGAGACAAATATATTGCATGGTCTCCCTTATATATGGAATTTAGATTAAAACATCAGACTCATAATAACAGAGTATATAATTGTGGTTACTAGGACCTAGTGGGTGGGGGAAAAGGGAAGCTGTTGATCAGAGAGCACAAACTTTCATTTATAAGATGAATAAGTTCTCGAGACTTAATGTCCTGCATGATGACTAAGGTTAAAAATACCGTATTGTATAAATTTGAAATTTGCTAAGAGAGTAGACCTCAAGTGTTCTCACCACCAAAAAGGGTAACTATGTGAGGTGATGGATATGTTAATTAGCTTATATGTGGTAATTATTTCACAATATATACATACATCAAAACATCATGTTGTACATTGTAAAATGATTATAAATCAATTAAAAAATCTGAAAAAAAATCATGTTGTACAACTTAAATATATACAATTTTAATTTGTCAATCATACCTCAGTATAGCTGGGGAAAAATACAATGATCCAAAAGTAGCTGCAGCAATCTTCAAAAAGAACAATAAAGTTGTAGGGCTCACACTTTACAATTTTTAAACTTACCATAAAGCCACAGTAATCAACTATGTGGTACTAGCATAAGGATAGACATACAGATCAATGGAATAGAATTTATAGTCATGGTCAATTGATTTTTTAAACTGTTCCAACTGTATATTCAATGGGAAAGAATAGTCTTTCAACAAGTGATTTTTGTTGAACTGAATACCCTTATATAAAAGAATTAAATTGGACCTTTTCCTCATGCCATAAACAAAAATTAACACAAATGTGTCAGGAACCTAAATGTAAGAGATAAAATTATGAATTTTTTGAAGAAAATATGAGTATATCTTAGCAGTTTAGTTAATGGTTACTTAGATATAGCACTAAAACTACAGTGACAAAAGAAAATTTAATTAAATTTTTATAAAAAAGACTTCCATACGTCAAAAAATACCAAGAAGAAAGTGAAAATCCAAACCACAGAATGAGATAAAATATTTGAAAATCATATATTTAATAAGGGACTAGTATCTGTGATATGTAAAGTATCCTTACAACTCAAAAGCAAGGAAGCAAATAACTCAATTTTAAAAATAAGCAAAAGATTTGAATCAACATTCTTCAAAGAAGATGTACAAATTCCCAATAAGTACATGAAAATATGCTTAACATCATTAGTCATTAAGGACAGTAAGTCAAAACTAAAATGAGATATAATTTCACAGCAATAGGATGGATGTAATACATGAATATGGAGAATAACAAGTTTTGGTGAAAATGTGGAGAAATCTGAATTCTCATACATCATGGATGGAAATGTAAAATGATTCATCCACTTTAAATAACAGTTCAGCAGTTCCTCAAAAAGTTAAACTTAAAATTACTATATAAACCAGCAATTCTTCTTTTAGGTATATACTCAGGAGAATTGAAAATATTTATCCATGTAAAATCTTGTACCCAAATATTCATAGCAGTGTTATTCATAATAGTTAAAAAGTGGTCTCAAATATCCATTAACTAGTGAATGCACAAACAAATTATTAGTCATAAAAAGAGATGAAGTATTGATACATGCTGCAGCATGGATGAATCTTGAAAACACTATGCTACATGAAAAAAACCAATCAGAAAACAGCACATATTGTGTGTATCCATGTATGTGAAATGTTGAGAACAGAGAAATCCATGGGGCAGAAACTAGTCAAGGGGTTGCCAGGTTATGAAGGAAAGGGGGAATGGAAAATGACTGCTAATGGGTTTATTTTGGGGGATGGTGAAAATTTATTAGAAAAATTAATGGTGATAAATGCATAATTTTGTGAATACACCATAATCTACTGAATTGTATACTATAAAGTGATGAAATTTATTTTGTGTGAATTATAACTCAGTGATACATATCTAAATCTGCAATTACAATATGACTCAGAGTCTTGGGCATTTAGCCAAGGGAAATGAAATTTTAGGCTTATGCAAAAACCTGTACGTAGATGTTCATAGCATCTTTATTCATAGCAGCTAAAAACTGGACGTGACTCTGATGTCCTTTAATGGGTGAATGGGTAAACAAACTGTGGTACATCCATACCATGGAATACTACACACCAATAAAAAGGAACTAACAATTGATAAGCAACAACATGTATGAATTTAAAAGTATTATACTGAGTTTTAAAAAAATCTAAAAAATCGCACTTTATGAGCATCTATAGTCACTTCAAAATAAAAAGTTTAATTTTTAAAATTCACTGATATGTAATTCTATTCACTTGTGAAATAAAAAATACAGATTAATATTGGATAGCTAGAAATATAACTTTACAAAAATGAATTTGACAACAATAGGCTTATAGCCTATATTCTATTCAGAATCAAAAGTAATTAAATAACATTTTTAGACTATGATAAAATAAATGGAAGTAAAACAAGAAAAAGGAAAATTTTGTTTAAATATTTTTTAACTTGGGAGATATTAGATCCTGAGAGAGCCCTCTAAGTTTTTTTAAAAAGAGATTTTCAAAAACATTATGCATTTGGAGCTGTTGGATATGAATTTGTACACTAATGCTCAATGTTTCTCAACTTATTGTGCATAAAAATCTTGGACTTGGACTGTAGAACATTGTGCATACTTTGACAGCATTCTGCAACTTCTGACTTACCCTTCTGATTATTGGTAGTATATATTTAGATCATTATTAAATAGCTCCCATCTGCTTTATTTAGGGCTACACCTCAGATGTTTTTTAATTTTTAATTTATTTTATTTAAAAACCTTCATACATCTCTTCCCTTGGTCCTATGAATTTTAACACATGCACTTATTTATGTAACCACTGCCACAGTCAGGATAGAGAACAGTACCATCATTTCCAAAACTCCCTTGTGCCATCTCTTCATAGCAGAATTTTTCAACCTTGGCAATATTGATGTATTGGGCTGGATAATTCTTTGTTGTGGAGAATTTTTCTGTGCATTGTAAGATGCTTAGAAACATCACTAGTCTCTGCCCATCAGGTGCCAGTAGCAGCTCCTCCACCCCAAGTTGTGATAACCAAAATTGTCTGGAGTCATTGAAAAATAAACATTTCCTTGGGAGGAGAAAAAAAAAAATCTCCCCTAGTTATGAACCACTACCTCATAGTCACATCCTCTCCCCAGTCCTTGTCCTGACAGTGATCACAATGTGCTCTACATCACTGTACATTTATCTTTTTGAGAATGTCATCTAAATAGAATAATACTTTATGTAACTCTATGAGACTGGCTTCTTTGACCAAGCATGATTTTGAGATTCATCCAAGTTATCATATCTAATAGGTCACTTCTTATTATTGCTGAAGTATGTTCTATTTATTGTCTGTTCCTAAAATTTTTAATCCATTTATTTGTTGAATGACATTTGACTGGTTTTCAGAATTGTCAATATTTTGGGGTTTTTTTAACATTTTTTATTGATTTATAATCATTTTACAATGTTGTGACAAATTCCAGTGTAGAGCACAATTTTTCAGTCATACATGAACATTTATATATTCATTGTCACATTTTTTTCTCTGTGAGTTACCATAAGATCTTGTGTATATTTCCCTGTGCTACACAGTATAATCTTGTTTATCTATTCTACAATTTTGAAATCCCGTCTATCCCTTCCCACCCTCCGCCCCCTTGGCAACAAAAGTTTGTATTCTATGTCTATGAGTCTGTTTCTGTTTTGTATTTATGCTTTGTTTGGTTTTTGTTTTTGTTTTTTTTTTAGATTCCACATATGAGCGATCTCATATGGTATTTTTCTTTCTCTTTCTGGCTTACTTCACTTAGAATGGAACTTTTGCTATTTTGAATAGAGCACATAGAAACATTCATATACAGGTTTCTGTATAATCGCAAACTCATTTCTCAAGGAGAAATACCCAGAAGAGTGATTAGTGGGTCATGTAACAAATTGTATGTTTAACTTTATAAGAAACTTCTAAATCATTTCCCAAATTGTTTTTACTATTTTGCATCCCTACCAGCAATGCTTTTGTTTTTATTAACTTAAAGAAAGTTTTTAGTTTGAAATAGTTATAGATT
The DNA here is from genome assembly GCF_009834535.1 of Camelus ferus. Taxonomy (NCBI): domain Eukaryota; kingdom Metazoa; phylum Chordata; class Mammalia; order Artiodactyla; family Camelidae; genus Camelus; species Camelus ferus. The sequence goes on along the minus strand of NC_045732.1, from coordinate 45,037,921 downwards.
CACAGGAAGTTGAAAAAATAGTAAGCCGCTGTATACCTTTCACCCAATTTCCCCAGTTACATTTTACACATCTATAATACGATACATACCAGGAAATGATTTTGGTACACTATGTGTACAGTCATATGCTATTTTAGCACATATATAAATTCCTATAATCTCCATGGCAATCAAGATACAAAAGTATTCCGTTACCACAAAATTCTCTATCAAACGGTGTATTAGAGATCCATTTTCTCCACAGCATTGACATTCTAATAGACAAGTAGTAGTATTTCATCATGGTTTTAATTTGCATTTACCCAATAACTAATTATGTTGTATATATTTTCATATTCTTATTTGTCATCTGTGTATTGTCTTTGTTGAAATGTCTGTTCAAATCTCTTGCCCAATTTTAAATGCTTTTGTTTGTTTAGTATTGAATTTTGAGAGTTTTAAAACTATATTCTGGATACAAGTCCTAACTTTGTTAAATATATGATTTGTATATTTCCTCTCTGTCTATAATTTTCTTAACAGTGTCTTGCAAAGCAAAAATTTTAATTTTTATGAAATTCATTTTATCAAATTTTCTTTTATAAAATATGCTTTTGCTGCTATATCTAAGAACTCTTTACCTAATTCAAGTAAGACTTTATTCTACGTTTTCTACACTTTTATAATTTTACATTTATGTTAGATTTATAATCAGTGTCAGCTTAAATATTGTTTAAGGTGAGTACTTTAGTTGAAGGTTCAATTTTTTTGCATATGGGTGCCTAAATGCTCCAACATTTGTTGAAAATACTGTCCTCTCCTTATTTAATTGCTTTGAACTGTTGTTAAAATCAAATGCCCATATTTGTGTGGATCTGTTTCTCAATTTATCAAATCTCTATTGTATTCCATTTGTATGTCTTTATCAATAGCATACTGTCTTTTTGACTATATCATGTGGTTCTTAATGGAAGATAATATTACTCTAAGGAACATTTAGCAATGGCTGGAGACATTTTGGTTGCCACAATTGGAGGTGTTGGTGGGATTGCTAAATGTCAATTATTCCTAAATGTCAGTGGTACTGATATTGAAAAACTCTTCTGTCTTTATATAGTCATTCTTTAAATTAGATTGTGTTATTTCTCTAACTTTATTTTTGCTCAAAATTATTTCTGACATTCTAATTCTTTTCCATATTAATTTAGAATCATCTTGTCTCTATCTACAAAGTATCCTGCTGAGATTTTGATAGGAATATCACTAAACCCGTAAACTAATCTGAGAAGAAATTATATCTTTATTATGTCAAATCTTGTTGGCATATAGCTGTTCATAGTATTCTCTTATGATTTTTGTACCTCTGTGTTATTAGTTGTTATTTGTCCTCTTTTCTTTCTTATTTTGTTTATTTGGGTCATCGCTCTTTTCTTTTTGGTGAGTTTGGCTAAGGGTTTATCAATTCTGTTTATCTTTAAGAAAACAACTCTTGATTTCATAGATATTTTCTATTTTTACCCCTATTGTTTTTATTTCCTCTCTGATCATTATTATTTCCTTTCTTCTGCTGACTTTGAGGTTTGTTGATTCTTCTTTTTGTAATTCTTTTAGGTGCTAGGTTAGATTGTTTATTTGAGATTTTTCTTGTTTCTTGAGGAAGGCATATATCGCTATGAACTTCCCTTTTAGAACTGCTTTGCCTGCATTCTATAGATTTTGGAAGGTTGTGTTTCAATTTTCATTTGCCTCATGGTATTTTCTGCTTTCTTCTTTGATTTCACCATTGGCCATTGGCGTTTTGTAGCCACATGTTTGTTCTTTCCCCAGTTTTCTTTTGTTATTAATTTGTAGTTTTATACCATTGTGTTCAGAGAAATACTTGATATAATTTCTATCCTCTTAAATATTTGTTTTGTTACCTAGTAGGTGATCTATCCTGGAGAAGGTCCCATGTGCACTTGAAAAGAATGTATATTCTGCTGTTTTTTTTTTTTTTTTTTGATGTAATGTCCTACAGATATCAATTAAGTCAAACTGATCTATTGTGTCATTTAAGACCACTGTTGCCTTATGGATTTTCTGTCTGGATGATCTGTCCATTGATGTCAGTGGGGTGTTAAATTCTCCTACTATTATTTTATTATTGCCAATTTCTCCCTATATGTCTGTTAGTATTTATTTTACATGTTTAGATGCTCTTGTATTGGGTGTGTATATGTTAATGAGTGTAATATCCTCTTCTTGTATTGATCCCTTTACTTCCTTCTCTATCTTTTATTATAGCCTTTATTTTAAAGTTTGCTTGGTCTAATATGAGTATTGCTACCTCCACTTTGTAGTCATGTCTGTTTGCATGAAATATCTTTTTACATCCCCTCACTTTCAGTCTGTGCATCTTTCACCCTGAAGTGAGTTTCTTGTAAGTAGCATGTTAAAGAGTCTTGCTTTTTCATCCAATTAGCCCACCCTATGTCTTTTGGTCAAAGCACTTAGTCCATTGACATTGAATTATTGATGTGTATGTACTTATTGACATTTGATTACTTGTTTTCTGGTTTTTTTTGTAGTTCCTCTCTGGTTCTTTATCTTTTTGTTTCTCCTATTGTAGATTAATTGTTTTCTTTTGTAGTATGTTTGGGTTTCCATCTTTTTAGTTTTTGTGTATCTATTTTAGGTTTTTGATTTGTGGTTACCATGGGGTGCACATATGTTGACTCTTAATTATATCTACATGCTTTAAACTGATAGTCATTTAAGTTCAAACATATTATAAAAGATCTACATTTATTACTCCCTTCCTTCACATTTTGTGCATTTCATGCCCTATTTACATCTTCATGACAATCCCTTTACTATTTGTTGTAATTATATTTACTTTTACAATATTTTGTCTTTTAATCTATGTACTGTCTTGTTATTTTCTATCCTTACTATATATTTGCCTTTCCTATTGGGATTTTCCCTTTCCTATAGATTCTTAGTTCTTTTCCATTTAGAGGAGACGCTTCAACATTTATTTTAGGGTAGGTTTAATGTTGATGAATTCTTTTAGAAGTCACTTGTCTAAGTTTTTTTTTTATCTCTGTTTTCATTCTAAATGATAATCTTGCTTGGTAGAGTATCCTAGGTTGCAAATTTTTCCCTTTCAGGACTTTGAATATATCATGCCACTTCCTTCTGGCCTGCAAAATTTCTGCAGAGAAATCAACTTATAGCCTTATGGTGATTCCTTTATGTGTGACTCTTCATTTTTCTCTTGCTGCCTTTAGAATTCTCTCTTTATATTTCACTCATGTCATTTTAATTATGATATACCTTGATCTGTATCTATTTGGGTTCATCTTATTGGGGACCCTCTGTGCTTCCAGTACCTGGATATCTGTTTTCTTCTTTAGGTTTGGGAAGTTTTCAGCCATAATTTCTTCAAATACATTTTTTAATCTCCTTCACGCTCTCTTCCCCTTCTGGAACACATAATGCAGATGTTGGAACATTCTATGTTATCTCATAGATCTCGTATGTTGCTTTCATTTTTAAAAATTTTTCATTCTGACTGCTGTTCTGATTGAGTGATTTCCATTGTTCTATCTTCCAGATCGCTTATGCAGTCTTCTCTGTCATTTAGTCTGCTATTCATTACTTCTAGAGTGGTTTTTGTCTCAGAAACTGAATTACCTATTTTTGTTTGGGTCTTCTTCATGGTTTCTAGTTCCTTGTTTAAATGATCTGTACTTAGATCAATTCTCTTTTCTAATTCAGTTAGCATTTTTATTATCCACGTTTTGAATTCATTGTCTAGTAGACAGATTATCTCTGTTTCATTTTTAATTTTTCAAGGGTTTTCTCTTGCTCATTCAGTTGAGAATAGTTCCTTTGCCTTTTCATTTTACTAAACTTTCTCTGTCTCTATGAACTTAGGTGAAACAATTCCCTATTGTGATCTTGAAGGATTGTTCTTATGTAGGAGTTTACCTGTGTAGACTGTATATGCCCAATGCCTCTGGTGTGAGGGCTGAATTTGATGTGGGTACCAGTAATGGCTTTCCTCAGGGTGTTCTTGCAGCTATCACCTTGGTAGTGAGTGTGGCTCATGTTGGAGGAGGTAAAGCCTGCACAGGGTGTGAGGCAAAAGTTCCTCTTTGTTCAGTGGCCATTGCCACCTTGTCAGGAGCAGGGTCTATGGGAGTGGAAGCCCTGAGGGTTAGGCTCAAACTGTCTTTGTTCCCTTTAAGTGTGTGTTTTTCCTTCTCCCTGCACTGGAGCCTTTTTCCCAAAGGAGAGGAATGCTAAAGTAAGTGTGATTTGTGTACTTACCAATGTCTGATGCTTTGCCTGTGTAGACATCTGTGGTTCCACTTAGATGCAGCCAATGGTCACATCTTTTCCCTTATTGTGGTTGTCCTAGATCTAGTGTTAGGTTGTGGCATGGAGTGGACTTGGCCAGAGTGTTCACTTGGCTAGGACTAGGGAATGAGCAAGGTGATTGTAGTATTTCAAATGGCTGCACTGTAATCAGAATTCTGGCCTGCTTCTGTGGCACTGTTTGAGTCAGCACCAACAATAGCTGCTGCTGCCCCACCTGGACCACACCTGAGTCCCCCAGGTCACTTCTGTATCCCTAGATCAAGTCTTTTCCCAGGTGTTGGCCACTCTAGATTCAGTGCCAAGCTGTGGCATGGAGTGAGCAGGGCCAGAGTGTTTACTCAGCTTGGATTGAGGAGCAGTGAGGTAGCAGCTGCTAGGACACACCTCTTTCTACCCTGCCCAGTGACAACTGAACACCCACAAACTCCTCAGTAGTGGAGTCTAAGCTTCTCCAACCTTTCTATCTGTCCCAGTGATTCTCTAAGCAGCCAAGAGGGGTTGTCTTCTGCACATAAGACCCCAGGTCTGGGATGCTCAACCTGTGGCTCAACCTGCTCACTCCTTAGGGCAAGTGTCCACCTGTATAGTCTCCATTTTCCTCTTAGTCCTGTCCGAGGGGCACAGCTCCTGACAGGATACTTTTTTTTTTTCATTCTACCCAATTACAAGTGTATCTTTCTTACTGTCTTATTTATATTGGCATTCTTCTCCAGTTTCTAGTTAGTTTCCCATGAGAGTTGTTCCCCATGTAGATGTAGTTTTGATGTGTTTGTGGAGGGAGGTGAGCTCCACATCCTCTTACTCCACCATCTTCATCCCCCTCTTAGTGCCAAATTTTTAGGGCTGCCACACAAATCACCTAGCTCTGAGAGCCAACAGGGTTCAGCATTTATGAGTCCTATAAGATCATACTAAAGAAATAATCAGTTGTTAAATGGGAATGTGAACACACCCTCAGCTATCACCTCCCTAGACTCACTGCAGATGAAGCAGGAAAAAATGCCAATCTCTCAGATTTTCCTCAGAAGAGGTATGACTTCATTCATACTTTCCCAGCTGCAGCCTGAGTGTCCATCATTTTATCAGCTTGTATCTGAGGGTAGACTGAGATCCACCCCAAAGCCTAGGTGAGCATGTCCCCTACCTTCTCTCTCCAGCTCATTTCAACAAAATTATGTCACTAGCTTTTTCTTAGAAGGAGCTTGTGCACACATCCAGCACCTCAACTTTTACAGCTGCCACCCAAGGGATAAGTCTTCAAGTAACCTAGTATTGATAGCCAGTGGGGCTTGGCACTCACTAGTCTCACAGAACCATATTAATTATATTAAACAAAGAATCGGTTTTTAAGTGGGTGAATGAGCACGTTCTGAAGCTATGTCCCCAGGCTCAGCACAGAGGGGACAGCAAAAATACCCATTTCCCAGTTTCTCCCTGGAATTAGTTTGACTGCATACTTTCCTAACAGCTGCCTGAAGGTCTGGCTTCTAATCATCCTGCATGCAGGAGCTAACTGAGATCCTCCAAGGAGCCAGAAAGAGCTGGTGGCCATGTCCCTTGCCTTCTCCCCCTGGCTCACTCCAACAGTTAAACCAAATCTCCAGTTTCTTCTTAGAAGTAAGTTTCCATACATCTAGCATGCTGTTATGGCTGTGACCTGGGAAATGAGCTCCAAATTACTTATTTCTTGGAGATGATGGGGCTTGGCATCCATGAATCCCCTATGAATACACACAAAAAAGAGGTGGTTCTATATGAGGGCATAAGCTCTCCAATAACTATTCCTTCTTGTTCAGCCTTGAGTAGGCACAAACACCCAGCTCTTGGACTCTCCCTGATACAGGCCAAACTACATATCTAAGGTCTGACATTCCCAAATACATCCTGAAGATTGTATTTCTAGTCAACCTGTATTGGGGTGCTGAAGGAGCAGTCAATTAGTAGTCCTTTAGAAGCCTAAACAGGAGTAGGTGTTCCCAAGCATCTGGGACCCTGACAGGTCCTGGTAATCCTAATCTACTCAGAGCCACTATGAACAAAGATATTGGCTTGGACAAACAGAAAGATCTGAAGGACAACCAGGAGCTCAGGCTGGGTTGATTGATGAGGTTCACCTTACACATGAGGCCAGTCTGTTAAGACTGGGAGAGATGATTGCTTTACCTAATCCACAGAAAACAACACAGAGAGTCAAGGAAAATAAAGAAGGGGCAGAATATGTTCCAAACAAAAGGATAAAGTGAATCTACAGAAACTAGCCTTTAAAAATGGAGATAAGCAATTTGTTTGACATAGAGTTCAAATGATGGTAATAAATATACTCACTGAGGTCAGAAGAGCAATATGTGAACAAATGAAAATTTCAACAAAGTTAGAAAATATTTAAAAGTAACAAATAGAAATCATAGAGCTGAAAACAATAACTGAACTGAAAATTCAACTGGAGGATTCAACATCGGATTAGATCAAGTGTAAGAAAGGATCAGAGAGCTCAAAAACAGTGCAGTGGAAATCTTCCCATCAGAGGAGCAAAAAGAAAAAAGAATGAAAAAGAGTGAAGATCGCTTAAGGGACTCATGGACACTATCAAGTAGATCAATATGTGAACTATAGGTGTCCCAGAAGTGAAGAGAGAGAGAAAGCTTATTCAAAGCTGGGGAAAGAAACAGACTCCAGATCCAGGAAACCCAAAGAATAACAAAAAAATAAATCCAAAGAGACCCATGCTAAGTCATATTTTAATTAAATTGTCCTAAGTTAAAGACAGAATTTTAGAAACAGCAAGAGAAAAGTGACTTGTTACATACAAAGTAGTCCCCTTAAGGCTATCAATGGATTTTTCAGCGGAAATGTTGCAAGCTAAAAGGAGTGGGATGGTATATACAAAGTACTGAAAAGGAAAAAATGCCAACAAAGAATACTTTACCCAGCAAAGTGGTCTTTCAGAATTGAATAAGAGATAAGGATTTTCAAGAACAAAAGCTGAAAGAGTTAATCATCACTAGATTGACCTTACAATAAAAGTTAGAAAGAGTTCTTCAAGCTTAAATGAAAGGAAACTAATTAGTATCATGAAAATATATGAAAGTATAAACTCACTGGTAAAGGTAAATATATAGTTAAATTCATAAAACTCTAATATTCTAATGGTGGTGTGTAAATTACTTATAACTGGAGTATAAAAGTTATAAGGCAAAAGTATTAAAAATAAGTATACCTAAAATAATTTTTTCATGGATATACTATATAAAAAGCTGTAAATGGCAAAATCAAATGCAGAAAATGTGAGGAGGGAGAGTAAAATGTAGAGCTTTAGTGTGCATTTGAAGTTAAGTTATTAACAGCTTAAAATAGACTATTATAACTATAAAATATTTTGTGTAAGCCTCATGGTAACTACAAGCAAAAACCTATAGCAGATACACAACAGATAAAGAAAAAGGAATCAAAGCATACCACTACAGAAAATCATTAAATCACAAAGAAAGAGAGGAAGAAAGGAACAAAAGAACAATAATAAAGCCAGTAAAAATTAACAAAATGGCAATAGTAAGTCTATACCTATCCATCAATAATTATTTTAAATGTAAATGGACTAAATTGTCCAGTCAAAAGACATAGTGGCTGAATGGATAAAAAATAAGACCCAACTATATTGCTGCCTACAGGAGATTCACCTCAGCTTTAAGGACACACATACACTGAAAGGGAAAGGATGGAAAGAGGTATTCCATACAAATAGAAACCAAAATAGAACAGGGGTATATATATATATATATATATCAGAAAAAATAAACTAAGTAATAAACTATAACAAGAGATGAAGGTAATTATATAACTGATAAAGAGATCAATTCATCAAGAGGATATGCAAAAAATTTAAATATTTATGTACAAAACATCAGAGCGCCTAAGTATATAAAACAAATATTAACAGAATTGAAGGGAAAAATAGGCAGCAATGCATTGATAGTAGGGGACTTTAATACTCCATTTTCAATAATGGATAGATTATCCAGACAGACAATCAATATGGAAACAGTACACTTAAACAAATAAAGACCAAATGGACCTAACATTCCACCCAACAATAGAAGAAAACACATTCTTCCAAAGCACACTTGGAACATTCTCTAAAATAAATCATTTGTTAGGCCATAAAACAATTCTTTGAAAATTTAAGATGAATGAAATCATATCAAGCATTTTTTTCAGACCACAATGGTCTGAAACCAGATACTAACTAACAGGAGAAAGACAGGAAAATGTAAAAACATGTGGAGATTAAACAACATGCTTCTGAACAACCAATAGGTCAAAGAAGAACTCAAAGGCAGATAAAACTATCTTTTAAAAAATGAAAATGGAAACACAACATTCCAAAAGGTATGAGATGCAGCAAAAGCAGTCCTAAGAGGGAAGTTTATAGGAATAAATGCCTACGTTAAGAAAAAAAGAACAATCTCAAATAAACAACCTAACTTTACATCTTAAAGAAATAGAAAAAGATCAAAATAAGCCCAAAGTTATCAGAAAGAAGGAGATCACAGGTTAGAATAGAAATAAATGAAACCGAGACAAAAAACCCAATAGAATGTATGGATGAAACTAAGAGGTTTTTTTTTTTAAACATAAACTAATTGACAAAACTTTAGTTATACTAAGAAAAAATAGAGAACACCTAAATAAATAAAATCAGAAATGAAAAGAGGACGCATTACAACTGACACAGCAGAAATACAAATGACCCCAAGAGACCACTATGAAAATTGTTATGCCATCATATTGGATAATCTAGAAGAAATGGATGAATTTAAAGAAATGTACAACCTACCAAATCTGAATCATGAAGAAATAGAAAAGCTGAACAGATAAATGACTAAGGAGATTAAACCAGTAATAAAAAATCTCCCAACAAAGAAAAGCCCAGGGTCAGATGACTTCACAGGTGAATTCTACTAAACAGTCAAAGAAGAATTAATATTAATCCTTCTCCAGCTCTTCCAAAAATTTGAAGAGAAGTAAATACTTCCAAACTTATTTTATGAGGCCAGGATTACCCTGGTATCAAAGCCAAATAAAGACATATAAGAAAAGAAAACAACAGGCCAATATCCCTGATGAATACACTTATAAAAATTCTTAACAAAATACTAGCAAATGAAATTCAACAGAGCATTCAAAAGATTATACACCATTTTCAAGTGGGATTTATCCCTGTGATGCAAGGATGGGTCTAAATATGCAAATCAACAAATGTTATATATAACACATTAACAGAAAATAAAAATCATATGATAATCTCAATTATGCAGAAAAGCATTTCACAAAATTCAACATCTTTTCATAATAAAAACTTTCAACAACTTGGATATAGTAGAAATGTATCTCAACATAATAAAGGCCGTATATGACAAATGCACAGCTAACATCATACTCAATGGTGAGTCTATGAAAGCTTTCCTGCTAAGATCAGGAATAAGAAAATTGTGCCCAGTCTCACCACTTCTATTCAACATAGTACTGAAGACCTAGAGAGAGCAATTAGGCAAAACAAATGGAAGGTACACAAATCAGAAAGGAACGAGTAAAATTGTCTCCATTTGCAGATGACATTATAGAAAACCCTAAAGTCTCCACAAAAAACCTGTCAAAACTGATAAAGAAATTTAGTAAATTTGCAGGATACAAAATCAGCATACAAAAATCAGTTGTATTTCTATATACTAACAACAAAGTATCTTAAAAATAAAGAAAACCACCCCATTTACAATACCATACAAATAAAACATTTAGGAATAAATTTAACCAAAGAAGTGAAAGATCTGTATGCTGAATACTATAAAACATTAATGAAAGACATTGAAGAAGACATAAATGAGTGGAAAGCTATTCCATGTTCATGGATGGAAAGAATTTATATTGTTAAAATGTCCGTACTACTGAAAGCCATCTATAGATTCAGTGAAATCTATATCAATATTGCAATGATACTTTTCACAGAAGTAGAAAAAAAATCCTAAAATTTTTATGGAACCACAAAAGACCCCAAATAGTCAAAGTAAATCCCTGAGATTGAGGAACCAAGCAGAAGCATCACAGTTCCTGATTTCAAACTTTATTAAAAAGTTATAGTAATCAAAACCATTTGGTACTGACATAAGAACAGATTCAAAGATCAATGGAACAGAATCAAGAGTCCAGAGATAAACCCATGTGTGTATGGTCAACTAATATTTGATTAGAGAGCCAAGAATATTCAATGGGGAAAGGAGAGTCTCTTCAGTAAATGGTGTTGGTAAAATTGCACATTCACAAGCAAAAGAATGAAATTGGACTTCTATCTTATACCACTCACAAAAATTTACTCAAAATGGATAAAGACTTAAACAGGACTCAAATTCAAAAAACCACTAAAAGAAAACATAGGTAAAAATCTCCTTGACATTGATCTTGGCAATGATTTTTTGGATATGACACCACAAGCAGAAGCAAGAAAAGCAAAAGTAAACAAGTGGCATTGCATGAAACTAAAAAGCTTCTGCATGGTAAAAGAGGCAATCAGTACTAGAAAAAAGGCACACTACAGACTAGTGTAGGAGAAAATATTTACAAACCACCTATCTGATAAGATGTTAATATCCAAAATGTATAAAGAATGCATACAACTCAATAGCAGAAAATAAATAAACAATCTTATTAAAAAATGGATAGACATTTTCCTACAGACATACAAATTACAAATGGCCCACAGGTACATGAAAAGATGCTCAACCTCACTAATCATCAGGAAAATGCAAATCAAAACCACAATGAGCTATGACTTCACAGTTGTTAGAATGACTATTATCAAATAGACAAGCAACAAGTGTTGGAGAGACGGTGAAAATAAGGGAACATGTACACATTCTTGGTGAGAAAGTAAAGCAGTACAGCCACTATGGAAAGCAGTATGAACATTCCTCAAAAAATTACAAACAGAACTAGCATATGATTCAGCAATCCCACAACTAGGTATGTATCTGAAGGAAATGTGATCACTAACTCAAAGAGATTTGCACTCACATGTTTACTACAGCATTATTCATAATAGACAGTTATATATAATGAAATATTATTTGGCCACAAAAAAGAAGGCAATCCTGCCATTTGTGACAATATGGATCGACCTTGAGGGAATTATGTTAAGCAAAATAAGTGAGAGAAAGACAAATACTGTATGATCTCGCTTATATGTGGAAAACAAGCAAACAAAATCCAAACTCATAGTAACAAAGAGTAGAGTGGTGGTTACCAGAGGCTGGGTCTGGGGAGTTATTGTTTAATGAGTACAGAGTTTCAGTTTTTCAGTATGAGTTCTGGAGATGGATGGCTGTGATGGTTGCATGATATAAATGTACCTAATACCACTGAACTGTACACATAAAAATGCTTAAGGTAAGTTTTATGTTATGTGTATCTTGCCATAATACAAATTATTAAAATAAAATATTTAAAACAAAAATTGAGTTTTTACTATGATGAGTGATTTCATATTGAAATTTTGGATATTTTGGGTATTTTGTTGTGGGAATTGATATCTTATTTAAATTCTATATTTTAGCAGGCATCCTCTGACACTGCTTCAATTGGTTGGAAGTTGACATTTCCTCATTCCTGTTAGGTAGGAATGAATATGTAGATTCTCCACTTGACTTCTGTTGATACCCACAGTGCAATAGGTACTCCTTATTACCACCATGCAGGATCAGGAGTTCAAGCTCAACATTAGGCTTCTGTTGATATCATCCTGGTTGGTAGAGGCAGAAGTGCTTTGTTACTGCATCCCATGTGGTCTCTACTGACACAGTGGGATGATGACCTTGTTAAGGATAAGGAGTAGTGATAGTCCTGATTGTTTACAGACCTTCTCTGAAATGACCTCAGAGGGGATGCAGAAGTGCCTCATTATTTCTGGGGATGTACAGAAGTCCAGGCATCTTACATTGTCTCTACTGACACTACCAAGGACGAGGGTGGACACCTTAGAGGTGGTGAAATTTCTGACTCTCTACTAGGTATTCTCTGACACCACTATGATCAGGAGAAAGAGATCTTCTCATTACTGTTGCACATGTTTGTTTTTTTGTGTGTGTGTGTGTGTATATATATATAGTCAGTTTACAATGTTGTGTTAATTTCTGATGTCTACCATTATGCTTCAGTCATATATGAGCATACATATATTCGTATTCATATTCTTTTTCATTATAGATTACTACAAGATACTGAACAGAGTTCCCTGTGCTATACAGAATAAACCTGTTGTTTATCTACTTTATATATATGTATTAGTTAGTATCTGCGCATCTCGAACTCCCAATTTATCCCTTCCTACTCCCTTCCCCACCTGGTAACCATAAGTTTGTTTCCTGTGTCTGTGAGTCTGTTTCTGTTTTATAAATAACTTCATTTATCTTTTTTAAAGATTCTACATATAAGTGATATCATATGGTATTTTTCTTTCTCTTTCTGGCTTATCTCACTTAGATTGACAACCTCTAGGTCCATCCATGTTGCTGCAAAAGACATTATTTTATTATTTTTTATGGCTGAGTAGTATTCCATCATATAAATATCCCACAGCTTCTTTATCCAGTCATCTGCCAATGGACATTTAGGTTGTTTCCTGGTCTTGGCTATTGTAAATAGTGCTGCTATGAACATTGGGGTGCATGTATCTTTTCAAATTAGAGTTCCCTCCAGCTACATACCCAGAAGTGAGATTACTGGATCATATAATAAGTCTATTTTTAGTCTTTTGAGGAATATCCATACTGTTTTCCATAATGGATGCACCAAACTACATTCCCACCAACAGTGTAGGAGGTTTTCCTCTTCTCCACAGCCTCTCCAGCATTTATTGTTTGTGGACTTCTGACTTCTGAAAGATGGCCATTCTGGCTGGTGTGAGGTGATATCTCGTTGTAGTTTTGATTTGCATTTCTCTGATAATTAGCGATATTGAGCATTTTTTTCATGTGCTTATTGGCCATTTGTATGTCTTCATTGGAGAATTGTTTGTTTAGGCTTTCTGCCCATTTTTGGATTGGGTTGTTTTATTTTTTTTCTTATTAAGTTGTATGAGCTGTTTATATATTCTGGAAATTAAGCTCTTGTCAGTCTCATCTTCTGCAAATATTTTCTCCCATTCCGTGGGTTGCCTTTTTGTTTTGCTTATGGTTCCCTTTGCTGTGCAAAAGCTTTTAAGTTTAATTAGGTCCCATTTGTTTATTTTTGCTTTTATTTCTATTGCCTGGGTAGACTTCCCTGGGAGAACAGTGCTGAGATTTATGTCAGATGATGTTTTGCCTATGTTTACTTCTAGGAGGTTTATAGTGTCTTGTCTTATGTTTAAGTTTTTAAGCCATTTTGAGTTTATTTTTGTGTATAGTGTGAGGGAGTATTCTAACTTCATTGATTTACATGCAGCTGCCCAGTTTTCCCAACACCATTTGCTGAAGAGACTGTCTTTACTCCATCGTATGTTCTTGCTTCTTTTGTCAAAAATTAATTGACCAAAAGTTTGTGGGTTTATTTCTGGGTTCTCTATTCTGTTCCATTGATCCATATGTCTGTTTTTGTACCAAAACCATGCTGTTTTGAGTATTGTAGCTTTGTAGCATTGTCTGAAGTCTGGGAGGGTTATTCCTCCAGCTTCATTCTTTTTATTCAGTCCATCAAAACTGAATCAAGAAGAAATAGATCATTTTAACAGACCAATCACTAGAAGTGAAATAAAATCAGCAATAAAAAACCTTCCTGCAAACAAAAGTCCAGGACCTGATGGCTTCACTGGAGAATTCTGCCAAACATACAAGGAAGAGCTCATACTTATCCTTCTCAAACTCTTCCAAAAGGTGAAGAGGAGGGAATACTCCCAAACTCATTCTATGAAGCCACCATCACAGTGATACCAAAACCAAACAAAGACACTACCAAAAAAGAAAATTATAGGTCAATATCATTGATGAAATCAGATGCAAAAATTCTCAACAAAATATTAGCAAACAGATTCCAACAACACATAAAAAAAGATTATACACCATGATCAAGTTGGGTTCATCCTAGGGACACAAGGATGGTTCAACATATTCAAATCAATCAACGTGATACAGCATATCAACAAGAGAAAGGACAAAAATCACATTATTATCTCAATAGATGCAGAAAAAACATTTGATAAAATTCAACACCCATTGGTGTTAAAAATTCTTACCAAAGTGGGTATACAGGGAACATATTTCAACATAATAAAAGCTATTTATAACAAGTCTGCAGCCAGCATAATAATCAATGGTGAAAAGTGAAAGACTTCTGGCTAAAATCTGGAACAAGACAAGGATGCCCACTCTCACCACTTCTATTCAACAAAGTATTGGAAGTCCTAGTCATAGCAATTAGACTAGAAAAAGAAATAAAAGGGATTCAAATTGGAAGATAAGAGATAAAATAGTCATTATATGTGGATGATATACTATATATAGAAAACCCTAAAAGCTCCACACAAAAACAACTAGAGCTGATAAAAGAATTCAGCAAAGTCGCAAGATACAAGATTAGCATACAGAAATTAGTGGTGTTTCTTTACACTGACAATGAGATATCAGAAAAGGAAAATAAAGAAAGAATCCTTTTCAAATTGCATCCAAAAAATAAAATATTTAGGAATAAACTTGACCAAGGAGGTGAAAGACATACGCAGAGAACTACAAAACATTGATTAAGGAAATTAAAGATGACTTAAGTGGAAAGATATCCCATGTTTTTGGATTGGAAGAATTAATACTGTTAAAATGGCCATACTACCCAAAGCAATCTATAGACTTAATGCAATCCCTGTCAAATTACCCATGACATTTTTCACAGAACTAGAACAAATAATTCTAAAATTTATATGGAATCACAAAAGACCCAGAACTGTTCCACATGGTTTTAGCACCCAAGGTGGAGGGTGGAACTATCTGCCACTCAGAGAGGATGAATGTCTTGGATCCCCACTCACCTTTCTCTGACATCACTCTGGCAGGGTCAGGGTCTGAAGTGTCTCTTTACACCCATACGAGGGTAGAAATCTAGGCTCTCCATTCAACCTTCACTGGGGTTGACGTTTGGGGTGTGCCGCAGTTTTCCATAGTGTTCTTCAATTACTGTCTAAAGGTTTTATTCCTGGAAGGAATTTTTTAAAGTATGTCTACTCCATATTTCTGGAAGCGAGAGTCTTCCAAATGATTTTTGAAAAGTATTTGCATTTTATGCCTTACTACTAACAACAAAAACCAACTTAAATATTAAACTCTAAGTAATAGTTTTATTGCTGTTTTTGCTGTTGATTTGATTATTCTTAAAGAAGCATGGGCTTAAAATTCTGAAATTAATTATTGAGTAGGCTAGTATTGACCAAGTAAATTAATTATATACATACTGGATAATGAGAGCCAAGTTTCTCATTGGAGAACAGGGTTATAATTACAGAAAGGGAAGAGGTTGAAATGAATCTTGTGTTGGACTGGAATTGGGGTAACAGTATGAGCTCATGGTTTTTAAAATTGATGTAAAATAGATTAAAATGTGGAGATATATATATCCATCTCACCTAGATCTGTCTTCTTATATGGCCTAGTAGCAATGATATTTCAATAGCAGTTAGCACATTTAGCACCCAGGTCTTGGTTTATTAACACCATTACCTACTGAAAAGGAAGCAAGGGCTGGGTCAGGAAAGATACAAGATGAGTCTGTAATATCTTGCTGTACTGAAACATAAGAAATGCTCAAAGAATGATGAGGATGCGTCAAGTGGACTCTGGAGTCAACTAGAAAGGGCTCCCACTGATGAAATCTGTAACTATTTGTGTATCTAAATAAATAATCTTCTTAAGGGATTATGCTAGACTGAATAGAATAATAATCAATAGGTTAAAACACTGATACACATACATACATACATACATACTTACATAGATTCTTACATGAGAAGGGAAATAAATCTCTTTATAGCAGAAAAATTTAAGAGTAGAAATTCAACTTTTAAAAAGTAGACAAAGTGATGAAAATAGAAAGTCACCTCTGGTCAATAAGCATGGTAATAACTGAATGAGGCTAGAATCATCAATGAAAACTAAAATTAGTGGGCAAAAAAAAATGACATCATGTGCATGGATCTAGGCTGCCCAGGCTGATCTTTGGGACCCTTCTTCAATCTGGCCTCAACCTACACTCGTTCTTCTGGTTGCCTTTGGACTGGGACTCCCCCCACAATCCAGTCTGCCTATGTCATTCACTTGCACCTCTCTGCACCAAACCAAATTACTAAAATCAACTGCTTCTGTTACATGTGAGCCCTATTTTAGCTCAGTGCTCTGGCAGAGACAGAGAGAAAGTTGGGACCACATGCTGGATTTAGAGGCCAACCCAGTCCTTCCCTGTTCTCATCCTACTACCACCTGTCCCAGTTCCACCACAATATCCAACCACTTGTCCAGGGAATCTCCGATAGGAGTCTGCTGGGCACACATTATTTCAAAGATATACAGATTCTTAGGTGTTGTCCTGGAAGTGCACATATCACTTCTATCCATTGGCTAGAAAGAGTCATGTGATCCCAACAAAACAGCAAAGGTGGCTGGGAAACGTAAGCACTAAGTGTTTTTTGTTTGTTTGTTTGTTGCCCAATACCGAATCTTCTTTATGTACTTTCACGGATGAGTAAACTAAGACACATAGAGGAAAAAAGGAATTGCCCCAAACACACTGTTGGGGAAGGCAGAATTCACCACTGGGGAAGGCAAAAACTACTGCTCTCTGATGGCAAAATCCAAGTCCTTTCTACAACGCTGTGCTGCCTCTGCTCCCCTAGAGCTCACAGTATCCCAATCCTTTCCCACGCACATACATGTTCCATCACTTAAGATTTTTTTTTTATTGTACTCAATGGTATGCTGGTAAATAGTTAACAAATGGTTCTCAAAATGACAAAAAACCCCACAATATCCTTGATTGGTCATCTTGCTGCTTTTCGTAGAGTAAATAATCCCACCATGGCCAATTTTAAGTCACCAATTTTGCTGAATGTAAAGGCGGGATGAAGTGCACACAGGTACAAACTGACCCCAGCACATCATTGGTCATAAGAAATAGGAAGATTTTATTGTTAATGTAAATAAATGAATTTTATTAGAAAGATGTCAGAGACTCACAGAACTGGAGGGAGACTGGAGAAAGTAACTTGAGAACTGGATAGGGAGCACAAAGACAGGAATAGTCTGATTAGAATGCTGCCCTGGGGATAAAATCACACAAACCAATTTTTTTCAACTTTGTGTCAATCAGTTAATTTTCAAAGTCCAATGAAAGGTAATGTGATTGAGAAAGAGTAGGTTGCATGCCTGCCCCTTAACAATACAGGGAGACGAAGAATCTAGCTTACAACAATTTGATAGGAGGAGGCAAGCATTTTGACATGTCATCCCACTATGTATTAATTTTTTATTAATGCACAACAAGTGACCACAATTTGAGTGGAAAACAACATCTATTTATTATCTTATAGTAATTGTAGGTCAGAAGTCCAGGCATGGCTTGACTGGATTCTCTGTTCAGGCAAGTCTGATATCAAAGTGTCAGCAGGGCTACATTCCTTTCTGGAGCCTCTGGGGAAGAATCCACTTCCAAGCATATTCAGATTGTTGGCGGAACTCCTAACTTTGCAGCTGTGGGTCTGAGGTCCTGGTTTCTTTGCTGGCTATATCAGCTGAAGGCCTCAGTTGATAGGGGCCACCCATGCTCTTTGCCATATAACCCCTCCATGTTCAAATTCAAGAATGGAGAATTTCCATACATAAAATCCCTCTCACTCTTCAAATATCTTTTGCCAGGAATAGTGCAGTGCTCCCCAAGCTCTCATCTGATTAGATCAGGCCCACCCAGGATGATCTTCCTATTTTAAGGTCAACTGATTTGGGACCTTAATTACATGTGGAAAATTTCTTCACATAAGCATCTAGATTAGTGTTTTATTGAATAACTGTGAGAACGTGTATGCACACCAGGGGGTAGAGGATCTTGTAGGTCATCCTAGAATTCTGTTTACCAGTTTTGTATGTCACAAAAAATGGGGGAACTCTATTATACTAAAAGGAAATTGAACACCATTAGGGAGATGAATGGATGTTGGCAAGACAGATATTCACAATTGTCCATTCATTATGTCCAACATTTACACATACTTTTTGCTATCCCATACTTTGGAAAAATGACAACATGTAACTATTCTTCATACAAGAAGAAATGCATTCACTCATCCCCACAGGGAGCCAAACCTGAAGACTTATCAATCATAGCATTCATGTCTAAGTTCTTCAAATGGCATCCATTCTTCTTCTAGTTCAATACAAATGCTGTATCAATATTCTGTAATAAGATGGATAAATAAAAAATAAAACTACCACCAACTCACCATATATAAAATAGTAGATAAAATAGAGTGTAATAAAAAGGGGCACATCAAAATATGTAGATATATGAATATTGTTGCAAAGACTCAAATATAGGTAACTACTGCAGTCTTCATTTGTAAATGTGGTCAAAGTTCATAGAAACTTCCTTCACTCATCATGTCATGTTTTCTTTCATCCTGTCAGCATTTTAGTTGGATGGGTTCTTTATCCAGAAAAATATTCAAACATTTATTTTATGTGGAGTCTGAGCTTATTGGTAGCTTTGTCTATATGGGGTTGCTGCAGTTGTCTAATAATTTTAACCACATTGGGACATGATAAAGCACCCTAGAAGATCTCATGGTCTCCAGACACACTCTTTTCTGCCCCCATTACATAGCAGCCACCCTACTTTCCCTTGGAGATTGAAATAAATCATCTTAGGTAGTATAAAAGTCTCAATTTTTG
Source organism: Camelus ferus (assembly GCF_009834535.1). Taxonomy (NCBI): domain Eukaryota; kingdom Metazoa; phylum Chordata; class Mammalia; order Artiodactyla; family Camelidae; genus Camelus; species Camelus ferus. Next base: position 45,018,632 of record NC_045732.1, on the reverse strand, counting down.
CCTATTTTTCCATTGGCATGAGGATTCCAGATCACCAGGTGGCCATCTAAACTTCCAAATTAGTGGCATTATTGTTGAGTAATATGATAGGAACACACCTTCCTTGGGTACTAAAAATTCTAAACCAATAGAGCTCAAAGTTGCAGGGACCAGAAATGAACGTTTTGTGAATAGGTCTTTAGGGACAGCTAACTTCAATCATTTAGTTCTTAGACCTAGGAATTCTGGTTGTTGACTATATGACATTATATACATTGGTGGCTAGTTCAGAACACATACCATATATTGTAAGACAGCACCTCTAACATAAAAGGTGTTGTCTCTCAAATTGTGGCATAACTGTCTTCAATACAGTCAGTATTCCATCGTATAAGGACAACTGTTTTTCTGAGTGATGGAGTGCATGATAAAACCAGTGAATTCTATGGGTATAAGCCAATCACCACAGTGTTTTTATTTTGAAATGAGCCCCTCCCTTGATTCGAAGCAATGCTGCATGAAATTTCACAATGGTGCATGGGGCATTTTGTAAGTTCACAGATTATGGTACCTACAGAAGTATTACAGGCAGGGAAGGTAAATCCATGTCTAGAATACTGATTTATTCCAGAGAAATTATGAAGCCAACTAACTCCTCCATGATATAATGGATCCAAATTAATTAACTTACCCCCAGGTACCTGGTTGGTCCCCTTGAGATTGGTACATACCGGAAACTCTGTATAGTGCTGGCAAGTTGGGCATTCAGCAGCAGGGGTGGTCATATCAGCTTTGTAAAGGGAAACCAGGTTGCTAAGGCCATATATAGGCTCTATTCGTGCCTCCATGACCACTTTGTATAGGTGCCCATTGAGGAAGCACAGGAATGTCTGAAAAAAGAGGCTTACTGACCTCCACTGAGTGGGTCATATTACCCAAACGATTACTGAGAGCCTATTGGGGTGAGCATTCACTAATAGTCTCATGTTCTTGAGTGGTCTCAAGAAGTCCAAATACCACTTCCCTAGGTCTGTTATGTGTCCATTTTCCCAAACGTCCTCATTCAAAATCCCTGCTAATTAAGGTAAAACATTATCCTTGGACTTGGATCTGGATGCAATAAATTATGAGACTTAAGGTTTTTATCTCTTTAGAAAAGAATGAATGCACTTTTGTTTATATGAAGAATAACTTCACTATGTTACACAGTGTCCTTCTTCCAAAGGATGTAATGGCAAGAAATATGTGTAGACGTTGGATAACTGAACTTCAGTAAATATTTGTTAAAATAAAAACAATTTTAATTTTTTACTTTTTATTCTGATATAAGAATTACCAAAAAGTTGCAAGAATAGTAAAAGGAATTCCTGTGTGCACTTAACCTAGATTCTCCAATGTTAACATTTTTATATATTTGTTTTATCCTCAATCTGTCTGTCTCTCTCTCTACACACACATACACACATACAATTTTAAAAATAGTTTGGAAGTAAGCTACATTCTCTTGCAGAAAACAGTACCAATAATCAAAATGAGACCACGACCATGAATACTAACAGACCACTAACTGCCCTTATTCAGATTTTGCCAACTGTCCAGATTGCACCAGAATTTCATGAGCAAGGAAGAGAAAGACTCAAATCTCTTCTGGGGTGTGAACAGGGCAGGCAGTGTACTGAAGTCTGGATTAGGGTGCAATCCACAGGGATGGAGGCAAGGGGGCTTCTGCAGGCATTGAGCCTCCTCTGCCAGCTCCAGACCCCAAGGATACCACCCTCCTCTTTCCTCAGTGTCCCCAGAACTCCTTTGTGACCTTCCATACCTCTGGTGTTGCCATAAACCACATAGTTGTCTAAATAAACTTTACCTGGGACTGACCACCCCAAGGCAGTGGCCCCAGGACTCTCCAACCACTTCAGCACCTAACACAGCTTGGAGGATCCACAAAGCTCCATGGTTGCTACATAGATTAGGTTTCTGTCTCATAGACAAGAGCTGGGGGTGGGCAGAGACCATCTCTTCTCATCTCTCTTTCCCACTGACAACTGAGGAACGGAGGCTCAGAGAACTCTGAGACTAACAGGGGCAGAGCTGGGTGGATGCCCCACTCCTGCCTCTCAGGCCTGCTGTCTTCCCCACACATCATGCAGCTGGCCTAAATTCCCCTGTCTACAGGGCAGAGTCACAATCTGCACACAGCATGGAGCTGGGGGTGTGGGTGGTGATGGGTGGGGGGCCGAGTGACACCTCAGGGAAGATGTGTGCTCACCTTGGTGGCTTGTGGCTGGATGAGTTGTTCTTTTGAGGCTGCAATGTGGAGTCCATCTACCTGAACGTGGAGGCCGTAAACACACACCGGGAGAAACCTGAGGTAGGTGATGGACTCTGTGGCTTAAGCTGGCACCCAGTGAAAGCACCCTCTCCCACAGAAAGGCAGCCCCGGTCCCACAGAGCTTGGGTGTTTCACTCCAACAGGCAGGATAACCCAGAAATGCGGGAACCGCAGCCCAGACCTGAGGCACCAGAGACGCAGGGCTGGAGCAACCCCTGCCAAAAAGGCCTCCAGCCGGGATTCCCCCAGGCTTGCTGGAGAAGAGGGTCAGGATCCAGGCCTGGCTGAAAAAGGGGAGCCTGGCCATGAGAACAAGAGGCAAGGAGGGGCTGGCACTCCTGTCTCCTTCCTATTAACACTGGGTTCTCTCCTCTCAGAATGTGGACCTCACCCGAGAACCTCAGGAAGCCCTGAACACTGTCCCTGCCCACTACTGAGCCCTTCCCAGGAGGCCAAGTTGCCTTTACTCTTGCTTTCTTTGTTTTTTCTACCCCAGGAGCTCCTGCATCTGCCCTTGCCTACATGCCCAGGTACCCCCAAGCCTCTGAGGATGTTCTGGCCTAGGCCTAACTTCATCCTCAACAGGAGGGCTCTGCTTCTGGCAAAGACCTCAGCAGCTCAAGCCAGGTCCCTGTTCACAGTCACAGCCAAAAGACTGTCTGGCTCTGCATGGGCCTTTGTCTTAGTTTCTCAATTCTTGTTCCCTAAACAACAAAGGTTCCTCTTTCTCGCTGCGGGAGGGGAGAAGAGGCCATTGTGAGGCTTCCTTCGCTGTACATAAGACCTTGTTTCTGTGATGAGGCCCAGTTTCTGTGGGGGTGGGGGATTGTGAAGACTTTCTAGAGGCGGGTTCCCAGGCAGCATGTCCAGAGATGAGGGGGGCCAGTGGGCCTGTCCCTTTATGGGCAAATGTGACTAGGGGAATGAAATCTTCCTCCTCACACAGGAAACTATGGTACCTGGCTCTGCTCCTACTCCTACCCCCAACCCTGAGTTATTTCACTTTCCCTGTGGTTAATACAACCAACACCCTGGAGTCCCCAGAACATTATCTCCAGGAACAGTTATCTTCTCTCCCCTTCAACCACCCACTCTTTGAACTTTATCATCATCCAGAGTTCTATCTCTTCTGTCTTCCTAAATGCAACTGTCTGACCACCTACACCCTCTCATTATTTCATCTTTCAATGTCACTGCAAAACACCTAGCTGCGTATCTATCACAGATGAGTCACTTAAGTGATATTTATTAGATCAACCACACTTTTTCTTGGACCTCATTAACATTTGTGTTCATCAGTTCCTCCTTTGTTGCTCAAGCCATTAGCCAGAAAGCTGATCTGGCTAGCACTGAGCCCCCCCACCCCCATCTCTCCCATAGAAACATGTTGATCTCTCCCTAAATGCAGGGAAAAAAAACCCAGGGAGCACATCTAATTCACTCTGCCGTTTCAACGTTTATTTCTGATACCAAAACTTGACAGCACACAAGGGGGAAAAAGCAATAGACAAGGAACAGCAAATAAATTCATCTTGCATGCCACTTTCAGTCAACAGGATGTGGCTCTCTAGATAGCTGTGTTCAGAAGGATTCTGAGGCTTCAGCCTCACTCAGGGGAAAGACTATTGCAATTGATTAGCAATATCTGTGAACACAAAAATGAAAAAAAAAACATTAAAAATCAATAGTATATACCAAATAGGAAGGGAGATACATACCAAATAGTGCTTCCCCAAACTTCTCTCATCTCCCCAACATGGATTTCCCAGAACTCTCAGCTACAGCACACAAACACACTCCCATGGACTCTGTATCTCCCAATGACCCTAAATGCCCAATCCAAAGTGATATACCTACCCAACATCTCACTCAACCCAGAAGAAACCAATGGCACCAAAGTTGGCAGCGAAGTTGGCACTGGCCGTACCACCAGGGCCAATAATGGGGCCCGCGAAGGTCTGAGGAAATCTGGAGCGGGCATTCTGGTGGTATCTGGCCCAGAAGGTAAACGGGATTCTGGACCAGGGATCTCCAAAATCTCCTTCCTCATCCCAGGTCAGTAGCTCAAACTCAATGTCATCCCAGCTCCAGGGCCCTGATACGGCCTCATCTCCAATCCCCATGCGGGTTCTCGCCTCAGCCCTGGCCTCGGCCTCAGCTGCAGCAGCATCTAAAGCATCCAAGGCCTCGTCTGCAGCCTCCATAAACTGTGCAGTCCAGTCGCGAGGGTCTCTTTTCTGAACCTGAGATGAGGAATAGAAAATAAAACCCATAACATTCTTAATTAATATTTATGACACACCTGCTATATATTTAGGGCCCTGCTTTGTGTTACTGTTCACATAGTAACAACAACAAATACCACCAGTAATGTGGTACCTACAAGGTGCGATCCCTAAGATCTCATTCCTGCTCTGGACTTTTCCCATCAATCACACCTCATCCCTTGACCTATCAAGTCTGGAGCAGTCCCTCTATTACCTCTGCAATGAACCGCAACACTTTCATCTTGCTAGTCTCATGGTAGGAACGGAGGCCCCAGAGGAACTCATACTCAGGAGGGTTGCTGTTGGGCACTCGTCTGTAGTCTAGGTACCTTAGAAAGAGCAGAAAGGTCTTTGCCTCTACCCAGCCAGAATTATAGTCCATCGATGTGTAATAATCCTAGATTTTGACACCCCAGATTTCAAGTAGCAACTCCCCCCCAACCCAGACTCATTCCTAAATATAGATTATTTACCCTCTAATTATCAGGCCTTCGAATTCCTGGGCCAGTGCTTCTATACCAAGCAGTCCCCTAGAGCGGGAGGGGGAGCTTGTGTAGAGTCATAGAAAGGACAACACTTAACGTTACCTCCTCCGCCCCAGCTCTAGCTCCAGGTTCTTGTCATCTTGTCATTGAACCACAGATAAGCCCACTGCAAAAGCCTCAGTCAAGTCCAGCCCTGGAAATATCTACAGTGGGCGTGGTGGACAGGCTTCACTTACAAGATAACTATGCTGCAGAAAAATCCAACCACAAGGAGTATATTCAATAAATGCTCCTGAGTACACATGTGCTTCTGTATGCATTGGTAGAGTGAGTATAAAAAAGGAGCACAGGGATGGATTTCTGAGGCTGACCAGCACACAGACTTCATGGAGACCACACAAAACCATTTAGGTATTACTTACTTTTGCTTTACAAACTCGTAAGTGAGAAGTTTCCTCAGATCTCCAAGGAGGGGATGCCTCACCCTGAGAATATAAAAAGAAACCCATAATCAGAGACGATGACATTGCCCAAAGACAAGAAAAGAGGTTTCCAGCACAGAGGTCAGAGATGAGAGAAGAGGCAGAGAGGTCAGGACTATTTCCCCATCCACCCGGGTCACATTCTTGGGCTCTGTACCTCCCCAAACCAATTCCCCTAGACCACCAGGCTGATGCAATCCTGGGACCATCCTCTGTTGCCAAAGGATGATATAAACAGGCAAGAGATGAGAGAGCCCAATCATACCCAGGACGCAGTCCCATCTTGCGTAGTGCCTCCCAGAGGACAGCTGCAATGGGAGGCAAGGGGAGACAAAGGACGGAAAATGAGCATGGAAATCAGGCTGAAGCCAACCCCCAGCTGCTGGTCCAGCCACTCACCTTCACTGGCACGGTTGCCATTCATGAAGATGACACCCAGAATCACTAAGAGGAGACCCAGCTTGGGTGTGTCTTTGGTCCTAAAGGAGTACAAAAAAAAAAAAAAAAAATGTTTCAGCAGCTATTTGCATGAGAACCCCCTAGGCAGCCTCCCCATCCAGCTTCCCCAGGATTCCTCTACTAGGGGATAATTCTACCCCAGTTCTGCCCGTGACCTACTATGTGACCCCAAATCCTGGATCCTGCTCTACTTCTACTTGAAACTCCTGGGGATAAAAGCACCACTGAGAAAGGTAATATTCCACCTCCTTTCCCATCTTACGTTCCCAGTATGCCAGCCAGGGACTCAGGGGTACTGATGAGAATGTACAGGTGTTCTTCCTTGTCAATTTCTTTCAGCTGAATTCCAAATTTCTACAGGGACAAGAAAACAGACTATGAAATAACAAAATCTAGCCTAAACTGCTACCCATACACGGTCACTCCCCTCCCCATAAGACTTGCTGGTAGGAATCCCATGAATCTTTGAAATCAAGACTTTCTCGTAGTATCTATTGGGGGGGGGGCTTTCCCCATCATTCCTGTCCGTCAAGGCTGTCTTCTCACCTTCTCCAAGACAAAGCATGCACGTTCAATGATTTCTGGATACACATCAGTGTATTCACGGATGATATCCCTCAGCATTTCTGGAGGAGAGAGGAGAGAGCACCTGAGCTGAGCAGGGCCCAAAGAGTGGCAACCTCTTTGCCAGCCCCAGTGAGGGAAGCACAGTCAGTGTCCTTGAGAGGGAAAAAGGAAGACCCCCACCCTGGAAGGAAGGGAGGGGACATACAAGCAAAGAGATGTCCACAGAGCATGGAGTGTGGGGAAGGTCAGAGCTCCGAGAGAGGGCGCTGGATGCATACCTGAGCGCTTGATGGGCACCTTTGTGTAATCTTTAAGCATCAGGTACTTGACCAACTTATTCGCCTGGGAAGGAAAAAAGGAAATTGTTAAAGTTATCATTACAGAACACTTGGTTGAATTATAGACAGGGGAACGACGAAAGAAAGAGGAAAAGGGGAGGAGTGACTGGGGAGTTTTAGTTCTTACTCTTTCCTGAAGAAGGGCCACATCTCGGGGCTGTGAGGCACCCAGGTTCTGTGAGGCACGCGAGTTGGGAGAGGGGCGCAGGTTCGGGGAGGGGCGCAGGTTCTGCCAGTCAGGGGGAACTGGCCAATCGGTGGGGATCCAGTCAGGTGGGAGAGGCCAGTCAGTGGGAAGCGGCCAATCGGGTGGCAATGGCCAGTCAGGTGGTAGCGGCCAGTCGGGAGGGCCTTGCCAATCTGGAGGACCCTGCCAGCCTGGTGGAGTCTGCCATCCAGGTGGGGTCTGCCATCCAGGTGGATTCTGCCAGGCCAGTGGGTTGGGCCAGACAACTGGACCAGGCCAGACAATGGGGTTTGGCCAGATCACAGGGTTCTGCCAGATCACTGGGTTCGGCCAGATCACTGGGTTCTGCCAAGCAACTGGGTTTTGCCAGGCTGGTGGGGTCTGCCTAGCTGGGGGGCTCTGACGTGCTGGTGGGGTCTGCCTGGCTGGCTGGTTTTGCCAGCCTGATGGATTCTGCCAGGCCAATGGGGTCTGCCAGAGCACATTGGGGGGTGCGCCAGGTGGGCTCTGAGTGGTCACTGGAACTGGTGCAGACCTCCAGGTCCCTGGAGCCAGTGGGGCCCGCCTCTGATCCCCACCGCTGTTCTCTTCCACATTCAAGTTATTAATCTGCATCACCAAAGAGAAGGAAAGTCAGGGTCACCAACTGTTTCTATGTTCTCACCTTATCTATTCCAGGAAGGCCCCCTAAAACCCTCACCTGTAGTGACAGCCTGACCCACTAGCCAATGGTCACCCTGAGTCCTGGGCTTGTCTTTCACTGTCTTCCAGGCAGGAGTTTCGTCTCTGAACCAGGCCAGAAGCAACCCAAGGGTGGGGCCTGAGGCTTCTCCTCTTCCTATGTCCACCACTGGCTCTGCTTGTACCACCCTGGACAAATCACTCAAGTCACTTCACCTCTCGGGGACTTAGTTTCCTTCTCTGTAAAGCTGAAACTGTGACCCCTAGCTGGTATGAGGTACTTTGAAGATTTAAGGAGTGAGATAACCTGTGTGAACTTGTCCAGGCCAAGACCTAACACACAGTGGCTACTGTCACGATGTAAACTGAATTACGTACAGACTATATACATTATGCATTCATGTGTCATCTCCCCACTAGCCTGTGGACACTCAGAGGACAGGAATGATCACATTCACCTTATCATCCTCTACAACCTACAACAGGCAATTATATACATTTTGTTTTGTTTTGTTTAGAACAAATGAACCACCTCTGAGAAGAAAGGAGAGAACCCAAAGCAAAGTGTAAATAGCAGGGATCTCACCTTGCGGGTCCTCTTGCCCCGAATTATCGTCCTGGACTCCAGATTCTGAGCCTGGGAACCATCTGCTGATGTCTGTGCAGCTGCACCGTCAGATTCACAGATACCTGGGCCTGGGTCAGCCTCTATGTCAGCCTGGGAAGTGGCCATCTTGACCTGATTAACATTCTGGGTCTGGGGATCAGCTGTCGGGGCCTTAGTGGTGTCATTCCAAGCCTTGAAGGCTGTCTTAGGCTGAGTGTTGACCATCTCACTGGCATTGAGAGAGGGAGAGAAATTGTAGGTGGCATTTGGGCCCACCTTAGTAGTGGCATTCTGGGCCTTAAAGGCCATCTCCGACTTGTTGGCAGTTAACTCACTGGCGGTTGCTGCCTGGGAAAAATCATAGACGGCATTTGGGCCCTTTGGGGTGGCATTCTGGGACTTAAAGGCTGCCGTATGGGGGGTGCTGGGAATCTCCTTGGCATTAAGAGCCTGAGAGAAATCATAGGCAGCATTTGGGCCTTTTGTGGAGGCATTCTGGGCCTTAAAGGCTGTCTTAGGCTTAGTGGCAGCTGCTAAAGCCTGCATATCAGCCATCTCACTGGCTGTTGGGGGCTGTGAACTCTGAGGACTAGCATGCGGCCCGCTGGCAGCTGCTGTGGCCTGGTTGGTAGGTGGAGCCTCTGAGATCTGGATGGCCTCCATCAGGGTCTGCATAAGCAAGGTGCTGTCTTCTACAGAAGCCTCAGCCTGCAAATACAAGGGGCAAAAATAAATCTCTGGGAGAGTGGGGAGGAGCAGCACAGGGGAGGTGCAGAGGGGTGCTCGGTGCAACAGAGGAGGGCTGAGGCAGAGATCTAGGGGCTTCCGAGGGCTGTAGCCGTAACAAAACGTGTGGTAGGGGCTGAGTGGGGCAGGGGCTAAACAAGGGATGGGGCGCAATGAGGAGAGGGGCGAAGTGGCGGGGGCGGGGTGCTGATCTAGGAGAGAGGTTAGAGCAGAGCAGTGCAGAGTGAGGTAGGAGCGCTCAGGAAGAGGAGGTGGAGAAAGAGTGCCGCCTCGAGGAGTTGAGGAGAATAAGGGGGTCGCAGGGGGGGTGGGGAATGCAGGAGAAAGGGGGGTGGAGGCGGGAGGTTGGGGGAGGGGGCGGCAGAGAGCTCTACAAGCATCAGGACTATAGGGAAAAAATGGTTCCTTACCCAACCCGCATTATCTGGGCAGATTGCCCTGACTACTAACAGGGTCTCCCTTTTCTCTGAGCAGGGACTGAGGGCTGGAAAGGGACGCGACCCTCCCGCCCCCCTCAAGAAACCATGGGAATTTGGAAAAATGACGGGATCTAGGCACCTAGAAAGCCAAATCGGATCCAGGCGTTTGGACAGCCAAAGAGGGTGGTGGTGGGGGGCAGGGGGAGAAACTGTCGGCTAGGGAAATGGTGGGGTGGGAAGTGGAGATCTCACCTGGAAGCCGAGGAGGCCCGCACCACAGTCCATTTTCTGAGCCATGGTTCTTGTCCCTCTGGCAAGAGCAGAGCCTGGGGGGTGTAGGGGAGGAGTTGGGCGTTATACTCCAGAGGGCAAATGCGAAGAAACGAATTTTGGGAGGATGGTGGTGTTTGAGGTTTGATTGTGGGGACGGATGAGGTGCTGAATGTGAGGAGAACGGGCCAGATCCGAGTGGGAAAAGTGAATGGGTGTCCGGATGGATGTTCTGAATCCCGAGAAGCTACAACGGGGAGAAGCTTCAAATCGGGGTTCGGAAAGCCGATGAGTTCTGAATCCAGGCGGATTGCGTTGGGATTCGCATTTGGGAAATTGAATGGAGTTTTCGAATCAGAAGGAATCATATAACAGTACAGATAGAGGTCGAGAAATCTGTAGAGATTTTGTACGATGGGAGGGGTTCAGAGAGCGAACAGGGATTCTGAATAAGGGAGGATCGGGTGAGGGGTGTGAATCAGGGTTCGGGGAGTGGAAGAGGGATCAGAATCCGGGGTAAAGGGATCGGGATGAAAAATGGGGGGCCCGCACCAGGGGGCAGATGCCCTGTCTGGGGGCTAATTCTCACCTTGCCTCAGGCCCCAACCCCAACCCCCTCGTTGCCTCCCTTCTTCACGACTCAGAGGATCGGGATTGCAGTGCTCGGCTCTCAGCAGCCGCACCCTCTCCTTGTCCAGGAGAAAATGCCAGCGCGGCAGCTAGGACGACCCCGCCTCTTCGCCTAATATACCACCCACCGCCTCAGATGGTTGTACGCATGCGCAAGAACTGACCGACCAAATAAGAGTCCCGCCCGCTTCCCCAACAAAAGCTTCGTCCCCGGGACCGTAGTGCGCATGTGCAGCGGGAAACAGTCCCGCCTCTTTGCCAACACACCACCCCACCACCAACCAGGTCGACAGTATACAGCGGCCCCTCCCCTTCCTCTATATCCCCTCCCCCAAACAAACGCGCTGAGCCTCTAGATCCCACCCCTTGCCCCACACACCGGCCCCCTACCTTTTCCGCAATGCGTCTCTGCTCTATCCCTCCCCTCTCGTGGCCCCTCCTGTCAGGTTGGCATGCATCTCCACCCCCTAGTCTAGCACCACTTAGGTCACTATTAAGGAGGTCTCTAACTGCAACAAGTGCTAGGCTCCTTATAAAAATAAACTCTTCTACTTTGAGACCCAGGCAAAGGAATGACCAGAGAGAATACATCATTACTGGAGGTAGAAAAAGTCTGTGCATGCCACGTGATTCTACATGACTCTCCCCCTTCACCCCCCCCCGTCCCCCGCCAACAGCACCCAGACTTATAAACATTAGCTTCTTTCCTGCCCTTTGTGCAGCTCCAGCTATTTATTTTGTGTGGGGAGGTGGGGAGGTGGGGAGGAGGGGAGGGAAGGCACAGCTTGTACTTCACAGCACTATCTATGCTGCGGTTGTTTTCCTCTCGCAGCAGCCCTGGGAAGTGGATGTCAGCATCTCCATTTTACAGATCAAGACGCTGAGGCACAGACACATTGCATGATCTAGACAAGACCACAGAGCCAGTACACAGAAAATGCAGACTGTGAGCCTGGATCTTCCAGATCCTAAAACTCACGTTCCACTCGTGCCGGTCCCAGAGACTGAGGCACCCTACCCTCTTCAGTTTGAGCGACAGATTCATCCCACCTCCCCTGCCCTGTCAACATCTGTCCAAACAAGTAAGGTTTGTGTTCTCTGAGACCTAAGCTCTTGCTCTGCATCTGGGAGGACACAGGGAGAGGCCCCAGCCCCAGCCTGCTCTATGTGGGTCCATCCAGGTGTAGGAGTTACCCCTTGGGGTCCACTCCCTGCTCTGACTGTCAGGCTTCTTCGCTGTGGCACAAACGCGCTGCCCCTGAGGCATTTCTGGTGCCCACCGGAGTGGCAGGACAATCAGGCACTTGTGTGTCTGAGCCATGACAAGCCCTGATTCAGAGTAAATGTTTGCCCTGGTTCCTTCCAGGGCTGGGCCTCAATCCCAGGGATGGAGTGCTGGGCCAGTGTGTCACTAGCTGTGTGAACCCAGCTTCTCAATATGCAAAATGGGAAGCCAAAGAAGCACTTACTGGGGTCCTACCCTAGGACACATATGCTGCTGTGCTTCCAGAATGACTAGAGAGACTCAAAAAGGCAGAAAATGATATACAGATGTGAAATGACTCAAATTGAACTGATACTTCCCCCAAATCCAAGGCAGATCTTTGTACATTTCACATTTGTTCTGGCATCGGCTCCTGCCAGGAGCCAACATATGAAAGGAAGCTAATGCTAGGAGGAACTGCAGCATTTGGTCCCCAAGGGCCAACATCAATTCTGCCTGGCTGGATGACTTTCCTCATCTGTTGCATAGCAACCTCCTCTGTCAGCTGCCTGTTTTCCTCAGCTCTTCCTCTGTAAAGTGTCTGCACTGGGACGTGATCAGACTCAGGAAAGGAGGTCTGAAACACCATTTTATATGCTTTTTGCTCCCATATCTGTATCTCCAGTCTCGACTTGATCTATGAATTCTAGATCTGTAATCCAACTGCCTACCTCATTTCTGCAATTGGATAGGTCTCAGTATTTTTACAATTAACAGGTCCTGAAGTGATTCCTTTGTATATCTCCCTCCTCACCAACATTGTTTCTCCTTTAGTAATGACCTTCTCTCTCCATTAGAATAAAAACCTTTAAGGGAGATGGATTTTTGTTTGCTTTATTCATTGCTGTATCCCTAGCACCTAAAATGATGCTTGGCATATTTTATATGCTGAAAAAATATTTGTTTAATGAATGAATGAATCCCACCATCCACCCTGTTGCTTAAGTGTGGAACCCGAGAGGCATTCTTTTTTCTTTCCTGTGATGAATTAACTTACTTTTCCTCATTACATAAAAAATGCGTATCATCATTAAAAATTCAAATATTACCTAAATATTTTAGATATTAAGTAACCACCACTCCAAATCTCACCACCTTCAGATAACTGCTATTAAGATTTTAATGTTACCTTTTCATATAACTTTATGCATATATATTCTTACATAGTGGGATTATACTATAAATTGCATTTTTACTTAATGCTACCCACTCCTTTCTTTCACCTCTACCCTTATCTGTCAGATATACATTTCAAATAACCATTTTTCTATCTGTCCATATTCAAAAAGTCCTTTTTAAATTGTTTTACAAAAGTTAAGATCATATTATATACACTTTAATGCATCTGATTTTTCTTAGTTAATACTAGTCTACCTCTTGTTCATCCTTTTACATTGCTGCATAATATTCCACAATAGGGATGGACTACAATGTATTCAACCATTCCTTCACTGATGGTCATTCATTTTAGTTGCAGGTGTTTTTTGGGGGAGGGGGCACATGCCAACAACATTGCAATTAAATACTTGTACATATATCCTTGTATTTTAAAGCTTAACATTTTTAACCCCATGACATCAGATGCCCAGGAGTAAGACTGACATACTCTACAGTGTTTGGTGTTATAAGACTTTCCCAATTTTCTGCCAATCTGATGTGTATTTTATTGGTATCTCCTTGTGGTTTTAACTTATATTTCTGATAAGTAATGGAACACATATTCATATATTAATGAACCTATTTGATTTCTTTTGTAAAGCACTTGTGTTAAGTCTTTTACCTATTTTTCTTTTGTTGTCTGTCTTTGTCTTAATTATTGGAGGACTTCGTTTTATACAGTCCTACAGATGCTTACTGAAATCCCTTAGGGCTAGATGTATTGCAAATTTTTTTTTCACATTTCAGTAAGGTAATACAGTGTGTATACTCTATATTACATAACAGTTCCAAATGCAAGAGCCACAAAGGTCAGATATTCACACTTTCACATTCTCTTAGCAGCTAAGAGAATGTGATCTAGAATTTACCACTGTGGTGGGGTCCTGAAGACCATCCTCAGGTTCAGTGACTCATTAGATGCACTCACAGAACTCAGAAAAGGTGTTATACTCATGGCTATGGTTTATTACAATAAAAGGACACCAATTTAAATCCACAAAGCTAAAAGGCGCATAGGACAGAGTCCAGGAGAGACCAGGATGAGCTTCTCTCTCAGTGGAGTTTTATGGCCAGTGCTTAATTCTCCCAGCAAGATGTGTGACAACCAGGAAATCTCGCCTGAGCCTTGGTGCCTGGAATTTTACTGGAGGTCAGTCAGGTAGGCATGGAACACCCAGGTGGCTGACCTTAGTCTTCAGCTTGTGCAGAGGTCAAACTAACACCACAAGGCTCAAGGCCCTACTATAAATCAAACTGTTAACATAAACCATCTGATGTGGCCCAAAGCCCCAGGTGAGCAAAAAACTTTCATCAGGCATTATATGCCAAAGGATTAGAGGTTATCTCCCAGGAGCTTGTCAAGAGCTGGGCCTTTCTTTGGAATATGCAGAAATTTTTTGGAATGCACAGGGTTTGAACATCCCAGACCTGCCCAGTCAAGTCTTTTACTGCACAGTCATAATTCCAACTTAAGACTTGATCTGAAAAGAGTGCTTCAAAGATGCCGTGATGGAATTCAATGCCATTATCTGTGGCAGTGGGATGAGGATCCACAAAAAAATCCAGTTTCTAGGAGCAGCATAGGTAGCAGGGCCAAGGGCAGCAACCGGTATCCAGTGTTCAGTGGTGGCAGCAATGGGATCCAATCAGCTAAAATTTATGGCATGATTTTTGAAATACAGCTGGGTTGGCAGCTCTTAGCAAATTATTGTATTAATTGTGCTACTTTAAAATGTTAAAACAAAATTTTAAATTAATTATAGATACACAGAATATTGCAAAGATAATACAGAGAAGTCCTATGTATCCTTCAGCCGCTTCCCCCAATTGGCACATCTTTGTAACTATAATACAATAGCAAAACCAGGAAATCAACATTGGCATAATATGTGTGTATAGTTTTATGTCACTTTATGACAAGTGGAGGTTTCCACAGTAATTACCACAGCAATCAAGATACAGAACTATTCCATCACCACAAATATTTCCCTGTACTACTCCTTTATAGTCACACTCACTGCCATTCCCTCCACTATCTCTAACCCTTGGGAGCCATGAATGGGTTCTCCCTCTATCATATAATTTTAACATTTCAAGGTTATAAAATTAGAATCATACAATATGTCACATTTTGAGAGACTTTTTTCACTCAGCATAATACCTGTGAGATACACCCAAGTTGTGTGTTTTCCCTTTTTATTGCTGTGTACTATTCCATGGTATAGACGTGCCATACATAGGTGGTTTAACCATTCACCCACTGAAGGACATCTGGGTGGTTTCTAGTTTGGGCTCTTAGAATAAGCTCCTATAACCATTTTTGTATAATTTTTTCTATGAACATAAGTTCTCATTTCTCTGGGATAAATGCCCAAGAGTGCAATTGCTGGATTGTGTAATAAGAACATGTTAGTTTTGTAAAAAACTTGCCAAACTTTCCCAGAGTGATTGTATCATTTTACATTCCCACCAACAATGTGTGAGTGGATTTTCTCCAAATCCTTGCCAGCATCTGTTGTATTTTTTAGTCATTCTGATCAATGTAAAATAATAACTCATTGCGGTTCCACTTTACATTTCCCTAATGGCTAATAATGTTGAACATTTTAAACACGTGCTTATTTGCCATCAATATATCCTCCTCAGTGAAATGTTTCCTCATATCCTTTGTCCATTTTCTAATTGAATTGTTTGGTATTTTTCCGTCTTTTTAAAAAAGTATTGAACCTTGAGAATTTATGTATTTTATGTACAAGTCCTTTGTCAGATATATGGCTTGCAAATATTCTCTCCCAGTTTGTAGCTTTCAAATTCTTAACAGTCACATGGCAAATTTTTGAGGCAGCCCAATATATTGATTTTTTTTCCTTTTAAAGATTGTAGGTTTTATGTCATTTCTAAGACCTTTTGAACAAATCCTAGGATCTGAAGATTTTATCCTATATTATACTCTAAAAATTTTATGGTTTTAAATTTTACATGGAAGTCTATCAAAATTTGGATTTAAATTTTGAGTGAGATGTGAGGTCCAGGTCAATTTTCATTTAGGGGAATGGAAGAGGCAGAGCTACGAATATCCATCGAATCATCCCAGCACTATTTGTTTAAAAGACAATCCATCCACTGAATTATTTTTGCACCTTTGTTAAAAATCAGTTGGTCATTCATACTTGTGTGAGGCTATTTCTGAGTTCTCTGTTTTGGCCCATTGGTCTATGTGTTTATTCATCTATCAATGCCACAATAGTCTTGATTATTGTAGCTATACAATAGTCTTGAAGTTGCACAGAATTTTATTTTTCTTTTTCAGAATTATTTTATCTATTATTCTAGTTCTTCTGTTTTCCCACATATTTTGGAATAATCTATCTCTACAAAACATCTTGCTGTGATTTTGATATTAAGTGCATTCAACTTGTATCAATTTAGGGAGAATTAACATCTTTTCTACATTGATTCTTCTAATCCCTGAATATAGTATGTCTCTTCTATTGATCTTCTTTGACTTCTTCATCAGAGTTTTGTGTATTCTGTTGTTGTTGGGTAGAGTGTTCTATATCAATTAGATCCTGTTGGCTGATGCTATTGAGTTCTTCTATACCCTCGTTCTGAAGTCTATGTTATTATTAATACCACCACTCCTGCTCTCTTTTGATTAGTATTTGTATGACATATATTTTAACATCTTTTTACTTTCAACCTACTTTTATCCTTATATTTGAACTGAGTTTCTTATAAACAGTGTATAATTTGGTAATGTTTGTTTATCTACTCTGCCAATCTCTGTCTTTTAATTGATGTATTTAAACCATTTATATAGATTTTCGTTGTTGATATATTAGGGCTTAATAGGTCTGCCTTTTTTGTTTTTTGTTTTATGGGGCTTTTCCTCTGTTTTTTATTTCTCTGTTTTCTTTTTCATGCCTTCCTGTGGGTTAAACTTTTACGTAGAATAATGCTATGGTCTGAATGTTTGTGTCCCTTGAAACTTTGTATGTTGAAATCTTAATCCCAAAAGACGATAGATTTAGGAGATGGGCTTTTGGGAGGTGCTTTAGTTATGAAAGTGGAGACCTCCTGAATGGAATTAGTGTCTCAAAGGCTCCAGAATGATCTCTAGCCCCTTCCACCATTTGAGGACACAGTGAGCAGATGCCCACTCTAAACCAGGAAGAGGGCCCTCACCAAATGAGACCACACTGATGTCTTGATATTGGACTTCTCAGCTTCCAGAACTGTGAGAAACAATTTCTGTTGTTTATAAGCTACCTAGTCTGTGGTATTTTGTTATAGCAGCCCACATGGAGTAATACAAATTCTGTTTTGATTTATCAACAACATTTCTGAGTGCATAGCTTTTCATAGACTTTTTTTAGTGGTTGCTACAGGTGCTATAAGTATATGTATGTCATGTATCACAGTCCACTCATGGAACATTCTACCAGTTTAGTGAAGTACAGAAACCTAACTTTGTTTACATGCTTTTACCATCATTTATAATATAAATTCATAATATAATTTATATATATATAATTGTCTTAAATACTTCCTTACATACATTGAGAACAACAGTGGTATAATTCTTCAATCATCAAACATAATTTAGATAACTCAAGAGGAAAAGGAAAGCCTATTATGTTTACCTTTATTTTACTCTTTTTATTATCCTTTCTTTCTTACTGATGGTCCAAGATTCTTTTATCATTTTCTCTTTTTCAAGAACTTCTATTCAGCCATTATTTTAGGGTAAATAGGTTGGTGACAAATCCTGTTAGTTTTCTGTCTTCTGAAAATGTTTTGATTTCCTTCTCTTCATTACTGAAGAATATTTTCATTGGGTAGATAATTCCACGTTGACAGTTTGTTTCTTGTGGCACTTGAAAAATGTTATGGCTTCTATGGTTTCTAATGAGAAATCTGCTGTCACCGATCTGGTGTTCTTCTACAGATCAAGGGTCATTTCTCTCTCTGGTGCCTTTTAAGATTTTTTTATTTCTGCCTTTAGCTTTCAGAAGTTTGAAAATGATGTCTAGGTGTGAATTTCTTTGACTGCATCCTGTTTGAAGTTTGCTCAGCTTCTGGAATATGTCTGATTATGCTTTTTTCCAAATTTGGGAAATTTTCAGCCACTTTTTCAGCCCATATGATGACACCTATGTTAGATCTTTTGCAATGGTCCAAGAAGTGCCTGAGGTTGTTCACTTTTGTTTTTCAGCCTATTTTCTCTCTGTCAGATATGATAATTTTTATCATTCCACCTTCAAGTTCACTAATTCATTCTTCTGTCATCTTATTCTGCTATTGAGCTCATCTATCTATTGGTACTGCTGTTGAGTTCATCTATTAATTAAGTTCATTTACTGGATTTTTCAGTCTTAAATTTCTTTTTGATTCTTCTTTATATCTTCTATTTCTTTTGTAGACTTTCTATTTCTTTGCTAAGACTTTCTATTCTTTTACATGCTCTATGAACAACTGCTCACTGAAACATTTTTATCATGGCTGTTCAAAAACCCTTGTAGATGATTGTAATATCTGTGTCATCTTGGTGGTGGTGTGTGTCGGCTGTCTTTTCTCATTCAAGTTGTGATTATCACAATTCTTGATGTGACAAGTGATTTTCAATTGCATCCAGGGTATTTTGCATCTTATGACATAAGGACTTGAATCTTATTAAATCTTCTGGTTTATCACATGTGGGTGGAAGTCCACATTCTCACTCAGCCTTCATTGACACCTGGGAGAGAGGGGCTCCTTGTTACTGAGGGCTAAGTGAGAGTTCCAGCTCCATATTAAGCTTCTACTGATACCACCCTGACTGGGGTAGACTTGGATGCCTAATTACATGGGGAATGTGTATCACTGCTAGTGCTTGGTGCTGATAAAATCCTGACTCTCCACTAGGTATTCTTCAGACATGACCCCAATGGTTAAGGGGAGGAGTATCTCATTATCACCCATTAGAGAAGAAGATCCAGGCTCCCCACATGGTCTCTAACATTGTGGGGATTGGGCTGTTCCCACTTCCCATTCACCCTTCTCTAACATTCCGTCAGGAGATTTGAGACCTCAGTACAGCCTGGCAAGAGTAGAAGTACAGGGTCTCTATTTGGCTTTTGCTAGTAGGGGTGGGGCCAGTTTTTCTTCTGGTATTTAGCTAAAGTAGAGGACTTATTGTCTAAAAAATTTTTTCTGGTCTCACTATGGTGCCTTTGTCTTTTGGATATAGAGAGATTAAACTTATATTGGAGCTGGTTGTGTGTGTGTGTGTGTGTGTGTGTGTGTGTGTGTGCCCTATGGTGCTTCCAGTTTGCCAGCTTCTCCAGCATCTGGTCTGGGATATATGTGGCAAAAAGAAAACCCAGGAAACTCACCACCATGTCATTGCTTGGTATCCAAGTTCCCTAGAGAGTATGCCATCTTAATTCCTACTTTCAGGGTCTAACCATGTTTGGTTTATACATAATGTCCAGGGACAAACAGGGAAAAGTACATCTATATTATTTACTCCTTTCTACTGGAAGAGGAAGTTCCTAATTCTAGTATTTTTTTATTGTAACTATTGAGATTTCTAATTTAAAATCATTCAATAAAAAATAATTTGATCACTTATTTTGCTATATATATTGCACTTATTTTGATGTCTTATATAACTTGCTGAAACATCAAGACAATATTGGGTCATAACCTCAATAAATAACAACTCTTTCTTTTTCTTGAAATGACTTTACCATTTCACAATTTAGAATGTTTGCTGCTTTTTAATTAGTTTCTAAACATCATATTCAGTAGTTTATTTCTATTCCTATTTTACTTACCATTATTCATATCTCTCTCTGCCTTATCACCAAATCTAATCCATCACCTATTTCTGTTGATTCTACCATTTTTAGTATGCCTTGATTCCATTTTATTCCTTCACTTTTCATCATCTTCTTGTTAGAAGGGAGCATGAAGAGAGGGAGTAACAGCGAGAGAAAAGTTGAAAAGAGACGAGATGGTGAGGAAGAGAGGGAGGAAGGAAAGAAGCACAAAGAAAACAGGAATAAAAGAAATAAGTGGGGAGAGGGTATAGCTTAAGTGGTAAAGTCCATGCTTAGCATGCATGAGGTCCTGAGTTCAATCCCCAGTACCTCCTCTAAAAATAAATAAATAAACTCATTAACTCCCCCCACCACAAAAAAAGCTAAACAAAAAGACTTCTATGTAAAAAATAAAAAGAATAAGTGAAATAGCAGTTGCAAATAAATGGAATGATTAAGATAAGGAGAAATAAGAGAATGCAGAAAGAATGGATACTAAGTTGAAATTTAAAAAGCAGGAGGAAAGAGAAAAAGGAAGTAGAATGCAGAAGGGAAAAGAGATGTAGGATGGAAGACTGTGAAAGAGAGTGGAAGCAGACAGAGAGATTCCAGGTAGATGGAAGAAGAAAGGAAAATAAACAAGGAGAAGGAAGAAAAAGAGGAAGGGGGGAGGAAGAGAAAATAACGAGGGAGAAAAGAGAAGTGTTTGAGATAAGAAGGGCAGAGAGGAGGAAGGGGAAAGGGAGTGGAGGGAAGCGGGGTGGAGGAGGAAGAGGGGGAAAAGTGATGGGGAATCACACTTCACTAATGGCAGATTTCACTCTGCAGAGAGAAGAAGGCTTAATTTTAGAAGTTCTCCCGTTTTCTTCTTCTCAAATCCCCAGCTCCCTTTGCATTTGGTACCCACCAAAGTGCCAGAGGTCATTTCTTGCCTGGAGGTAAGACCACTGTGGTTTTCAACTAGTAAGAGCCACATGCTCTGCATTTTGAAGAGGTAAATTGGTTTAGGATACTCAGCATTTATCACATACTTTCTGCTCCTGGTTGTTCATCGGGTATGAATATTCTCTGACAAATTTAGGTATGCAGGAAATGTAAGGTTTCTTTTTCTCTGCAACTCAACTTGAATTCTATGTCAAGTTCCCAATCTACTAAGTGGCTGAAACTCAACTCCAGCAGTGTGGATGGAGTTCCTCTCACCCCATTCATTAGAGTTGTATCTAAGTTATGGTATCTTATATGTCAAAACACCAGGATGGGTGATGTATGTTGAGTATCACATATGCATCCTGGCATTACATGCTGTCATATCTGGTTCATCAAAGTTTGTCCAAGCAGGTAGCTGTTGAGTTGAGCCTCATTCTTTACTACAAAGCCCCCCGAAGGTCTGACTGTCTCTGAGGGTGTGATGTATATACAACTCATATACACAGGAACTATTCTGCTGCTTCTATAATATGCTGGGGATTGTTCATCCCTGTGAGACTGTCTTTACTTAACATATTCCTCTTATACTCCCATGATATCCTGAGCTGAGAGGAACCATATGAGGAGGCCTAAAGCTCTGAATGCCTATAGACACCACACAACCACTTCTATTTTGTGGTCTTGTCCTCTTCCTGGCTTTATCCTGGAAGTGAGGCACCAGGACACATTGCGAGAGGATCCTACAAACCTATCTAGGTTCTTTTCCCATCCTGGAATATAAGGTCTAGGTTTCTCCTTTTTACAGGAACCCACAATATTTACTGACTCCTTGCTTCTCTTTTGCTTTTCTTTTCAACAGAATGAATGTGAGACTAGAGGTACAGCCTTGAAAAGAAGTGCCAACAACAACAAAAAGCTGAATAAACTAAAACTCAATGACTTTTTCTTGGACCCGACAGAGAAATGAGGTTTCAGAGCAAACCACCATCCTGAAATATTGAGGGGCAGGCGAATCAAGAGTCACAGATGAGATATGCTTACCTAAAGCAGAAGCCACTGAAGACATAAACTTGTAGGTATTCTTAAATGAAACTTCTGAAAGACTGCTAGAAGTTGAGTGTGAACCAGACTGAGAGTGAGAAACTCCTGGGAGTGGTAGTCTTGTGGGGGAAGCACACTTTCATGGGTTTTATTTCCAGGAATCTCACCAGTTTCTTATGGTAAAGATCCAAGAAAGACAGAGGAGGGGAAGGGTCCTTGTGAATATCCTTGTGGAATATGCCCTGAGCCTTCACCATAACAAAGGTCTACTTTCCAGGAGGAGAGACTACCAGAGCCTTGTCCTATAGCCATGAAGGAAGGACATTTTTCTTCTCACTCCAGCCCTGTTCTAGCTTTCCTGTCTCATCTAATGTGAGGGGAGAGTGGGGGGGACTATACAAGAAGAAATACCTGTAAAGGTCATAAGCCTGAGTCAAAGGCCTACTAAAACACTGTGATTTAATTGGAATATTAGAAAATACTCCCTTTCTCCCACACCATGACACCATACCAACAGAGCTCCAGTATAATAACAATGTTATAGCTGAATGACTTACAAGATGACTCTCTAAGGAAGCCCAAAGTCAAAAAAGGAGACAAAAATCAAAGACACTAGGGATAAAAAACAAGGTCCTACTATACAGCACAGGGAACTATATTCAATGTCTTGTAATCTATGGTGGAAAGGAATATGAAAAAAATATATGTGTGTGTGTATAACTGAATCACCAAGCTGTACACCAGAGACTAACATAACACTATAAACTGATTATACTTCAATAAAAAAAATTAAGGGCACTAGAGGAATGTGAAGCCTCTGTCACCTATTGCTAAAGTAAACTTTAAACAAAGCCCAACTCTTAGCAAGACTAACATAAATCTTCACACTAGAGGCCTCTCTATCTCAGTTCCTATTACCTAAAACATATCCAGCTTTCAACAAAAACTTACAAGGCACACCAAATGGCAAGAAGAAAAAGTCTCAAGAGATAAAGCAAGCATCAGACTCAGATATGACAGAGCTGCTGGCATTATTAGACAGGAAATTTAACCATAGTTGATATGTTAAAGGCGCTAATGAATAAAGCTAACAACATGCAAGCACAGATGGGTAATATAAGTAGAGAGATGGAAATCCTGAGAAAGAATCAAAAGAAAATGCTAGAAATAAAAAAAATTAATATAACAGGATACTTCCCAAACTAATATATAGATAAAAAGAAGAAGAAAAATAAAGAGAACAGAACATTCAAGAACTGTGGGAAAACTTCAAAGGATGCAACATATGCCAGAACACCAAAGGAGAAAAAAAGAATGGAACAGAAGAATATTCCAAATAATAATGGCTAAGACTTTTCCAAATTAATGAAGACAACAAATCATAGGTCCCAGAAGCTCAAGAAGGTAAACACTAAAAAATTTACACTGAGGCACATCATATTCAGACTGCAGAAAACCAAAAACAAAAAGAAACTATTGAAAGAAGTCATAGGAAAAAATTTTTTCTAAGTATATATAGTGGAACAAGGATTAGAATTACAGAAGACTTCATCAGAAACCATGCAAGCAAGGAAAGAGTGGAATGGAATATTTAAACTGTTAAAAAGAAAAAAACCTACTGACCTAGATTTCTGTATCTAGCAAAAGTATCCTTTAAAAGTGAAGGATATATAAAGACTTTCTCAGACAAACAAAAACTGAAGGAATTCATCACCAGTAGACCTGCCCTGCAAGAAGTGTTAAAAGATTTCTTTCAGGCACAAGGAAAATGATATAGGGCAGAAACTTAGATCTACACAAAGGCAGGAAGAGCATTGGAGAGGGGATAAATAACGCTTTCCTTCAAAGAGGAAATCAAAACTGCAAGTATAGATGTTTTGGGATGCTGTAATCAAAGAAAATTTATGCTAATACATTTTTTCATTTTCAAGCAACTATATGCAATTCACAAAAGAAATATCTCAAACACAAACGTATAGCAAGGATAAAAGATTGAAATAAGTTATGGCACATAATTAATAAACAAATGAAAATGTATTAATATCAGACATAGTACTTTAAGGCAAAACATTATTTTAGATAAAAGCTCACTGCATAATGTAAACAGAATAATATACAAATCATAATTTAATAGATGTGTAAGAAAGAATAATTAAAACCAAAACCATAGCATGAGATTATAACATCCCTTTCTAAGGATAGACTAATCATATGAAATATGATTCTTAAAACTCTTACAAAGATACTGTGCATTGAGGCCCAAGCATAAAACATAATGGCATCTCAGAATGAGCATTATGGAATTCTTAAAACTAGCTTCCAATGTTTTCTGGACTGGAACTAAATTGATTTCATCTCCTTCATTATATATGTGTAAGAATTTAGAAAGAAAATTTAAAGTACTGTATGCTTATGAGGTGCTGCATATTGTGATAAGTGCTGGAGAAATAATGATGAGCAAAAACACATGTATTACAATGGAATACTATTCAGCCATAAAAAAGAATAAAATAATGCCATTTGCAGCAACATGGATAGATTTGGAAATTGTCATTCTAAGTGAAGTAAGCCAGAAAGAGAAAGAAAAATACCATATGATATTGCTCATATGTGGAATTTTAAAAACAAAAGCACAAATGAACTTATTTACAAAACAGAAACAGACTCACATAGCAAACAGACTTATGGTTACCAAGGGGAAAGGGGATGGGAAAGGGCAAATTGGGAGTTTGAGATTTGCAGACATTAACTACTATATATAAAATAGATAAACAACTAGGTCCTACTGTATAGCACAGGGAACTATATTCAATGTCTTGCAGTAATCTATAATGAAAAAGAATATGAAAAGGAATATATGTATGTATATGTATGACTGAAACATTATGCTGTACACCAGAAATTGGCTCATTATAACTAACTATATACACTTCAATTTAAAAAACCACATGTGTTACCTGCTTTCAAAGACTAATGGATCTCAGTCTAATGTAATCAGAACTGAGCCCAGTCAGGCTCATACAATTTTAAGAAAGTTAACCAAGTTTTTGACGCCAATTTGCATCATGGGAGCAGCCAAAGTGACATCTAGAGATTACATTAAATGATCCTGGCATAAACTTAAATAGGTTACATCTTCCTTCATACTCCACATTTCCCTTTCAGTTAATTTCTCCCTCCCATCACTGAGCAATTAACATTCTATTAATAAGCAGAAGAATGTTTCCAGGAGAGACAAGATGAAGAAGCCTGCAAACAGGACCTGCACACACAGTTTGAGGATGTTTGTTTGATATTTATCTGATGGTCTTGCCTTACGGGCTCTTGGGGTCTTGTGACATAGAGGCCCTCTATCATTTGCACTGGCAAATCTAGAGGTATATCTGAATGTTCTCAGATACCTGGGATATGATTTAGCTCCGTATGTGTCTTTTAATGTTCAACATCAATATAAAACTTATAAACCACCTAATTTGAGAATTACGAACCATGAACAACAACTATAAGAGATATGGAGCTGGACTTGCACAAGTCATCACCCGCTTCAGCTTTATGGCATTTCCTGATTTCATTTTATGAAACAAAGATCATCTGAAAAACACTGGGGAAATGGTCCACCAACTCCAACACTGTACACCCACATCCACATTCACAATGGTAATTAGTATACTCCATCTGAAACTGTTTTAGTACATGGTGTTACATCACAATTATTTTGACATAACATTTTCCATGACATTAAAAAGCCTTTGCAAACTTCTTTATAATAACTATGTAATATCCAATGATATAAATTTACCTATGGCTAATTAACAAAAGTATTATTTCTATTTATTTTTATTTACTATATTATCGTTGTGGTGATTTTTCCCCCCTACAAACTTCTCAGCACATCTTCAATTATTTTCTTAGGGTACATTATTAGAAATCGCATTACTAAGTCAAAGATATATAAACTATTTTAAAGCTGTTATTCAATAATAACAAAATGCTTTCCAGAAAGATTTTAATCAATGCTAGTGATGTAGAAGATTCTCATGTACCCTTGATAAGTACTGAGTATTTGCTTTAAAAATATTTTTCAGTTTGAGAAACAAAATATTTAATTGATTTAAATATTATTTCTTTCATGACTAATGAAATGGAACACACTTTCTGCAAGAGTCCTTTAAATATTAAGGATATTAACCTTATATTTATCACATCTGTTGCAATTTTTTTAAGTTTATGGCTTGGCTTTCCTCTTAATTTCGTTTATGAATTCTTGATCTAATAAAAAATGTAAACCATATACTTTCATTTCCATTGTCATAGCTTCTTTTTTTTTTAATGCTGCAAATGTCCTTCCCAATCCAAAAGCCAAATAAATCATTCATTTTTTTTCTGGAAATTAATTTGGAAGTGTGTATTTAGGACCTAAAAAATATCTATGCTTTCTCAGTAATTTACCTTTCAAGATTGTGCTCTAATTGGGGAATTACAAAAATCTGGATGATTTTAATGACAGAATCATGTTTCTATGGCAGTATAAAGTAAGAAAATACTTGAATACAAACTCAGCAGGATATTGAATGGGACTTTTACACTTGCCTCTGAGTTCTGGTTAAAGCCACAGAGCTTAAAAAAAAGATGCCAATGCCAAGTATCTCCAAATCCTAAAAAGAGTCACCAAGGAGTCCTGAACATATTCCTATAGGGCTTAGGCAGGGAGAGCTGACTAGTCATGCTACTGATACTTTTCCCATTCTTTCTCATCCCAAATGTACTTGGAAACTAGAAGGAATTAGAGCACAATTTACAGTGTTATGAGTCCTTGGCTTGGGAGTGTTTTCCCCTCTTGAGGAAGGGAAGGGCATGCAACTCTCTTGCCAAAACCATGAAGAGGGATCCAAAGAATCACTTATAGAGATTGAGGGAACCTGCATGAAATAAGAGAGGGAAGTATTTTATCACATTGTGGATATCCAACAGTGTCCCTCTAGACTG
The DNA here is from genome assembly GCF_009834535.1 of Camelus ferus. Lineage (NCBI taxonomy): Eukaryota > Metazoa > Chordata > Mammalia > Artiodactyla > Camelidae > Camelus > Camelus ferus. Next base: position 44,992,003 of record NC_045732.1, on the reverse strand, counting down.
GAATTTCTGATGATTACTAAGGTTTGACTTGCTCCTAAAGGCTTTTCTACATTAAGTGCATGCCTATAGCTTCTCTTCACTGTGTCTTCAACCATACTGAATAAATTTTTTTATACTGAAGTATAGTTGATTTATAATATTATATTAGTTTAAGGTATACAATATAGTGATTCAATATTTTTATAGATTATACTCCATTTAAAGTTATAATAAAATAATGGCTATATTTCCCTGTGTTGTACAATACATCTTTGTAGCTTATTTATCTTATACGTAGTAATTTATACCTCTTAACCCCCTACCCCTACCTTGCCCCTCCCCCAACCCCTCTCCCCATCAGTAACCACTAGCTTGTTCTCTATATCTGTCTGTGAGCCTGTTTGTTATATTCATTCGTTTTATGTTTTAGATTTCCACATATAGGTAATAACATACAGTATCGGTCTTTCTCTATCTGACTTATTTCATTAAGCATAATACCTTCTAGGTCCATCTATGTTGTTGCAAATGTCAAAATTAATCATTTTTTTAGAATTTCATTATTTTTTATGGCTAATATTCCACTGTATTTATTTAGCACATATTCTTTACCCATTCAACTGTTGATGGACACTTACATGTTGCTTCCATATCTTGACTATTGTGAATAACGCTGCTATCTATGAACATTTTGGTGCATGTATCTTTTTGAATTAGTGTTTTCACTTTCTTCAGATATATACCCAGGAGTGGAATTGCTGGGTCATATGGTAGTTCTAATTTTAGTTTTTCAAGAAACCTCCATACTGTTTCCCACAGTGGCAGCACTGATTTACATTCCCACCAATGGTGTATGAGAGTGCCCTTTTCTTCACACCCTCTCCAACATTTGTTATTTGTAGACTTTTTCATGATGGCCATTCTGACAGATGTGAGGTGATATATCGCTGTGGTTCTGATTTGCATTTTTCTGATGATTAGTAATGTTGAGCAACATTTGAACTCTGGTGGAAAGATAATTCATGATTACTACATTCATAGGGGTTATCTCTGTTGATGAATTTCCTGATGTTAACAAGATCTGAAGCCTGGCTAAAAGCTCTTCAATGCTCTTCACACATGTTTTGTCACCATCATGACCTTCTTGGTGACTTATGATCCCTGAAATTGAACTGAAGTTATGATCATGTAACCCACATCATAGGCTGCTTGACCTATATGTATGAATTCATCTTAATGTAGGACAGTGTCTAAGATTAAAGCACAGTTACTCTAACATTTATTATAGTCTTGGAGCCAATCCTGTGAGTATCCATCCCAAGCCTTAAACATCTATCTTTTAAAGCAGGTTAATCTGCCTCTTTTACCTGTTTTTATACTCAGAAGTTTAAGTTCGGAGTCATGAAGAGTTACCCTTGGAATATGCGGTCACATTCCCTGTGATCCAAAATCTTCCTCAAATCCCTGGCTTTGAATAAATTTCTTGTTCTTGTTCAGACTCTTTCTCCTCATCTGATAACAAAAATTTTTAAAGTACGACTGTCACTTACATCAGATATTTGGCGGTAGTGACGAAATCAACCAGCTCAAAGGAGAGGAGGGGAAGAGAAGAAGAAGAAGATGAAGAGGAAAGGGAAAGGAAAGAATTATCTAACAAGTCTTCACCATGTAGCTTCCTAAGAGGCAATCAGAGGCTGGTGTTACCCTCTAAACTGACAAAAACACTAAAAAGGTGGGGACAAAATATGAAATAATTGTTTTCAAGACACTAGACATCACCAAGTGAAAACCAGTGATCCCTGAGAGATGGGGGAGTATCCTTACAACTTGGGGGAGTTTCCAGATCGTGCAATGAGGGAAAATGCAGTTGAAGCCCAGAGGATTCAGAGATGAAACCAGAAAGACTGAGGCAGCTAGAGTTCAGAGAAGAGAATATCAAAAAGGAGAGAGCTGCACTTAGGGAGAACTCCTGAGATCTTTGAAGGACTGCCATAAAGTATTCAGCAGAGTACTGATAAGTGAATGCATATAAGGAAATTACCCAAGGCTGGCAAAAGAATGATCTGAAAAGATTAGATGGAACAAGTGTCAGAAGCTCAAACAGGTCTGGAGATCATGCCTATTCCCACAATTCAGAACAGAAAAATTCACAATTCATGAGGCATGGGATATTCAGATGGGTCTTGTCTCAGTAGGCTGAGATAATTTAACTTAATGCAAAACACTGTTGTGGTCCTGCCTAATAAATCTTAAAAGCAAGACTCGAAAAAGATTTAACTGCTCCCAAATAACTATCTCATAATAAAGTTCAAGGTGCATAATAATACAAAAATATCTAGCACCAAAAGGTAAAAATGTATACCAAAATTTTACCAAAAGATAAAATTCAAAATGCCTGGCATTCAATAAAAAACGACCAGGCATACAAAGCAGCAGAAAACTGGGGCCCATCACAAGGAGAAAAGTCAATCAATTCAATCGATCTAGAACTTACATAGATGCTAAATTTAGTAGACAAGCACATTAAAAAGTTATTATAACTATGTCCCATATGTCCAAAAGGCTAGAAAAAAGAATGGTCACGTTAAGTAGAGAAATGAGATGTATTTAATAAGGTACAAATCACCAGTCTAATGACAAAAATCATAATAATTGAAATGAAAAATACACCTAATGGAATTCAATAGTAAAGACTAGCAAACTTGAAGACATAACGATAGCAAATACTCTAAGTAAAAATTAAGACTTAAAAACAAATAGTGCTTAAGTGCTCTTGTTCGTGGTGTTTCCTCTTTTGGGAACACCTTTCCCTCATCCCAACCATCCATCCATCCTGCATCCAGTTAACTGTGAATCTGCCTTCAGATCTTAATTCAATCATCACCTCCTCCTTCTTTGATCTCCCTGAGTAGATCAAATTCTCTTTAAACCTATTCACAGAACCCCATATTTCCCTTCTAAAGCAGTGTCAACTTCACAAAAATTTGGTCTGTGATTAATGTCTGTCTTCTTCACAAAACAGTAAGCTCCATGAGGGCAGAGAAAACATGTCTACTTTTGCTTATCATGATATCCTCAGCATCTGAAACTATGCCAATCATGTAGTGTTCCTGCACCCCAAAGCTTGTATCTATCACCTCTAGGATATTAATCTATTAATTATACCCTCTTGCCCATATCTTCAATCTCTTTCTCTACTGGCTGTATCCTACCCAACATCTCTTCTTCCTTACTAAATAATTCTTGATTTTTATTATGGGTGATAATGTCCCCAGTTGTAAACTTGTATTTCCCAGGCTCCCTTGCAGAAAATGGTGGTCATGTGTCACAGTTCTGTCCACTGAATGTAGGTGGAAATTGTTGGGCAGAATTTTGGGGAAAGCGCCATATAAAGGAGACTAATTCTACTGACAAGGTACTTTGCCCTCTCCTTTTCCTCATCTTCCTACCTGGAACATAGAAATGATGGCTAGAGTTGCAGCAGCCATCTTGCAACCATGAGGCACCTGAAAGATGTGAGCCCCCACATGCTAAGCATCATGGAACAACAACAATAACAACAACAAAAAAGGACCTCTGAAACTTTGATGAAATCACGTAAGTCCTGGACTTCATACCATTAGATTTGTTTTACGTAAGATAGATATCCCCTAATCATTTTAAGCAACTCATTTTCAGATCTGTTACTCATATACGAATGCAATTCCAAATGCCTATCACAAAATATGAAATCTCTCTCTTTCTCTCTCACACACACACGATCTTTAATACACTATCTCATTCACACATGATTCCCTCTATGACTTATGTAATGACCATGACTTACAATCTCCACATACTGTTCCAATTCTCCAAAGTATTCCAGTAACACACATTGTCTTTATTACTCTCATTTCTGCACATACACTATCCTATCCTGTACTATCATACACACAGTGTCCATACGGTACCATGCCACCCACTGTCAAATGCAGAGCTCTGATCAACCTCCATTATCTCACACACACCATCTCCATCACTCACAGCCACTCCTACAATTACTCAATCCCTACTCTATCACACAGTGCCTAGCCACACCCCCATCATACATACAGTCTACATCCTCACTATAAAATATTCATCATCTTCCCATATTCCTTTCCCACATGATGTCTCCAGATCATACACGATCACAACCAATATCCACATCACCTCCACACTCTCACATACATACTTTTGTCATTCCTCACTGACACCCAGACACTCCATTTTCCCATAATACACTTTCTTCAACAACTCCACTCAGACACTTGTGATTCTGTATGCCAAATTATCATACACTTTTCCACTCCCTCATTGTCATGCACGCTCACTGTACCCATCTACCCCCACAAACAGACACACTTCTCATTTCCCCCAGCATCACACACACAAACACACTAACCCTATATCACTTCCACCATGTACCTATCTTCTACCATCACATAACATTCTCCCCATTCTACCCACTGTCTACATCCTCCAATTATTACTTGAAATGCCCCACCCACATTTCCACATTTCCACATTTCCAAATACACAATGATCTCAGTGTCTGATTATCATCATGCCCTTTCCCATTATTTTCTCTCCCTCCCTACTCTTTCATGCAATCATCCACTGGCATAATTCTCATCACCCATAGTTGGACATGCACTGTATCCCTAACTACCATTATCACATACATCCTGATCTTGTCCCGTCACTACCATTCACATTGCCCCAGCCTTCATTTTCAGTGATTCCACGCCATCCTCCACCATTATTCACACCGTCCCCATTGCCACCATGATCACACAGACCTTGCTTACATCACTCCCTCTTTCCCCTTGTCACTTAATACTCGCCCCACTCTGCTTCAAACGCATAGCCCAGATCAACCACAATTTTACACGCCGTGCCCATCCCCTCAATCTTCTTCACTTTCTCTCTTTTTTCCCTTTACTTCTCTTCTTCTCCACCCTCCTACCCACATATTTTCCCATTATGTGGCTATTACATGAACATAGATAATAATAGAGAAATTTCTTACTCGAAGCCTCATTTCAGAGCTGTGGTAAGTAGATGGACATACCATGCTTGAAAGATACAATATTTAATGTTCCCACTTGGTAGGTAGTTGTGAATGAATTCCTTTCAGTACATTTGCCTTTAAGAAGCATTTCCTCGTGTTTTGTTACAGCAGTTAGATGAAGTTTTTAAAATAGTCCATTGATATATCTTTCATATGATACCATGTAGTTATTTAAGTACTATACTTAAGTCTTCCTAAAATACCCCAATAGCTTTTTTGTTACAGAAAAATTGTGTTATTTTTGGTACTGAAGAGGATAGACAGGTTCGAGCCAATGGCAATACTGAATATATCACTGAGCTGCTAGACAGAACACTTAATCTTTACTTCTCATGTTTCCATGTGGAAGAACTTCAACCAGACTAACATTCCTGCTTTTCTGCCCACGGGAGGAAAAGTGAGTTATATGACTAGTATGTTTGTGAGAAATGTCTGAGTAGGCTTGGCTCAGGCCCCTGCTCTCTGCTTCTCTTTCAGGAATCTGCATGCCTGTAGTGAACATGCATCCTGACTGGTTCCTTGCCATGCAATAAGGGGTCAACTTTTGGCCTGGAGTCTTGCAGTTCAGCATTGCTTGCAATTGTCTGCAAAAGTTTGTCTAATTCTGGGGCCCACACTAATTGGAAGTCCACATGGAAACCATCTTCTCCAATCAGCTTTAAGATGATGTCTGGATCTCCATCTATCTGATTTCCTACACTTATATTTCAATTGGTTCTGAACCTAGGCAGGGAAGACAAGTGTTATTTATTGATCCCTTACAATTCCCACATGATGTGGACCACTGAAATCATGTAAATTCTCTTTACTGATTTCATCTGTGCTTTCACACAAACAGGTTTCTAGGTGGAGTTTGTTTTTGATTAGCACTGAAGACAAACACTTAGCAGCAATTAAGATCAGTCTAAACAAGGAAATTATATATCCACCACCCCTAGACTCCCGATTCCTCTGGATTAGGGAGTATAAATTCTGAAGGCATAGAGTTACCACAGTACATACAGTAGGTGCTATTTAATTAATCAGGATGATTGCGACCAAGCACCAACTAAACCAAGAGATATCTTCCTTGGCCATATTGATAAGTCTTAAAAGACCATAACCAAAAGAGATCTTTTGTGGGATTGGGTAGAAAACCTTTACGTGAAATATTTGAAAGGGGTTTAGATATTCATCCAGATGGATGGATGCCTTATTTTAAAAAGGCAGATCAGGGAACCATTTCTTAAGGGGTGAAAAATAAAAACACCTTTTAATACAAACTAGAATTTAGTCTGACAGAATGTTCTTGTTAACAACAAGTTCTCTGGAAATTTAGACCTAACAGTCATTTTAGCTATTTTTCTCCTTTTTGCTAGCTAGCTTAATGCTAGCTTTTGAGCCCTTGGATACACACTTAAATACTGTGTTTGTCTGCTATTAGTGAAATAACACCATTTCAGAGTATAATTTGTGTCCAAGGTGACGAGGCCCAAATACTGGAATTTCTGCAGTTTTTACCCTAGGACAACTTTTGCTATAAAGAAATGCCAACTGTTCTCTGGAAATAAAGCAGTGTGAGGACTTCACATGTGACTTATTTTGCAGAGTAACACTTTACATACTTACACATAGTTGGGGTATTTTAGCAGTGCTGACCCAAATATACCCTCTCCAGTCTACATCAGGGCTCACAAAATGATCATAAACACAAATATACCAACAGAAAAACAAACATACAAACAAAATAAGTCTCAGCAGTCAAAGAGAAATGAAACAAAACTATTGGACAAGGTATGTGAAAACCTGATGGAAGAGTAATAAGAACACCTAAGGAAAGTCAAGTACAGCACATACACCAAAAACTTTCTGAAGCACAAAGCTTAAAAAAATTCCAGTTAAACAATAAAATGAAAAATGATGGTCATGGATGAGCCCTGAAAAGAATAAAATACCTAGGAATAAACTTAACCAAGGAAGCGAAAGATCTATACTCTGAAAACTACAGAACAGTGATGGAAGAAATTGGAGATGATAGAAAGAAAGGGAAAGATATCCCATGCTCTTGGATTGGAAGAATTAATATGGCCATACTTGCCAAAGCAATCTAGAGGTTTAATGCAATCCCTATCAAAATTCCCATGACATTTTTTCATAGAACTAGAACAAACAATCCTAAAATTTATATGGAACCACAGAAGATCCAGAATTGTCCAAGCAATCTTGAGGAAAAAAAAAACAAAGCTGGGGGTATCACCCTCCAAGACTTCAGACCATGCCACAAAGCAACAGTAATCCAAACAGCATGATACTGGCACAAAAACAGACACACAGATCAACGGAACAGAACAGAGAGCCCAGAAATAAACCCACACACCTACAGTCAATTAATCTTTGACAAAGGAGGCAAGAACATACAATGGAGAAAAGACAGTCTCTTTAGCAAGTAGTGTTAGGAAAGCTGAACAGCTACATGTAAATCAATGAAATTAGAACACTCCCTCACACCATATACAAAAATAAACTCAAAATAGTTTAAAGACTTAAATATAAGACATGACACCATAAAATTCCTAGAAGGGAACATAGGCAAAACATCCTCTGACATAAATAGTAGCAAAATATTCTTAGATCAGTCTCCCAAGGCAAAAGAAACAAAAGCAAAAATAAATAAATGGGACCTAATTAACTTAAAAGCTTTTGCACAGCAAAGGAAACCATCAACAAAACAAAAAAACAACCTATGGAATGACAGAAAATATTTGCAAATGATATGACCAACAAGGGGTTAATAGCCAAAACATATAAACAGCTCATACAACTCAACATCAAAAAACAAACAACCCAATCAAAAAATAAGTGGAAGACCTAAAGAGATAATTTTTCCAAATAATATATACAGATGTCCAACAGGCACATGAAAAGATGCTCAACGTTGCTAATTATTAGAGAAAGGCAAATCAAAACTACAATGAGGTATCACCTCACACTTGTCAGAATGGCCACCATCAAAAAGTCTACAAGTAACAAATGTTGGGGAGGATGTGAAGAAAAGGGAACCCTTGTATGCTGTTAGGAGTATAAATTGGTGCTGCCACTGTGGGAAACACTATGGAGGTTTATCAAAACACTAAAAACAGAACTACCATATGACCCAGCAATTCCACTCCTGGGTATATATCTGAAAAAAATGAAAATACTAATTCAAAAAGATACATGCACCCCAATGTTCACAGCAGCACTATTTAAGTGTCCATCAATAGACGGATGGATTAAAGATGTGGTGTGTGTGTGTGTGTGTGTGTGTGTGTGTGTGTGTGTGTATATAGAATATACCATATATGTAGAATATATATACATAGTAGAATACTATTCAATCATAAAAAAGAATGAAATTTTGCCATTTCCAGCAACATTAATGGACTTGGAGGGTATTACGCTTAGTGAAATAAGTCAGACAGATAAATACAAATACTGTATGTTATCACCTATATATGGAATCTAAAAAAATAAAACAAACTAGTGAATATAACAAAAAAGAAACCAATTCACAGATATAGAGGAAAAAACTAGTGGTTACCAGTGGGGAGAGGGAAGAGGGGGAGCAGCAAGATAGGGGGAGGGGATTAAGAAGTTCAAACTACCATGTATAAAATAAATAAACTGCAAGAATATATTGAACAACACAAGGAATATAGCCAATAATTTATAATAACTACAAATGGAGTGTAACCTTTAAAAATTGTGAATCAGTATGTTGTACACCTGAAACTAACATAATGTTGTACATCAGCTATACCTCAATTAAAAAAAAACACAATGATACATTACCTCATATCTGTCAGAATGACTATTATCAAAAAGTCTACAAAAACAAATGTTGGCAACAATGTAGAGAAAAGGGACCCCTCCTACACTGTTGGTGGGAATGTCAATTGGTGCAGCTACTATGGAAAGCAGTATGGAGGTTCTTCAAAAATTTAAAAACAGAACTACCATATGATCCTCTGAATTCCAGACAAGACTGATTCATTTATCTATTTACTTATCCGTTCAACAATTTATGCTTCTGTATGTTAATTTAAGCAATATATTTAATAAGGACCTATTATGTGTCTGGCACTGTTGTTCTAAGGCACTTAAGACCTATCAGTGAACAAAATAGACAAAAATCCTTGCCTTCATGGAGTTTACATTTTAAGACACACTTAGGTATATCCTGATCTAATTCCTGAACCCAAAGAATAACGAATTAGACATCTTACAAGCTTGTCTACAATAGAAAAACTAAATTAGACAGAGGACTTTCACCAGTAACACTAAACTTCATGACCTCATTCACTAATTTTCCCAGAGATGGCTTTACTAAATGCTCAGGGAAGCTGAAGTCACTCTTTGACTCAGAACCTCTGTTTTTCTGGGAGACTTTAACTAACAGGGATGATGCTATCATTTTCTCATGGAACTAGATTTGTGCTTGCTTTTCAACTTTTCCAAAACTAAACAGTTGTCAGCAGAAGGGGGCTGACGTGGGATTCGAGGAGGTGAGCGGCCCAACCGGAAAAATGTGTGAGGAGCTGCCATACCACAAAACAGACTGCACCAGGAGCTGACATGGAGCAAAACAGCACTTTATTCTATTGCCACAAGGTGGTGCGCGCGGCGGGCGGCAGCGGCAATGGCGCTCAGCACTTTCTTCTAGTTTAACAAGATGGCGCTCCCCCCCGTGGTGCACTTGTCCTGCTTTTATCTATTTTCTGCCTGCACATATGCAGTGTTTATTTCTTTGTTCATGAGAACATCATTAGCGCATGCGTACTTCTACTTTCTTTGTTCTAAAACTTATATAACCTGCCCATGTGTACAATCATTATTTACCTCATACTACAAGTATGTTGTTGTGACCTTGGCCTTGGGCCCCGTGGCCCTACTCATTCAAGGACATCAACAACAGTATATTGCTTTTTAAAAATTGAAGTATAGTCAGTTACAATGTGTCAATTTCTGGTGTACAGCCTAATATCCCAGTCATGTATATATATATACATATATATATTTGTTTTCATATACTTTTTCATTAAAGGTTATTACAAGATATTGACTATAGTTCCCTGTACTATACAGATGAAATTTTTATCTATTTTTGTGGTTAACAGCTGCAAATCTCAAACTCCCAAATTTATCCCTTCCCATCCTCTCTCCCCAGGTAACCATAAAATTGTTTACTATGTCTGTGAGTCTAAACAGTATATTGTTGAGGGACATACATATAGGTGATAAAAGTATTAAAAAACCAAGGAGATTGTTAATACAAAACTCAGGGCAGTATTATCTCTAGATGAAGACAGACGGGAGGGTGTGATTAGAGAAGGGCACGTAAGGGGGCACTAAGGTATTGCTAATGATCTATTTCTTACTCTGGCTGGTGGGTTTACTGGCATTATTTCATTCATATGTCTAAAATATAAATAGTAATTAATTCATGCAACAAAGTAAGTGCCTATCATGTATCGGGCATTATTTTAGGCACTGGGGACACAGAAATAACTAAAATAGATTAAAATGTCTGTCCTTTTGAAGCTTGCAAATTATCAAAGAAATAACAAGATTTTCCAGAGCCCTAGTACAGAAACATATACACTGAAAGAGTCTACCAAGTGTCGAGCACAACAGATATACAAATATCCACACATCGTTATGAAATTTCAGACTGTCAGTGACAAAGTAAAAATTCACAATGCTTCCAGGAGTTTGGGGTGGAAATAATGCAGATTGGAGAAGGACAGAAGGCTCTAGAAAGGGGATTTCCAAAAAATCAATTTTCTGGATAATCTGACTTACTTGAGCATGTTGCAAAAAAAAAACCAAAACAAAACAAAAAACCAATCCTCCTCCCCCAAAAAAACCCAGACATACGATTGATCTGCTAGAAAGGATAGGAATATATAAAAATATGCAGGTGAAAAGCAATCATTAAGTCCAGAATTAACAAGTATGTGTAGAAGCAAAAATGTAATCACAATTCGCTACTGGTCTTTTAGTCAACAATGTTTGCATAATCACAATAATATAAACATTTTCATTAACCAAAACGTATGCTCTAACTATATTAAAAGGATGGAGAAGGGAAGTAAGAGAAGAAAACTGATAGTTTAATCTTCATCTACCATTATGGAAAATCAACAGCTAATATTTGAAGTAACTCAAGAAGTAATCATACAGCCATATTGTCTTGAACTATAGAGGTAAAACCCAAAATACATAGCTAGTACATTTCAAAGTTGGCTACCTCAGGCATTTGAGCCTGGTGAGTGGGAAGATGTGAAGGTAAATACTGCTAATTTTTTTGTTACTATAAATTTTTAAGCCATATATAGGTCTTGCTATAAAATAAAATATGCTGTAACTATATATTATATTACACTTACTACAATAAAAATACAAAATAATATATATTTTAATTATAAAGGGAACTATTTAATTATAAAGAGATGGGATAAGATGAGAACTTGGAAGATGGGGAGGGTGTAGCTCAGTGGTAGAGCACGTGCTTAGCATGCACAATGTCTTGGGTTCAATCCCCAGTACCTCCAATAAACAAACAAACAAACCGACCAACCAACCTAATTACCCCCCCAAAACCCAAAAACAAACAAAAAAAGTGCTTGCTTAAAAAAAAAGATGAGAATTGGGATTTGCTGAAATTAACATGGCCCACAGAATAGATCAAAAGAAGTATGGAGCATATAAAGGTAGAAACTGAAGTGCTCCCAATGTTTGCTTTTTATTCTTTTGCAACTTGGGAGGGGGTGTTTCAAATTGTTCTTAAATGACAGCAATAATCAAAGGCAAGTTTTACACTTGAGAAGTGACCACCAGAGGACCTGGTAGCCCCAGTCTCACAGGTCAAATTGGATTGGAAATAGGGACAGAGGAGACTAAAAACAGGAGAGGGGAAATTTATTCTGGGAAAGAAACTCAGACTGCCACAAGAGGGCGCAATAAGAATGCAGTAGTTCCTCAGGTTCCCCTCTCACCTTTCCTGCTGTTCATTCTCAGATCTCACCCCCCCAACCCCGCCCCCGTGCCTAAATTTGAGATTCTGCCCGGTCCCCCGCTTTCTCACTCCACACATTCTCTTGGGGCAATTTCATTCATACCTTAATCAAAACCATCATCTCTATGTTTAATGACCTTGAAATCTATCTATAACCCTCTTGCTTCACAGCAACAGAATAAATTCCCAACTGCCTCCTGGATAATTCCTCTTGGACTAAGGTGCTTCAGACTCTGCTTGTTCAAAATTGAACTCATTATTTTCCCCCCTTCAAACCTGTTCCTCACTCTGAGTTCTCCAGCTCATGGAATGTCTTTACATCTCAATCATCCAAGGCAGAAAACTGAGGATTCCTTCTTCTCACTGCTGCCCCTCCTCAATATCCAGTCAATGACTGAGTTCTTAATTTCTCACATGTGTGTATTCTAACTTCATCCCCACTGCCTTAACTCAGGCTTCAACATCTCTCCTCTTTTGCAATAGCCTCTGAATTGGTCTCCCTTTACCCAGTTCTGTCTTCTCCACTCTATCCATCATACTCTCGTCACTGAATATTTATAAAATGGAAATCTGATCCTGTTAATCCCTTGAATAAAATTCCCAAATATTCTCCCCAAGCATCTGTAATATTTTGCTGTGTATGTTCATTTACACGTCTCTTCTACTAATATCAGCTCCTCTAGGACCAGGAATATATCTTTTTCATATCTCTATTCAAAATATCTATCACACTGCCTGGTATAGAGAGGATGCTTAACAAATGTTTCTGAATGAATAAAACAGTCATCATGAAGATGTAATATATGAGGCCACCCTGATGCCAATCTCCTATCTACAGCAGACATCAGTAATCTACCACAGAATGGTCCCCTTGCACCTCAGAATCATTCTCAAGATGGCATATTATGTAAACCTATTTCAATCAATTGGAATCGGTGCAAGATACATTTATTTCTTATCCTGGAATGTAGGCTGTCACAATGGAGTGCCTCAATAATAACTGGAGTTGCTCTAAGAGAATTAGCATGGGAGAATTAACATAACTAATGGCAGTGGATCTCCTAAACACTCTTTGCAACAGTAAGTTGTAGCAAAAACTGGCATCAGGAGGTAAATTTTGTCCGTGTACATCCAGCACTGCCCACTGAAAAGAGATACTACTATTATACATAAAATAGATAAACAACAAGGTTCTACTATATAGCACAGAGAACTATATTCAATACCTTGTAGTAACCTATTATGAAAAAGAATATGAAAAGGAATATATGTGTGTGTGTGTGTGTGTGTATAAAACTGAATCACTATGCTGTACACCAGAAATTAATACGATGTTGTAAACTGACCATACAATAAAAAAAAAACAGACATCTTGTCATCAGTAGAGACAAAATCCCATATGTTGGCATTCTGATTGATATGTCAATTTTGTCTCAATTCATTCCGAAAATATTCATCTCTGACTAAGGATCAGAAATCAGATAACCAGCCAAGTGCTGCACCGGAGAAACCAGTTAACAGGCAAATCACACTTGGAGAAACAAGTGATCAACTTATCTTCATTCTTTCTGCATCCAGAAACCCTGGGAAACTACAGAAGAGAGTAAAAACTCCTTCCTCAAAAGGAACAACAATCTACTAGAGCACTGTTTCTGAATCTTAACACTATAAAACACATAGAAAATGATGACATATGTACAGACACAGGGGTATCCTTGACAAGACTGTTCATGGCCAGAAGTAACTGGCCTGGAGGCTCCAGGTAGACTGGGCTGCCTGTGCAGTGTATTTGTTTCTTATGCGTCACTACAAATGACCACAAACTTAGTGGCTTAGAGCAACGGAAGTGTATTCTTTTATAGTCCTAGAAGTCAAAAGTCTAAAATGGGTTCACAAGGTTGCATTCCTTCTGGAAGCTCTGGGGAAGAATATATTTCTTTGCTTTTCCTAGCTTCTAGAGAGCCTACGTTTCCTGGTTCGTGGCCCCTTTCTTCATCATTAAAGCCACCAGCTTAGCATCTTCCTCTCTGACCTCTGCTTCCGCCCTCCTCTCTTCTCTCTACAACTCTGACCTTTTGCTCATCTCTTACAAATAGCCCTAGGATTACACTGGGCCCACTCTAATAATCCAGGACAATCTCCACATCTCATAAACCTTAACCCTATCTGAAAAGTCCCTTTTATCATTTTGGGTAACATCAGCTTTATATTCAGGTCCTAGGGATTAAGATGCAAACATTTTTGAAGGTCCATTATTCAGCTTACCAGATGTAGACTGTGCAAGCTGTGTATCACATGATTCTGTGGGAGATCATTCACGTTACACACATCATAGATACCTGCACTTATGATGACAGTTTTCTGGCAAGAAGTCATAAGGTGTCTTGAGGAAGAGATATCATATTCCAATTCACACTAAGGTACCATATGAGTTAGCAGAAGCTCATGGTCTAAGGTGATTAATATCTCAATACAGCTGTACAACACTGGAGTTGGGGAGCTCTGTATTATGGAGGGTTGAAGCCCTGGCAGAACTTACAAAAACAATAGCAAACATTCGTTAAGTGTGTACTGTGTGCCAGGTACTGCTCTCGACACTTTATGACCCTTAAAGTCCCTTGAATCTTTACAACTTTGGTGTGGTATGAATATTTGGACCTAAAAAATGAGCAACATGAGACTCAGAGAGCTTTATTAATATAACCAAGGTCATACAGCTGGAAGGCAGTTAAGCTGGCAAATAAACCCAAGTATATCTGGTTCTAGAACATGGACACTTTCTGCTATACTGTGGTGCCTTCTTAAAGTGAAAGGTATATATTTGTATTTCTTATACCTTGAGTTTCTTGAAGTCACACTGATCTTTGAGTGCTGAAGCACTGAATATCCCCATGGCAACTTTAAGTAGTAAAAGACAAGCAACCCATATCTATACCCATCCCAGGAGAAAAATCACTCCATGTACCCTAGTTTCTCTTCTTACAGGCTAGATTTCTTCAGCTTATTTTGGCTTATCTGGTTATAATCCCTAAAATGATCTGGCTCTGTTCCTGAAGCTCCCAGCACATACATCAGTCTGGCCTCCATTCCTACTCAGTCTTTTTTTTTAGAACTGGACAACTCTCCCTTAGTTCCTGATGATGACACTGTCCTAGCAGATCTCAGAGCCTGTGCTCTGTATACTCCATCACACTCCCTACACCATGAGAAGTGGTTATGGTGAACATTTAAGAGAATTTTATTGATGAAACTGCTCAAGGTTGGAGGTGATCCCTATTCAAAGGGAGTTCCAGGATAAACTCCTTTTTTATTATTTATTTATTTATTTAAAAAAATTTATTGAAGTGTAGTTGATTTACAATGTTAGTTTCAGGTGTATAGCAAAGTGATTCAGTTATACATATGCATATACATACATATATATTTTTTTCTTTTCAGATCCTTTTCCACTATATGTTCTTACAAGAAATTGAATATAGTTCCCTGTGCTCTACAGTAGGTCCTTGCTGTTTATCTATTTGTGTGTCTGTTAATCTACAGCCCCCAATTTATCCATTCCTACCCTTTCCCCTTTGGCAACCATAGTTTGTTGTCTATGTACATGAGTCTGTTCTTGGTTTATACATAGAATTTGTATCATCTTTTTAAAAATTCCACACATAAGTGATATCATATGATATCTGTCTTTCTCTGTCTGACTTACTTCACTTAATACGATAATCTCTAGGTCCATCCATGTTGCTGCAAATGGCATTATTTCATTCTTTTTATGGCTGAGTAATATTCCATATATATATATATACACACCCCACATCTTCTTTATCCAGTCATCTGTTAATGGACATTTAGGTTGTTTCCACTATTTACAATAGCCAAGATGTGTAAACAACCTAAAAGGATAAACTCTTTATAACCTTTACTCCATTTTATGGACCCCAATACAGAGTTTCTTGGAGTATCTACCAGATTCCAAAACTGACCCAAGGCTACCAAAACTCACTACACTGAAGAGTGAATTCTAATTTCTTGAATTAATTCCGTAATAATAAATAAAGGCTAACACACCTCTGAAGATTTACACATTGCCACTATAAATCCAGAACAATTAAACTGTCTAGGGTTCAAATCCTGGCTCTTCCAGTGATAGCTATCTGACCTTGAGAAAATTCTTCCATCTCTTTGCTTCAGTTTCTTCACAGGTAAAAATAAAGATGAAAGTTATATGATTATTGCAAGAATTAAATGATTAATTATGTAAAGTTCTTGCAGTGCTTGGCACATGGTAGTTGTATAATTATATGCAATAAATGGAAAATATTTTCATTAACTTTTATTATGAACCTTTTTTCATTTTTACCAAGATATTATTTTTCTCACAAAGACCTTTCCACAACATTACATTAATAAGATTCCTGTATTGTCTAACGCTGAGTAAGATTACACTTCAAATTGATGGCCTTTCCTGAATCACTATGCTGTACACCAGAAATTAACACAACATTGCAAACCGACTATATTTCAATTAAAAAAAAAAAATCTGAAGGTCTTTCCAAATTCACTGCACTATGAACTCACTGATGTCAAGTAAGGCTAAATTCTACTGAAAGAATACTCCTATTTTTTATGTACAGAGGGTCTGGCCTTTATAAATCATTTAATGATAGATAAGACTTAGCCACTAATTGTAGGCTTATTCATTCTAGTCTCAATCCACTATGAATTTGCAGGTGATAAACAAGGCTGTCTTTTCATCTCTACGACGAGTTTTCTGATGTTCCATAAGGACTGACCTGTTATCACCAAAACCCCTTTCCCACATTCATTACATGCATAAGGTCTCCTTGCACTATGAATTCTTCCATGCTTAGTAAGGTAGATCTGAAAGCCTTCCACATAGGCATTACTAGCACAGAGGCTTTTCTCCCCTTCCAAATCTCTCATGTTTAAAAAAAAAGTCTGAGCTTGTCCTGAAGTCTTTCCTACAGTTAATACATTCATAGGGTTTCTCTTCACTATGCACTTTCACATGATGGAAAAAGTTTGATTTGCCAGTGCAATTTCTTTCACATTGGGAAAGCTTTCCCACCTTATGAAATTTCTTTTGTGGAAAGAGAACTGAGTTCAGCCTGAACACCTTCCCACATTGTTACAGTTGTATGAATTAATAAATTCTCAGGTATGAATCTTCACATGTCAAATAA